>NW_022279652.1:646925-970388 GCF_009193385.2 Nasonia vitripennis
GCTGCACACGTATAATAAGTGAATTATTCTGGCGCGCGCGGTGCCGTGTTCATGAAAATTAACGCGAAAAAATATGCCGCGCACGCAGGAATATTTTGCTGACTATTTCGCATATTTTTTCCCCTGGAACTCGAATTTTCGATACAGCCTGCGCAGCGGCGCGAATTCTTTCGAAAATTTTTCCGTCGTATTCTGTAATATGCCGGATTTTCTAAGCTGAGACTAATGCAGGCCATTAGCGGTCGTACGAATTATAACAAAAGAAAAAATTAGAATTTTTTTCTTTTTCAAACGCGCGCGAATTGAAATCGCTAGCTCGCGCGCGGGAAATTCGAAGAATGGCCGCGCGTGCGCCTTTTTATTTTATTCACGCTGCTGTAATTTCGAGCTGACAAAAGCCGTCGTCCCATGAGCTGCAGCAACAATTTCGCCGATCATTCCTTGCTTAAACGCTTAAAAATAATAAAGGCACAATGAAAGCCCGACCCTTGTCGTGGCGCGGCTTTTGCCGAATTCACCGTACAGAGCAAAAAAGAGGCTACGCCGTCGTCGTTTCATCTCTGCTATTAGAATGTATTCAACAATCATGCTCTTTTCTCGATAAATGGTTAACTAAGCGAGAGCTATTATATAACATTATACAAGATAAAATAGGAACCTTAATTAATCTCGACTCGCGCGCGTTAAGTTGCGCAATTTACATAGCCAGCGCCTAATTGTTAAGAGTAATTAAATTCAAAGTCAAACTGCCGAAAATTGAAACTTTCGAGTGCGAAAGCGGCTGCAAGTTGGCTCCCGCGCGCGCGCTATAATTGAAAAACGGCAAATTGCCGACACCCGCGCTCTCGCGCCCAATAAGATAGGATGTCAACTCCATGCCTGCACCAAACAAGCGATTATTCAATTCGCGCGTACTTTGTGTCGGGCACGTGTCCGTTCGAATTTTTCTGACGAATGACTCTTTTTGTTCCAGAGGGCAAGCTTTACAGTAGGCGTGTGTTTGGAGACTGGCTGTACGACGTTTTTGGTCAAAAATGTGCGTTCGAATAGGCCCTGCTCCAGATGGCATTATACCGCTTATAACAGAGTCAATAACGCCAATATAACGCAAAGCGCGTTCCCGTATAGGCGGGATAATTACACGGGGTGCATCGTCCATATAGATCTGCCTGTTGTCTACAGGTAATCGCGTTCATATGCGGAGTGATCGTGATACTGCTGATGTTAATAGGCCTGGCGTCGACGGACTGGCTCTTCGCCTACTGCATCGAGGTATGCGCGCCTACGCTTCTGTGCTTCAACATGCCCGATCCTCTCGGCTGCTATCAGGCCAGGGACGTTGGCGAGTCTCGATACCTATACATATTGCATATTGTACTACAGTTTAATTTGCTCACGCGAAAATTCAATCTACTTATTTACTACGCGCGCAGCTAAATAGATTAAAGTTGGGACAAAATAGCGCAACAACTGCCGCGCGGAGATACCCTGCACAATTCGCCTTGTTTTCCTTTTGACTTTGCCTCTGTGATAGACCCCAGCGCGAGTTCTACCAGCTTCGACGGAATTATTATCATTATTATTATAATGCAGCTCTGCAGTGAAACTTACTTCAACGCGATTACACTTTTGCCGCTTAAACTTGCCGTCTATAACCGAATCACTATTATAATTTTCTCCTTCGACGAATTTCCCGACGAACTTCCAACGCGACCGGCTTCATTTATATCAATTTCTACCAAAAGCTTTATTTAGAATTCTCGCTCGCGCGAGTTCGATATTGCTAAGGATTTGCGCGCGGGAAAAACATTTCCCTCACGTCAGCGTATATAATGCGTCTTATATCGGGATTCATCTGAGCGAGAAAATGATTTTTCCTGACAGGCTACATCAGAGCGGCCGCGGCCCTGTGCGTGGTGTGCCTACTGGCCGATATAGCGGTCACCGTGCTCACCGGCCTCAGGCTCAGGTGCCAGGATCAGTGTGACAAGCGCAAGTACTACAGATTCGCGGTCTTCTGCATGGGGGTCACCCGTAAGTTTTCTCTTTGTTTTCCTCACGATAATTGTTCGATAAGTCGTCTCGCTCCTGATAGTGCTTGTCATCTATCCCGTGTGCTTTGCTGCCGAGCTCAACTTCGATACGTATGATGTGCGCTACGAGCCTATGTCGTGGCTGCAGTGTCATATATGTATATAAATTTTTGGAGCGTGCATCGACGTTGTATGCGTTGTATGCTAATTGACGCGAGCTTTGCGCAACGATGCGCTTTCCTGACTTTTAATTCGATCTACCGAAAATCCGTCGACTATAAACTTCATCAACAATTCAGATACTGTTCCGTCGACGATATACATCAAGATTTTTCCGGAACCTTAGAGAGCGGCCACGCCTATGCCGACCGCTGCTCCCACGACCCCGTTAGCCACGATGTCATCTGCGAGTGCTACCAACGCTACGCCGGTCTGCGGTGCGACACTTGCGCTGATAATTTCTACGGTAATACCGTGACTCCCGGTGGCAAGAGCCAGCCCTGCGAGTGTAGCAACAACACCGATCTTAACCGGCTAGGCAACTGCGACCCACATACCAGCAAGTGCCTGCAGTGCCTTTGGAACACCGACGGTTTCAACTGCCAGGTCTGCAAAGCCGATTTCTACGGTGACGCTCTCTAACAGAACTGCCAGTCCTGTCAGTACAACATCCGCAGTCAAGTGACAAGGCTGTATCGTCCAAGCCCGCGGAAGCTTCGCATCAGCCGCCGCTGGCTGTTGTGGTCAAGACCAAGCGCACGGACGACAAGCGCTGCGTCGACAGATTATATATTTTACTTCGTTAGCATTTTTTAATTATGCCATCTATTTGAAAAGACTGCAAAGTGTTATTTTTTCCGTTCGTCCTTATCTCCGAAAATAAAACTCTTTTAATGTTTTTTCTTGTTTAATTTTTTTTTTACTTGATGTGACATCGCTTCGAACAGCATTTGTGTTATCGGCAAGCTTTTGTAAAGGATGGAAGTAACGAAAAGCCAAGGCACTAAAATAACGTGATGGATATCAGCGATAACCCTCTGATGGCGAAGCTCCTGCTCAAGCTTACAGATTTGGCCACCTTCACCCTTTTCTTGATAACGTGATCAGCTGTATCTGCTATTAGTTATTTTTGTAATAAAATTTATAAAAAAAACATGCTTTGACGTGCGGCTCCTCTAGATTCGTCGAAAATAATTATATACAAGTAATGTTTTCGAGTGCCACAGCGCAAGTGTGTAAATTTGCCGTGTATTTAGTAAGGGTTGCTGTTATTGGATTTTTCTTTTTAGCGTAAAAAGAACGTTCTATTTTTATGCGCAGCAATATTCGTTTCTATACTATATGATATAAATAGTTAACTTTTGTTTATGTTATGTAGTTCGATTGTAAACGTCAAATCTGTCGCATCTTCCGTTATAGATTTTCGAGACAAATTAACTCGAAATTAAGGTAAATTAAAAGAAATTGTTAAGTAAGACTGTAGTGCATTGTCAACATTTCAAAATATTGTTTGATCGACATCAAAATTTTTATCCATTTCCTGGAAAAAGCACTGGAAAATTTAAGTCGTAGATTATGATAATGGTTTTTTAATTTCTTGCTGCTAACGTTACAGTTTCTTGCTTAAGGAAATTTTTTTGAGGTTAATTAAAGGTAATTTGAATACAAATACTAATTGTTTAATACATTCTATTGTATGTTCGGTTGTGCTTTTACGTAGAGGTTACGGTAGTGCGTGTGTAATCAAATTTCTTTCTTTCTTTCTACGGGTTTCTGAGTGTTGAATTGTTTAGCATTGATTTCTCAAATATAATAGTATTTCTGTTCAATTGTGGCGTGATCTTTAATGACGTGATTTTTAAGCTCTTAAATTAGTTTAATAAGCTCTTTAATAAGCACAGAGTATATTTTTTTTATATACAAATTTACGTTGCAAATATAGCGACACAGAGTTTAGAATATAAAAATTTAAGCATATGTAACTTTAATAGTTCCATATTTTTTGTAGTGGATACAGTCTATACTACATTGGAATTTTCTTGAATTATATTAAATTACATAAACTATTACATCTTCTGTCGGTCTGACAGTTGAATAAGATTAAATACTTCAAGATAAATCGCTGACGTTATTATCTTGAGTTGCAAGCATATATTAGTAGAATATCTTCAGTAATAGAAGGTATATTTATAAATGTAATACGATATGATAAATGATCTAGGTAATTTGCTACGTATGAATATGAATGTGTTCACTAAAATTTAAAGGTATTATTATATTCTGTTTCGTGTATTTGTTTGAAATCTTAGAATTGAAATGTATCCAGAAACGATACAAAATACAAACGTTCAAAAAAAATCAAAGGTGATGGAAATTGTTTATAACGTGCTTTTTTTATATAATACTGAAGATAAATATCAAAAAGTCAGAACATTGATTATAAAATACATTGCTCAAAATTGGGAAGATTACAAAATCCATATTGAATCAGATGAATCTAATAGTATGAAAATAACAAATGAAGAAATAGTAGCATTGGTTAATACATACAAAGTTTTAGTGTCAGTTTACAGTACAAATATGATATGGTAAAAATTTCAGAAATAATGATAATACATTGGATCTTTTATTGTCAGGTTCAGTTAATGCTGGACATTATGATATCTTAAAAAATGCAAATTCTAATTTTAGGCAAAATTGTAAAGAAAAATATAATCGAACTAATTATGAACATAATAAATGTTCAATATTACAAAAATTGCAATAAAAACATGATCTTATGTTTAAGAAAAAAAAGAGAATATGATTTAAAGAAAAATTTAAACGATCATCGATTAATTAAGAAACGAAATAAAGATAAAACCATTAATATGAACGCAGTTAGACTAATATTGAAAAAACAGAAAGATTTTGTCAAAAATATGAACAAAGATAGATTGAAAGTAAAAAGGAAAAAATGATCTTGTTGAAAATATGAATGAGGAGAGACTGAAAGTTAAGACAAGCAAGGATGTTGTCGAAAATATAAATGAAGAATGATTGAAAGTTAAGAGAAGCAAGGATGTTGTTGAAAATATGAATGAAGAAAGATTGAAAGTTAAGCGATGTAAAGATAATGTAAACAATTCCATTTAATCTATTTTAATCTATTTTAATGTCCTTGAAATCGCTGAAAATAATGCGGCAATGTCAGGTTAAATCCAAAGTAATCGTATCTTTTTCAAAAGACTATATTATAATTGAAAGTAATAAATTTTAATTATATTTGATTGTTTGTTAGTTAATCGTAATTAATGATAAGCCAAATGAAATTGTTTCTAATAGCATATGATTGAAATCATTTCAATCGTTTTTAATATACAATATTAAAATCGCAAATAATACATAATTCTATGGTTTTTGATCGTATTCAATGCAAATCATTAAAATCATTTTTAACTACTTATTACGCAATTGAAAGTGATAAACTTTAATTCTTTGTGATTGTTAGTTGATAAATCCAAATTCGGTAAAAATTCGGCGCGCACTCCCTGTGACCCATCATGGCTGACCCAAAACACCGACACCGTTTGAAAGCATTCTTATAACTACGGAGCGTTCTTACTAGACTCAGTGATTGGTGATCTGGAGTTCCTAGAAGTTACTCTTTTACTCGAAAATAAAGCCTTTTTCAGAAAATCTTGTAGGAACATTTTCGATTAAGAATTATACAAAGAATCTAAAAATATGTTTTCTGGGTTAAAAAATTTAATTTTGTTTAATATTAACAATTAATTTGTTAATAACAAATTACCTGACCACTTTTGGGCAATCCACCCTCGAAATTCGTGTTCAGGAGGCAAAAATACATAGAAATAACCTTGGTGATCCACTGGCCATTCAAGTCCGACGAAAAGTGCTTAGCGCCTAGACTAGGACTTTAGGAAACTAAACAAAGTAACAGTGGGAAACAGGTATCTAATATTCAATTCAGGGGACATTATCGACAGCGTCACCTCGGCTAGGTACATAACCGCCATATTCTTGACGACTGGATTCTACCAGATACCAATGGACCCTGCAGATGCCGACTGTCAGATATACTGACGACGTTTCGTTGGTTTGGTTCCCAACCTCTTCAGATCTTTATTAGCAATATATATATTTTTATTATATATATACTAGTGGGGCTTCGCCCCCCTGCTCGCCAACCTCCCAGTGTAGTTTTTGTATGATTTTTATTTTCAAAATTTTATTCTATATAAATTTTATAGATTATAAAAAAAGATTGAATGTTTGTCGAAGTTGAGAAAATAAAAAGAAAATCCGTTTCTGAAGTCTTAAGTATGTACATACATTATTTAGATCAAGTGGTGCGATAGCACCGCACTAGCAAGAAAAAGAAGTTCGATTCGTTGTCGTCAGGGCATCCCTATATATATTAAGCAAGCAATGTATATTAAAAGATAAATAAATATTTTTTTAAATAATATTGTATTTTGTTTGTATGTATATATTAATATTCAAATTTTACCCAAAATTATTAATTTATAATATCTTTAACTTTAATTATTTTAAAAAATTGATTGATTGATTAAAAATTGATTTTTTAAGACAAAACTTACAAAAAAGTTGATTCATATAGTCATATACATTTAATTATGTCCTGACCGTTTTTGACGGTCTTGACGTCTCAGGAGAATTAGTGGACTGCGCTTTCGCCTTCCCCTGAGTGAAGCCAAAATTAGCCGCGTAAATTTGAATAGTGTAATTTTCGTTAACAAAAATTTTAAAATACATTCTTTACCATCGAATATTTATTTATAAATTGTTACTGCTGAGCGAGTTAACGCGAGCCATTCGGATGATATGAAAAAATTATTTCGTCATTGTAAAATTCATTTTTTTAACGAAAATTACACTATTTAAATTTGCGCGGTAAGTTTTGGCTTGCCGCGCAAGACCGTCAAAAAACGGTCAGGACATAATTAAATGTAGTTGGGTGTACTTTATAATTTGGTTTTTTATTGTCTAAAAGAAAATCTCTATTGAATTGAGATATTGCGATTGCATCGCATATTGCAAGTTGAAAATTTGCTTGGTATATTTGTTTTCGTCAGAGTTTTTTCTCCCGATATTTTGTCACGTGACCGGTCCGATGATATGTATTATACGCCAGTGGTTACAGCAGTTAATCTACTTTACCGACATTTACCGAAAAATAACATTAACAATTCAAAATATTCCAAAGTTTCGTAAAAAACAAAATTTATTCCCGAATGAGGCTTATGTTGAATACATCATCAATATAGCCAATACATTAGATCACATTTATCAAAACTAGTGAAACCATAAAATTATTTTCTTTTCAAAATTACCATAACTTCATTATTTTTTTCAGAAAAAATTCCCGCGGTTATAGGGCTCTCGGCGATCATTCCACGTTTTTTTTTAGATTATTGTATAAAAATGAATCAGTATTAATTACTTTATTTTCAAATGCATTATCTTAAGAACAAAATTCATTCATTTTTAACAATAACCATAATTTAGTATAATTTGATCATGTCAGAAAATTATTGGTAATTTTTATACAATAAAATAAAAAAAAAATCAACGCGCCTAAAGTACATTCTGACTGAAATAATGTGCTTCTGACGTACCCCTTGGGTGGTGTGGAAAACTGTCTACTGATGGTTATCTTTTTACCGTTCATAAGTATAGCCAAAATAACTATATAATATAGTATATAATTTTAAACCATATACATTGACAGTTATAGTATATAATTTTAAACCATAAACATTGACAGTTAACTAACAGTACATTTTAAGTAAGTTAATTCTACAAAATTCGTGTTATTGCTGTGTAAAGGGCTGTGGAGGGAGGGCTGTGGGGGGGCATACACATTTTTAAAAATAACATAAAAATAAACGATTATTACGTTATTTTGTGGGGGAGCTAAGTGGGGGGGGGGGGGGCTGTGGAGGGGTGAGGGGGGGTATAGCCAAAATAACTATATAATATATATATGTATATATATGTAGGACGAGGTGGATGGTGGACAGAGAAGATGCCTCGCCTACGTGTAATAAGTGCTTTTATTGCAGTGTCTCTCCAGACGTCTGACCGTGTGCGTGGTCAGTACAGAACTGAGCGGCGGCGACGGCGCTCGCTCGCTCGCAGCATGGCTGCTCTCTCTCTCTCTCTCTCTCTGCAGCGGTACGTGCCGCTACCTATCCGTGTGGTACCTACAGTACTCCCCCCGAAAAAAAGAATCTAGCGTCAGAGGCTGGAGGATGTTTACATGGATATTTTTCTTAGAGCTATTCGCTGGTGCGTGTGGTTCAACGCTTTACAAAATAATAGTCTATAAATAGGAACTGAGATCACAAGTGTTTGATCGTACAAGTATTTTCTTGTATTCGTAGTTGTACTTAAGTTTCCTTTGGTGTTTTGCTGATTTCGCACGTGTTGCTTGTTCGCGTAATTTGAACGTGGTTCGCCGCAAAGTAGTTGACGAGATTATTCGGAATTGCTATTTTGCAATTGGTGAGCTTAATGTAAAGCTGATCTCGAGAATGGAACAAGTCGCGAATGCAGAACATGTCCATCGCTTTGGTTTTTTTCTTACCTAGTAAGTTTACTATTTCTATAGACTTGACTCTAGTCGGAATCAAGCTATACAACGTGCTAACTAGGTTTTCTCCGTAGTTAATTTTGATTGACAAGATTTGCTCACAGCTACTTAGAACTAAGACTTGATCGATATCTAATCCTAAAATATTTACATGTTGTACATTAGGCAGTTTGGAAAGCAAGGTGTTGGCATGTTTTTGAAAGAAAGTGTTGTTCTCTAAATCGATGGATTTGATAGACTTCGACTCGTTCCAGATTAAGTCTGGGATCAAGTGAGTTCGGAAGGTTTTTGCAGCTGAGTAATTAAATTGAAACTTTTTCAACACGTTACTTCCCGAAATCGCTGCTACGCTTAAGTCTACGGTATGTTGGTTTCTGCTTTGACTGTCGGTGAATACCAACTCTTCGAGTCGTTGGTTGCAGATTACAAAACTAAAAAGTTTGTCCATGGGGACTTCGTTGCACCCTACCATTCTTAATGTACGTAGATACGAGAAACAGTCTTTTGTTAGGAATTTAAGTGATAAGTGTAGATTGTTGTACAGGCTTAACGTGCTTAGTTTTTCTAATTCTAAGTTTTCTTCAGAGCCCCCGGGTGTTTTACCGAGAACAAGCTTGTGGACTGCGAAGTGATCTGCTAGGATTTTGATCGTTTCGCGAGTGATCGCAACCGCTGAGAGATCGACTAGGTGCATGCCTACTCGTCTCGTAGAGTTTTTACAACGATTTGCGCATGCTTTAAAAAACTTATTTACAAAGGGTGTCTCAAAGACGTTTGCGTTTGACGAAAAACTAATGCTACGAAAGGTAAATGTCGTTGCGTCTTCTAGCATTTGGTTTAGGCCATTCGGACCAGAATATCTAATGCTAGATGAGTCGAAAGGAATACCTAGGCGATGAAAAATCGAATTTTCATGACATGCTATATACAAGTTAAAAATGTCGTCCGCGCTAAGGTAATTCCACAGCGTAAGCACTGGGTCGCTTTGGTTGAATAAGCGAGTAAGGTTATCCGGTAGGATGGAAGTTTTCCGTTTGATCGCTTGTGCAGGTAGCAGCGCGTTTTGAGTGATAAACTGATCCGGTTTAGTCTTGATGTGTGACTGTTCGCCGTTGGGATCAGTGAAAACGAGTTCTTTTTTACAAGATTTAACCTGCATCGCGCCCGATGATGCGAGCGAGTTGCAGAGTACTGTCGCTACCGACCCGGATTTTTTTGTTTTAACGCTAACGATTTCGAAATCGGTACAACCTTGATCTAGTAGACATTTGTGAAGAGCTGTTTTGTTAACTCTATATCGGATGTCGCGTAAAAACAGTCGGAGCGCTGGCTCGTTGTTTACAAAAAGTTGCGGTAATTGAGGATCGTAGAGCACCGGGTGGCTAGAGGAGTTGTGATGTCTGGCCATGAGGAGATGCGTCTCCCGGCGGTCGAGTGTTGTTCGGAGATATGACTCGAAAAGTTCCAACTCCCGGTCTGCCCGGAAGCAGTCTGCTCGAGTTTGCTCGTCAGCTGAGGCGTTTCTATACGCCCTGAGCTGAGATCTCAATTCGCCTACTTTTTCCATGTCTAAACTGATCGGAATTTTTAGTTAATAGAGAGTCTATTATTGTGGGCACTACGTCTCCTCGCACATGAAGTTCGCTTCGCGTGACTGAATTTACTCAGTGTTTCTATTTCTCCTAAGAATATTCGGAACAAACTTGGTGCGCTTAGGCGTCGGTTGTGTAGGAGGAATAGGTTGGATCGTTGGTTTTTTGTTGTGTTTTGGAGGGAAAGGAGCGAACCTGACGTGTTTGGGTGCGGGAGGTTGAGGTAGTGGTTGATCCGGTGGATCGACAGTAGGAGGGGTCGGAGGTGCAGGTTGATCTGCTGGATCTTCCGCAGGAAGCTGCACTGGCGCGGGAGCGTCCGCTGCGGGGCGAGTGCGAGCTCCGCTTGAAGGGGAAGGGATCCTGATTGGTTCAGGCGTGGTAACCTTAGTGCCGTCAGGATCTTCTTGAAGGATAAATGCTGGCTTCAACCGTTGCAGCGTTACTGTTTTCTGCGTGCCGTTGAAGTCTATGTTGAAAGTCTGGTTTTGCATGTTGCGGGAAATGACTTTGTGAGGGCCAGTGTAAGGCCGAGTCAATGCGGGCTTGATTGGTTTTTCTTGTAGCCAAACGTGGAAGCACGTTTCCATGCCTTGATGAAGGAATGGTTTAATTGCTGTTTTGTGGCTGACTGGCACTGGTCTCAGTTGGTGCATAAAGTCGCGAAATTCGTTGTAGAAAATGCGAACGTTTGGCTCTTCGCTGGTGAGAGGTGAGAAATCACCCGGGATTTTCACTGATTTTCCAAAAACTAAGTCGGCCGGACTGGCGTCTGTGTCTAGACGGATGCGTGTGCGCAGTCCCAGCATGACTGTTGGAAGTAGTCTGACCCATTCCTGGTTGTTTCCGTGGCACATGAGAGCTGTCTTGATGTCTCGGTGGAGGCGCTCCACCATGCCGTTGGAAGCAGGATGGTATGATGTTGTACGAATCCTGTTTACTCCGAGGATTGACAGGAGTTCGATGAACAATCTGGATTCAAACTGAGCACCTTGATCGGTGGTGATCGTTGTCGGTGCGCCATAACGGCAGATCCAGTTGTCATAAAGGGCACGAGCTACCGATGCTGCAGTGGTGTCAGCAATTGGAATTGCCTCAGGCCATCTCGTATAGCGATCGATGATGGAGAGGAGATGAGTGTAGCCGTGGCTATAGGCGAAAGGTCCTACGAGATCCAGGTGGATGTGATCGAATCTTGCATCTGGAGTGATGAAATGCTTGGGCAAAAATTTGTTGTGCTTTGTCACTTTGGATTGCTGACAAGCTAGGCACGTTTTGCACCAAGTGGCTATGTCGCGACTCATCTTAGGCCAGACGTACTGTTGGTGGATGAGTCGGGATGTGACTTTAACTCCAGGATGCGATTGTGAGTGGAAGTTGTCGAACACTTCTTTCCTCAGTTTCTTCGGGAGGTAAGGACGAATGACATCTTCGTGGATGTCGCAGTAAAACGCTGCGTGCTGGGAGCCCCATGTAAGCTTGCGAAGCTTCAGCGGATGGTTTGCATCGTTGAGGATCTCCTTCAGCTGATCATCCTTTTCTTGCTCTTCGCTCAGCTGTTTCGCGTCGAACAACGTCGGTAGCTTGAAGGCGTCTAAGTTTGCTAGGACTTTACGAACTTGTGTGTCGGCTAGCAGTTCGGGATCGCTCCAGTCAAAAATTGCAGGCGAAGTGAAAGCGTTGATTCGGGAGAGTGCATCCGCAACGACATTCTCTTCTCCTGGGAGATAGTGTATCTCGGTGTTGAACTGGGCGATATATGATAATCTGCGAGCGCGAATGGCTGGCATCTTGTCAGAGTTCTGTTGAAGAGCGTAGATTAAAGGTTTATGATCCGTGTGGATTTTAAATTCTACGCCTTCGAGATAGTGGTGGAAATATCTGATGGCTTCGTAGATGGCCGTCAGCTCTCGGTCGTACGTAGCATACTTCTGTTGCGCAGGTTTGAACTTCTGCGAAAAGAAAGCTATCGGTTGCCAAGAGTCGCCTGGGCGTTGTTCGAGGGCTGCCCCCATTGCTGTGTCGGAAGCGTCGGTGATGAGGCGCAGCTCTGCGTTTTCGCATGGGAACGCAGTGAACGCTAAATTTATAAGGTCCTCTTTACATTTCTGGAAGGCTGCTTCAGCTTCTGGGGTCCATGGGACTGGACGTTTGTCCTTTTTCTTGGCACCTTTCAAGAATTCATTTAGCGGACGTTGCGTGTCGGCAGCGTGCGCGAGCAAACGTCTGTAGCTGTTCACAAGACCCAGGAATCTTCATAGTTCCTCGATGGTCTGTGGCAAGGGGAATCCTTGAACCGCCTTGACTTTCTCTGGGCTTGGCTTGAAGCCGTTTGGCGTGATAAGATGACCCAGGAAAACGAGTTCGGAGACGCCGAGACTGCATTTCTCGAGATTGACTTGCAGCTCGTACTCCTTTAGGCGATTAAGCACTATTTCGAGGTGCTTTTGGTGCTCTTCCTCTGTCGTGGAGGCAATAAGTATGTCGTCAATGTAGACGAATACGAAATCTAAATCTCCTAACGCTGAGTTGATGTAGCGTTGGAACGTCTGTGAAGCGTTTCGAAAGCCGAACGTCATCACTGGGAACTCGTAGAGTCCGAACGGAGTGATGATCGCTGTTTTGGGAATGTCCTCCCGGGCCACCGGTATCTGGTGGTAGGCTTGGCGTAAATCGAGCGCCGAGAAAATCTTTTTGCTGTGGCAAAAGGCCATGCAGTCGTGCATGTGCGGGATTGGATAACGGTCTGGCACTGTAGCCGTGTTTAGTTTTCGGTAGTCACCGCATGGACGCCATTCCCCGTTTTTCTTCATTACCATGTGTAATGGACTTGCCCATGAGCTGTCCGAGGGGCGACAGATGCCCAATTCGCACCATTTGCGAAACTCCTTTTTGGCTGCCTTGAGCTTGGCTGGAGATAACGGACGAGCTCTTTGCGAGGCAGGAGGACCTTTCGTTAGTATGTGATGAAATACGCCACGTTTCTTGGTTGATCTGAACTGATCAGGACCAAAAACTTCGGGATACTTGTTCACGATGTTGGCATACTTGTGGTTCGGTGCCATAAAAGAAATTTGCACGGGCTCTACTGATTTGATAAAGGCAGGAGCGTGCGTGAACTGATTGCCGTCTACCAGTCTCTTTAGCTTGAGATCTGGTAGGAGATGGTAATGTTTCAGGAGATCGGCTCCTATAATCGGGTGCGGGACATCGGTGATGGTAAAATTCCACGCGAGTTTGTATGGCAAGCCGACGTCCAGTTCGCGACGCGCGACGCCGTAGACGTTGATGGTTGTGCCGTTGACGGCGTAAAGCTTGAATTCAGTTGGCTTGCCTTGCCAGTTTGATGGCTTTGGGATTACCGAGATGTCTGCGCCCGTGTCTATCAGAAAGACTTCTTTCGAGATTCGATCTCTTACGTGGAGACGTGTGGCTGCGTGTAACCGGCTGTCAGTCTCCACGACAGCAGGATTATTTAGTTTTCCTGGTCCTTGGAATTCTTAGGTTTTCTTACCTTATAGTCCTGACCCGGAGCGTGCTTCCAGGTGCAAGGAAGTTGGCAGTTCTTTGCCTCAGTGCCGAATTTGCGGTGGAAGAAGCAAAGGCTTTTATCGTTTGAGAGTTTCGACCTGGATTTCGATTTCGCCGGAGTGGAGTCTCGGTTTTTGGAATTTGAACGAGACTGGTTGCGTCGATTCTTGGTTTTTGAGCGGCTGGCGTGGTTGCTGTTGTGTGAGTTTTGGACAGCAGCAATCAGTTGATCGATCTTGTCGATGGGAGTGATGGCGAGCTGGCTGTCTGACTTCAGCGCGTTGATGTTGTGCGATTGTTGAAGCACATCAAAAGCTATGTCTGCACTCTTAATGAGTTCCGATTCTTCCTTGTAATTCCAGACCATTAGCTGAATCTGAGCTGGGAGACGGTTTCTCCAGAGAGATATTACAGTGTCTCTCGGTACCTTGTCCTGAGCGAGACTGATTAGTTCGGCGAGGAAGTCGGATGGTCTTTTGGAACCTATTTCTAGACCTTTGAATAGTCGGTCTAATTGTTGCTCCGGAGTTTCAGCATAACGGTCTGTTAAGATCTTCTTAATTTGCTGATATTTCTGCCCTCTTGTGAGGGTGTTCAGCTTGAATTGGATGTCGACATGGATGTCTTGTGTTAGATATCTCATGACGAAGTTAAATCTGGCTTCGTCTTCGTTGACGTTGTGTGCCAAAAATAAATCTTCTAATTGGCTGAACCAGCCCTGTGGGTTGTGTTTGTAGAAGTTCCAGAAAAGCAAATGCCTGGTACTTGAGAAAGCAGATGCGTAGTGCTGTTGGCCGAGATGAGGGTCTCCCTGCGAGAGATTCGGCAGGGGTAACCCGGTTCCCAAGTTTTCCGAGTTGGCAGCTTGTGACGGATGTGTGTCTGTGGATCCTGTTGGCCTCTTGCAGTCGTAATCTCGATGCTGTTGGACTAGAGCCAGGCGTTCCAGAAACGCGTTCAGTTTACAGTCCAGCTGCTGGTTGAGCCGTTCTGTTAGCTGTGCTAGGTTATCCGCAGTGGCGTAGTTGACTGCTGATGACTGCTGTTTGTTTAGCGGGCTGTGCTCTTTCCGCCGCGTTCCTGAGTTCTGGAAATGACTGTCGTTGGCCGATTCCGCAGTTGGGAAGTGTGTCTGTCTGCCATTTGCTCCACGGCCGAACAGAAAGATGCTGTCTGTGTCGTTGTGCTGGTTGAACGTCGGCACCGTGTTGGCTGAATGTGGAAACTCTGCATCTTCCATTGCGTTTGGAACGATCGGTCGCCTCGAGTGGTTGACGTTCATCGTGAAGGGAGAATTTGACGAAGAGACAGTCGTGAAAGTCGGAGTGAGCTGCAATGTCTCTGAACTCGTCGTCGTAAACGAGAAGGTTGGGCTTGATTGACTCTGACTCGTTGTAGTTGTTAGGGTTGTTTCTTCGTCTGCACTCGTATTTTTTGTTTTGATTGGGGAGTGCGTGAGTGTCATTTTCGGTTTCCTTAGTTTACGAGAGGAAAAGGGTATTTGAGGGATTTCTTTGCCCGACCTAAGCGTTAATCCCGGTTCGTGCTCATTCATGTGCGGCGAGACGCAGTGCCGTGCCTAACGAGATGTTGCAACAAGACGTACAAAATTATTATTTGACTAAAGTGTACTCGCAGGTACATATAGAGGCAAAGCAAAGTCTTGTTCAACCGCTAGCTAAAGTATTGCTGACGATCTTAAAATAAATTTAAAAGAGATTTTTACCTCGTTAGAAGGATGATGAGCGAAAGGTGCTGTTGGCTCTCGTGTGTGACGTCAGATATACTCTGCGAGGGGACTGCCGTCCGGGGAAAGAGTACACTGGACTGTCGTGCACGGGAGTTGCGTAGCACTGGACAAAACAAAGCGATAATTAATTGTTTGTCCCGAGAAATGCGGTTCATCAAATGACCGCGTCGTTGTAAAATAATGCGCGTGAAAAATCGTGCGTCGCACTGTACAAAAATAAAGCGAGGTTGCAACTATGTTTTGATAAGTCGAGCGCGCGACCGTTGCGCTGTACCGCGAACTGTTTACTCGACTCGCTCGCTGTTCTCGGAATCCGAGTCGGCGCCGCTCGCAAGATGGCCGCTCGGTGTTGTGTTTTTGTTCGCGCGCGCACTGAATTACCTGTAGATTTCGGTCTCGGGGATATCGCCTTGTGCGGCGCACGACGCTCGACGAATCCGTTGACACTGCCGCTGAGGAGGTTCCGGATGGTCGTCGTCGGGAGATGCGCTGGTGTCGGTGGCCTCGTGCGAGGGACTTGGGTGAAGCGCCGTTGACCGGTGAAGCTGCTGAGATGAAGGGCTCCGGTGACGGTGGCTTCACGCAGTGACCAAAATCCCACGGCGATGGCTTCCACGTGGCACGACCTTGAGGTGTCGCAGTAGTGTGCGCCGGCGTGCCAGCACGCACACTTTGTTTAAGCTCAACGCTTGTCGTTGCGAGGCTCTATACGCGCCGGCGTGCCTGCACGCGTATAGAGTGAAATGGCGGTGGGTCGCTAGGACCTGTTGCCGCAGCTCGACACGTGTTGAGACGTGTGTCGAGGAGGCCGAGTTGGCCGAGGATTGTCCCTCTCGTGTGCACCGGCGTGCCAGCGTGCACCCGGAAGGTGGCGGAGTGCTGCGCGTTGGATGACGCAAGCACTGCCTGTCTTTGTCTGCCGTCGTGCAGCACAAAGACACCGCTGCTGGAGAAGCACAAAGCTGCGTGGTTCGCTGCTCCTGGAGATGTTCCAGTCGGGGTCACCAATGTAGGACGAGGTGGATGGTGGACAGAGAAGATGCCTCGCCTACGTGTAATAAGTGCTTTTATTGCAGTGTCTCTCCAGACGTCTGACCGTGTGCGTGGTCAGTACAGAACTGAGCGGCGGCGACGGCGCTCGCTCGCTCGCAGCATGACTGCTCTCTCTCTCTCTCTCTCTCTCTCTCTCTCTCTCTCTGCAGCGGTACGTGCCGCCACCTATCCGTGTGGTACCTACATATATATATATATATATATATATATATATATATATATATATAAATTATAAAGATTAAAATTACAATAAGATACAGTCATATAATAAAAAATGTGTACCAATTTTTGTAAATGTTACATATTAAATTACAATATTACAAGGAAAAAAACCTTGAGTCAATCACAGTCATTCGCTATACATTTTATGTTGTGTATCCATCACATATCAGTCAAGTACGTTACTAATACATACAAGTCACACACTAATACAGCATAGATAACAGTGTGGCGCAAGATATTCACGAAAAGGGTAATAACGGAACTGTAATTACCGACAAGTTTGAAAGTTTTCATTAACGAGCAACCACATTATAAATATTTGATGCTAAAACATAAAAAAATAATAAAATAAAATTGATTAATATGAAAAAAATGGAGTGTAAATAATTGTATATAATTATTGCAACGTAAGAAGTCCTAAATGAACAATAGATTTAGTTAATAAATTTTATATTTAATTTTTTTTTTAATTTTTTAAATTATAATTATATTTTACTGATTAAAAACCCGGTTAAAAAAATATATGTAAAATTTTACATCAAATTTCACATCAAATTATATGTAATGATTTTGGACTAATTTATGTGAAATTTTACGTAAAATTTTATGTGAAATTTCATTTTCAAAATTAAAGGAGTTCTACTATTTTTTAGGACGTTTTTTATTGTTTTTTTCGATACAGTGTTTATTATAGTACATTACGAAAATAGTTGCATAAATCGTACTTTACGGCACGGCGTATATAATCGCTTGAGCGCAGCGAGTGGGCTTAACGCCGTGCCATGAAGAGCGACTTATGACACGTGTATTGTACTAGTACATTACGATACAAGTGACCTAAGTAGCACTTCTGCACGGTGAGAAGTTAGGAAGCGTTGCATGCGTCCTAATTACACCGTGCAAAAGTGTTACTTAGGTCACGAGTATTGTATGGAATTTTAGGTGGGGGTGTTTTTTACCATGGACGGAGAAATTATTTTTGTTTAGATTTTTTGAATAAAAACCCTAGTGGAAATGGATTGTGTGCCAAAGTGTGTCAAAGTGTGCCAAAGTGTGTCAAAGTGTGCCAAAGTGTGCCATAGTGTGCCATAATGTTCCAAAGTGTTCAAATTCGGAAATTTATTACACTTAGGCATACCTTGGTATACTTTAGGCACACTATGGCACACTTTGGCACATTTTGACACACATGGGTTTTTCGGAAATTGAGGACTTAGACAATTTTTGCACGAAATCTGGAAAACTTGTATTCCCGATGGATTCCTCTGTTGAGGTATGTTTTTCCAACTGTTCCGTCCGGGCGGCCGCACAGAGCGATTACTCGCACGATAGAAATAATTACAAATTCCGAATCGACGAGACCTTTTATTTAGCGCAGCCCGCTCACGCGATACCGCCTAGGGAAAAGGTAAAGAAGGGCGCGATTTGATCGGTAGCTCAGCTGACGGTGAGATAGTGATAGCTCACCAAGTAGCGTAACTCAGAGTGACTTCTGTACGAGTTGATATTAGCTAGATTAAGACACCATGTACTGACACAATAACATTACATGCGACACTGACGTGAAATTGTGAATAATGATAGGAGGAACGACTTACCTTGACGAAGCGGACTTGTAGTTACCGAATGGCTAGCTCGCTCTCGTTCTGGCGCTGTACCTCGTCTCAAAAGGGCGCGAAGTTTGTAATGTAATAATTCGTACGCAAGGATTAAGTAACTGAGTGAAGTGATTTATTCAATTAGTCAGATTATAATTAGTACAAGATATAAGGCCTCAACTGAGTTCAACTCGTGTCTGAGGTAGAAATATGACTAAGTCCAAAAACTTGGCGAACGCTCTGAGTCTAAGCCGGTTACAGCAAAATAGTTTAAGTCGCGAGTCGGACAGAGCTTCGCCCTACCAGTAAGAACTCCGGACTACGAGAGAGAGAGAGAGAGAGAGAGAGAGAGAGAGAGAGAGTCCTCCTTGCTCTCTATTGTTATTTATAGGGATGAGGGTAACGCATAAGCATAGGGAAGGTTCTGGCCAATCAACATTTAAGGAGAGTGTATGTCTCAGCGGGGGTGGCTCCCCTTTTATTAATCAATGTTCCTTAGTACGTGTCCCCTAGCCTGGCCAGCTGTAATAGTTTTTCTTTATTGTAATTTCCCTCATTATCGTATCGATTTCCGCTGATTTGGGTCGTTCGGCTGAGATTTATAGCTTCCTTATTGTTTGGTAGGTCTGGGGTGTCTCCCCCTGTTTGACCTGGTTTATTCATGATCGACGCCCTTTCATCTGCCGTCGCGCGTGTCAGTGGCTTGGCTGTTTTGTCGTGCTCTGCGTTGCCGACTGTTGCTGGTTTGTTGGTCTCCGTTATGCCTGCCGTGGAACAGTTTCATTTACCGTGGTGAGGTACTCCTTTGGTCGAGCGTGGTATTCGCGTGCGCATTGACCGGACAGTTTAGATCATAGTAGGCTGACGTGACACAACATTTACGGCGGACAGCGTATCTAGTCGTTTTTAGCGCTGTGCTAACCTCACGATGCCAGAAACGACTACTTACGAGACGGAAAAGCGTGTCCTATCAGATTTAAAGCAGGCACTGCTTTAAAATATTGTACGATACGCGTATCTTGTGACATTTTCTGTCACGGCGCTTGACTCGCCGTGCTAGAAAATGCCGCATACGACACTTGTATCGTAATGTACTATTACTGGTTTCAATCTTCAACTATTATTAACTAAACTAATATAATGTATCTAATTATGGCATAAGTTCGGAACAGTGGAAATATATGAGTTGTCATTCACTTTCATAAAAACGCACACTGCGTCTGTATCATGAACATCAATAGCTATACATTCATCAATGGCATTTCTAACTTTTTTTATTGATTTGCATATGCCATAAAAATTATTATCTACAATTAATTGTATTGAAAACAAGATATTGTTTGCTCATTAATGGAAAATTCTCTTGATTATTTATATTGTTTACATTTAGATTAATAAAAAAGATTTCTGAAATCAGTTTTTTATACGATTACTCTCACGATCTAAAATTGTAACGTTATCAAAATCAAAACAATGTGAAGGATTATTTGTTATGTGTGTCGAAATCGGTAATAATTTATTATTAGAAGTTCTTCTGTGTTCATCAATCCTTGTTTTTAAATTTTTCTTTGTTTGACCAATACGTAGCAGGACAATCATTACATTGAAATTCATATATCACGTAAAAAAGTAAAAAAATTAAAAGTTAAAAAGTAAAAGAAAATAAAAAAAGACTCTAAGATAAGACAAAAAAGGGAGAGAAACGCAATTACAATTAACGTTATCGCCGCAAGGTACCTTTTCGAACGCTGGAGAGCTCTCCTACCTATATCGCAACGAACGTGGACGGCACGACGAAAAGCCCTGGCCGCACGTGGGTGGGATGCACCTTACTTGGTTGCAGGACGCCTCGACATCTTGGGGAAACCTATTCAGAATCACCTTTAATGTTTAAAATATCACGCCGCTCTATCCAGCTCAGACATTGTGAATCAGCTTCAGGATTGTCTCTAGATAGTCGAATCAACAGTGGGGAAACAGTATATCATGTCTGTCTTCTGACAGCAATTGCCACGAAGCTACTAGTAGGAAACATGAGAATAAACAATATTGATGCAACTCTAAAAAACCGCTGCCAATTCTTTGGCACGTAGCATCCTCCAACAAAATTTATAATTCCAATCGATAGAATATTATTCAAATATACAGTATATTAATGATTATTGAAATACTTTCAATCTTAATTATTTTACTGAAGGATCAGAACCCGTCACAATATCAAATTATATAATTTTCATGAAAAAATTTAAACCTCAATATTTTAAATACCATACGGTCTTCATAACCTCATAAAATCATGAATTGCCTTAAAAAATTCAGAACTTTAGTTAGCGAGTTAGAAGGTTTAACAAAAATAGTAATTTTCAGTTATACAGGGTATACAGGGTGAGAGACAAAGAATTTGAATCCAGATATCTTTTAAACTAAACGGTTTTATAAGCTGCAAAAAGAACCTAGCCAATGTGATCGAAAAATCGATTTTTTTCCCAAAATTTCAACTTCAAGTCTTTTTACTCCCGTAATCGTACGACATAAAAAAACCATATTTTTCAGTTTCCGATTTTTAGCTCGAAACTAGTCATGAAAATGGTTTAAAATTTTTACAGCAAATAGATGTTATCGTTTTTTATTGTCATAAATTTTTTCAAAACGTTTGACGATTTAGTTTTGGAGATATTAATTTTTTTAAATCACCTTTATCATAAAAATTAAACAAAACGATCAATCTGAAAAATCTTGCAGAAAAAAGTAGGCAATTTTATGCTCTTTTAGATACACTAATGTCAAATATATTGTATAAATTATATTATCAAAAAAACGAAAAAATATTTTTTCAAAAACTGAAAAATGGCTATGATATGGTCATAAAATGGTCAGAATCATAAAAAAAATTTCCCGAATTCAGAATGAGAAAACATATATGCATGCTAAATTTTATTACGATTGATTGCGTAGTTCCAGAATTATGACGTACATACACATACACACACACACACACAGAGCCATCCGCACGGACATTTTCTAAAAACGCATGATTTTTACTCAAAATGCGTTTCTGCAAAGTTTCAGCGAAACTAAAAATTTTACTATTACAAAGCTTTCTCTTAGGAGGAACCAAAAATAGATTATACAATCATACAGTCACTAATTTTACTGCACATAAAACAATTAATAATCTGTAAAAATGATTAGAAAAAAACGCAGTAATACCTATTATGGGCTCCCCACCTTATAGACAGCATCTAGCATAAAAAATGTATCAGCACAGGAGTAGCAATAGCACTAGTAGTAACTGAAACAAAGGGCAACCTCTAAGCAAGAACTCAAGATTCTTACCAAACTTACATTTTTTACGAGATACGTGCACTTTTTTTGATACGCCACTTTTTCAGACTTTTCTTGCTGCACTATGCATTAACAGACAAAGAACCGTACTGTAAGTAAAAATTAGAGATATATAGGGAGATTCCACACTTCTTGAAGTATAAGTACATATGTCTAGTTAATGTGGAAAAAATTTAGTTTATTCAAATAATTATTAAAAAAATGTTTATAAAAATCTTTGAGTCATAAATTTTGTACAAAGATTAATTACTGCTGAATGGCAAGTATGTGTTCTGAATTCGAGAGCGTACAGCGCACCAAGTTTTGGATATCTTAAATTGCAAAGCTACGCAAGGCAGACAAGACACGACAGCCGTCCAGTTAAACTTAAAAATATAATTTTACAAAGTTTTCTTATAAGAACAATTTGTAATAGTATCTTTCCTATAGAAAAAATGCAATTATAATATACAGAAGTAAACAAATAAATACTTACTGATTTTATTGTTTGCAAAGTGGAGCATGAAGTCAGACTAAGTACAATGTTTAATTCTGGTAATATTTCTAATGAATGTTTTAAGTACAGAAGGTAGTTCAAATTTTTTTCAGCTTGTTGACTAATTTCATAATCATTTATTCCAGGACAAACATTAATTATATATTCCACGTATTTGAATTTCCTCAAGATACGCTGAAAATAGAAGTATGTTTCTGCAATCAAGGTTTTAATATAATTTTTGGATATTTACACTGTAAGAGGTATTTAAGAATATCTCCATAAAAAAACTCTTTTCAAAAATAAAATCTTGGGAAGAAAAAGTAGTGAAATCTATAAATATAACAATGCCAGGTAAAAGTTTTTTTTTGTTATACGCATTTGGATATTTTTCACTACTTTTTCTTGCCAAGGTTTTTACTTAAGAAAAAAGTTTTTTTAAAGGGTTTTGTATATACCACTCTTCAATGTTTTTTTAACTAATGTCTTGTCAATATTTGTACAGGGTGATTTCACATCGAGGCTGGTTTGACAATGGTTCGATGAAACATTTATGTCTTTTATTTTTTCTATAAAATCATAACTATTTTCTACGTTGTCACGTGTGGATACTCATACGTATATACAGTTGCTAGTTATAATGCAATCGATGAGTAAGTCGTCAAATACGCGCACAGCAATAGCTCGAACTCACCCCGAAGCCCGTTTCTTTCGGCTCAGCACAACCTGCCTTCCACGATTTCGGACGACCGTACAGGTAGGAATCACACTAACCGGGGATTCTATAAAAGGAGGTGCATGCGGGCACTCGCTCTCGATTCCGCAACTCACGATCCAGCACTAGACAGGTATTTTTGACTCGGAGATGACAGATAGAATCGTATACTTAAAGACGCACATTCTCCGCGGTCACTTTAACACGCGTTTCTCTCTTTCATGCATTCAATCCGTCGTGAATAACCATTAATAAACAGACACATTCAACAATAATCTCTTGTGTTCATTTATTACCCCTGTATTTTCGCAACAAGCGTGAGCTTAACACCTCACGGAGAACAAAACCATCGACCCTCACACGTAACACTTTTTAGTGCTACATGTGAGGTATTGTTTGCAAAATATACAAAAGTATTATAAGACCGTGATAAAGATAGATTACTCGGTTATTATTTTAATCCAATAGATATGAAGAAAGGAGAAACCTTGCCTGAGTACTCATCATTGTTACGTCATAGATTATATATATATATATATATATATATATATATATATATATATATATATATATATATATAAAAGAAAATATAAAAATTTTAAAATAAATAAAATGTAGACGCAGCTGCGTTCAAAAAAAGAAAATGTATGTACCGTAGGGCTTAAGAGCAGGCGAGCGTCCGGACAGTGCAGTTAGGCAGTCCGAGGAAATAGTCATTAAGAGCGAGCGTAGGTATAGCGATTAGGAGGCAGCGGCCCAATCGTAAAATTTGTGCGTAGATAGGAAATTCAAATACTTGTATATGTAATATAACGACCTTGTTTGTCGAAAACTCGGCGACGAGACGATAATCGAGCGGCGCAAGTTTCTAAGTTTTGCGACGCAGATGCGAAGCTATATATAACGTTACAAAATAAAAGTAGTTTAACAGTAGAAGCATTTGTTGTAAATAAAATATAAATTTAAATTCACATAAGGTATGGACAGTTGAAAACTATATTGTTGTAACTGTGCATATTTTATTTAGTTCAAAGATTATTAGTTTACCAGGAAGAGCTCTTGTTCGCGGCGTAAAAATAAATTTATACTCGCACAGATTTTATGATTTGTTTTTAGTTTAAATAGATAGTTTATAAAAATAATAACTAGGATAATATACAAACAGAATAAAGTTGAAATAATAATTAAATATTATAGTAAAGTTTTGAAATTTTAATATTAAATAATAAACAAATTTGACAATAGACATTAGATAATCACATTTGACAATAGTTATGATAGATATTACCAAATAATGTAAAATTTATAAATAATTATAAAATAAAAATAGTAGAGTCGAAAACGGTACAGGTAGGGCGATCTAGCGAAGAATCGGCAAGGCTAAGAGAGTAGTGTGGGAGGGACAAAGGGAGCGGGAGAGGACCGGAAGAGGCGGCAGCCAAGCGGAAAGATGCGACGCTATAGGTCGATGACCGATATAGAGGGCGTTGACGCAGACCCAAAGGGATGGGCATGTAGGAAAAATCGGGTTGGAGAGGGAAAAGATGCGACGCGGGGGTGAAGCGAGGAAAAGCGTGCGGAGGAAAGTTAAGTCCTGTCGAGGAGTTCAGTCGAGGTGGCTGCTCCTAAATAACTTCAAATTTTAAGCCGTGGTGACAAAAGCGTGCATTATAAAATATTTCTAAGTAAAAGAAAAATATATTATTAAAAAGAAAATATTTGAAGCGAAGTGTTTTATAATTATTTTTCGGAAATCTACCTATCAACATAAATATTAATAAATATCAAAGGAAGGAAGAAGTTTACAAACTTGTAAACTTTGAATTTGATTCAATCTACAATTGAAAAAGTAAGTAAGATTTTTATAAGAGTAAATTTAAAAAAGGTTGGGAATTTGAGTAATGAGCAGGGTTTGAACGCTGCCACTCATTATCACAAATATTTTTGGGAGAACTTGTTTGGAAGTTTGGAGGGTTGATTGGACTTCGCTCGTCGGAGGCCCTTTGACCTACAAACTGACTAAACCTGTTCATTAGAGTGGGAAGGGATATTTGTTTAAAACTCTCGCGAATTTTTAAAATAAAATAAGAAACGACTCCATCCCGAGTTCAGCGAAAGCTGACTCAAAACGGAGATTTTTATATTGTGCGCCGAATATCGGACATAACATCATTGCGGCCATTTTAAGGTAAGTCAATTAAATTTTGATAAAAACTGACAATTATATCTAGTGTTATGAGTGAAAAGTGTAACGAAAAGTGACGGACCCCGGGCTTAAACTCTTCTACTCGCTCTCTTATAGTAATTAGACATCCGTGACGTGGATCCACACGTGACACCAGCGATGAACATCAGTGAAAAATTTTTGGGTTCGGATCACTAATAACTAAATTCTCCTCTCAAAACATTAAATTCTGTAGTCCAAGGTACCAAGGAAACACAGAATATCGACACCTAAAGGGAATAACGACGTATTTTGCTAACCGCTTCGGGAACGACGAATTTGGTAAGCCGCTTTAAAATCGACAAATCTTGCAAGCCGCTTTGAGTATGGCGTATCTCGGGATTTGATCCGAGACCGACGAATCTGGGGCATGTATTTATTTTCTTGAATTGTGTAGTGGCAGATCTGCAGCATTTAATATATCACAATTTCTGGCAATTCACGCGGTGAAAAATTTTGAAAAAAAATGGAGCCCTAAATGCAAGTTTAAGTATAACAGTTTGGTTAATTTAATAAAGAATATTATACAAAAAAATATAGAAAATAAAAAATATATTTATCAATGTATATAAATGTTAATTCGGCTGGATAACGTTTGGGAGCAAGTAGATAAGTTTCGATTTCTCTCTTGCTCTCCAAAGAAAGCTACGTTGGTATATATGGTATGGTTGGTATATAATTGATATTATAGCCAACATGGCGGGCGTACGGTTGCCTCCCGACAAGTCTCCCAGCTACTTCAACTGTCATAAATGAACGAAAGCGGCAACAATTGTTTGTATTATCTGCGATGCAGCGTATCACCCGAGCTGCTTAGCGCAGAAAGAAAAAAATTATTGGCAAGTGAGTAACAACTTAATGGTTTGCCCAGAACATAGCTACAAGTGCATAACCTCAAAAATTGAGGATGACAGCATAAGTAAGTCAGCAAAAGTGTTAATTGCGCAAATAAAGTTAAAGAAATCCGAAGAAGTAAGGAAAGAACTCCTAAAGGAAGTAACAAGTTAAGCGCAAGATCTACAGGATTGTGATATTGATGAGAAGTACAACATACTGAAAGCTGAAAATTTACTATTAAAACAGCTAGTCGAAAAATTGGGAGAAAAAAACAATTTATTGAACGAAAAACTTGTAACTAAACAGTATGATAGTGTATTACCTAGGGTATCCTATGCTGAGGTGATAAACCAGCAAAAACTGCTCCGTAATAAAGTGCCAAAAAAAAACAGTAAATAACATGGGCAATGAGACTATAGATATGAAAAAGAATGTTATAGAGTGCTTAACGCGAGAAAAAAAAGATACAAACTAAAAATATGTATTATAACAAAAAAGAAGAACTAGTCAATAACTGTGTAAATAGTGATAAGGAGTTTGCGAGGTTAGGAAAGAAAAACTAATAAATCCTAAAATAAAAATAGTTGGTTTCAACAACTACATGAATTGGAGTCAAGCTGAGATAAAGAGTGATATCAACTCGAGGAACTTCAGTAGTTTTTCAAATAAAGGCCTAGCCGATACAAGTTTATCAAGGAGAATAACAGCAAAATCTTCGTAGGATGCCAAAGCTGCAAAGTCTACGACTATTTAAGTATAAAACCATGTTTTAACTGTTGTAGATATGGTCATAGTAGAAACAAATGCAAAAATAATACAGTTTGTCTAAATTGTGCAGATAGTCATAAGACCAGTGACTGCTCAAACAATATAATAAAGTGCTTAAATTGTGAATATTCCAATGTTAACTACAACACCATTTGATATTAAACATGTTGCTAGTGATATTAAATATGTTGCAACCTATGCAACATATTCAAGAAGAAAATAAACTTATGCATGCAAAGAATCGACTATCCGACGAACCTACCTTACCATCTGTGATCCCAGGTTATTATACAAGGATGGTAAATTTAGCCGTGTAACAACAACGTTCGACGCGATCAGGGTAGAGCGTCTTAAGGCTACCTGTGTGAATGAGAGAGTGAACGTGTCTAAGTGCGTCTTTTATTTTTTAAGTGAACGACGAGAGAGGAGCAGTAACTGCGACGGACGAAAAGGACAACGCACGTCGCCAACTCGTGAGTAAGAGACACGTTCGCTTGCACGAACGCCAGGAACAAAAACTACAACATCTTGCGTATGTAGTGATAGATGCCGCCCGAGTCAAGGGCCCTGACGACGGGGCAGTATGAGTCACTACGGGTTCCGCAGTCAAGAGTTATCTTGGTTGTCTGCGGGTAAAAGTCTGTCTGTATGCTACGAGAATTTGAATTTCACGGTTATCTACTTCGACATCGTATCCGCGGGGCTATCTGCGCGCATGCGCGACCGCGCGACTCGGCCACGACGCGTTAACCAATCAGCGCTTGCGCGGTACGGCAATTCGGGAGAGCAGAGTGGCGGCCGCGAGCTGCGAGTGCTCGAGCAGGCACTCGCCTGCCCCGACTGCTTCCGAACGGACGTGCCTCAACTTCAACTTCACCCGGTGTTCCAGCTAGAAGGATTTAAGGTCAGTAAATCGTTTTCCGTTTTCTCCAGTCGTGCCCGTCTCGCGAGTGAACGGCAGTTCCACATTCGGTTTCGCGAACAAAGAGGTTATCTCGCATACGTGTTAGTTACCTCCGGATCGCTGTCTTTATCTCTTTATCTCTTTGTATTGTGTTCCCTCAAATAAAGGTTATCTCATTTATACGGGTTATCTTCTCAAGTAATAAGTGAATTGTAGAATTTAGGATTTTTATGATAGAAGTGTAGAGTTAATTTGTGAAAACGTAGGTTAATACTTGGCGCCGACACCCAGACGCAAAAGGCGCAGTGTTCACAATTCTAGGATAGGTCGTTCGGCGTTTGCGGAATTTGCGTGCGACGTAATTGGATGAGTAAGTAAGAAACAAAAAGTGCGAGCTAGTGTGCTATCTGGTTGCTTCTTGAGACTTGAGACGCGCGCGAGTCACGCGGAATATTTTACGTGTACGGGTATTTGCTTGTCGGAGTTGCCTTTGTTCACAGTTTATCTTAGTAAGTTGTACTAGTCGATTATAAGTTGTAAGAATTTATTAAAAATATACAGTTCCGTCTGATAATCCACGTGTCTCTATTATCCCGAACCGCCCTCTCTCCTTACCGTTTTCGGGGCTGCAGCTAGCCGAGCAAATGACGTGCAAAAAAAACCCTCGCGCCGAGAAACAAAGAGTCGCGAGACTCTAGCGTTCACGAGGAGCGCATGACGCCACCGGGTCATTTTCCAAGCCCCGGGCGAGGGATTAGAACATAACTGGGGTAGCACGAAAACCCAAGTTACAAACTTATGGCAGATGGATATTACAAATGATTAACTCAAACTAGATTACAAAAACCATGCTAAAATGTTAGATAAAGTTATCAAAGATGCTATAATTAAATATGATGCAAAGCTAATTCAAAATAATGTAAACAATCCCAAAAAACTTTGGGGTATCATAAACAACAAAATGGGAAAACAGAAAAACATTAATACTATAAGTTATATAAAGGTTGATGATAATAAAATTACGGATAAAGTAGACAGCTAAGAGAATTAACAAATTTTCTTGTGATATTGGCCGCAAATTGTCTGATGATATAGTGAAACCAAATAATGCCGAATTTAAACAACCAGACACAAATTCAAATTCAATATTTCTTAAGCCTACAAGTACATGTGAGGTAATTAATATAATCAACAACCTGAAGCTAAAAAGCCGTGGTGTTGATAAAATAAATAGTAAGACCTTAAAGATTCTTGGAAGTTGTATCTCGGTACCATTAACACATATTTTCAATATGTGTATTAAAAATGCAATTTTGCCGGATGCATTGAAAAAAGCTAAAATCGTACCAGTATATAAAGTAGGTATGAAGCATAGCATCAATAATTACAGGCCAATTTCACTCATATCTAACATATAAATGATATTTTATCCAAGCATCAATTTAGATTTAGGAAAAATATTGGATCAAAGGATGCGTTAAATTATATTACGTAAGTATGGTATAGTTTGGATAGGAATATACCAACAATTGTAACTTTTCTTGATCTAGCCAAGGCCTTCGATACGGTCAATCATAAGTTACTACTTAAAAAATTTTACTGTATTGGCAGGCTTTGGATCTCCTTTCAAGATATCTTGATAATAGATACCAGACAGTTAAAATCGAAGAAAGTAAAAGTGATTTTTTGTTCATAAACACAGGTGTCCCTCAGGGTACTATCCTGGGGCCACTACTATTTATATTATATATTAATAATGTCTTGAAGGAGATCCCCCTGAACTCCGTACTGTCTTATGCTGACGGTACTACCATAATAGCCACTGGAGAGACTTGGTTAGAGGCGCAAAGTAACACGAATAAATTCCTATTGGTCATAGATAACTGGCTAGCGGTGAATTAAATATCGCTGAATGTAGATAAAACAGCCTGCATGACATTTGGAAGCTATTGTAATAGTGTACCGGCTCACATAGAAGTAGAAATCTAGGATATAATGTTGACTAGAGTGGAGAGCTGTAAATACCTTGGAATTGTTTTTTACTATAATTTGAAGTGGGATAAACATATTCAATATATATTCAAAAAACGAAGTATTTAGTATATATTTTTATAAGCTAGCAATCATGTCGACGGTAACACTACGAATGATATTTTATACTTTATTCCATAGTATGATAAGCTATGGAATCTTAGCCTGGGGTAGAGTGTATAAAAATAATCGAGATCTGGTGCAAAAATTACAAAGAAAATATTGAAGATAATTAATAAGAACAGTTTCAACGTACATGACAGCCCTCTAAACCTAGAACAACTTTTTATCTTCGGCTTATACATTCTAACGACCTCAAAACCCAGTACTTAAGTTCTACAAGTGTTACTAGAAAAAGTAAAACTTGTAGGTACTGAGTGACTATATCAACTAGTTATACTCTGTACTATTCTGGAATAAATGAATAAAAAAATAAAAAAATAAAAAAATATACATTGTTACTATTATTTTGTTTATATTATAAAATTTTTTAATACAAACTATATTTCTAGAAATATTTGTGGAATCCATGTGAAAGCCATGTCAATTCATGTCGATCCATGTATTATTAATGTTTAATAATAGTAAATTTTAACCAAAGTAAAAAAGTTAGGCGAGTTTGATATATTGCGTATTTCATGCATTTTGTTTTTAGAACAAACTTATGGTACTCAATAAAATCGATTAAAAAGACATGAAATCTCTAGAAACAAAACTTTAAAGCAAAGCATAAAATGAAACGGACATGGTAAATTAGTATCTTGAGAGTTGTTTGTAATTGATCAATATATTACTAAAGTAAAATTAGCAATCATTTGACTCAACCCTCAATTAAACACAATAATTTTTTGTTTGCTGCCCCAAGGGAAAAAAAATCTGTGCCAAAATGTGCCAAAACCGTGCCAAAACTGTGTCAATATATTTCAAAATTGTGGCATAACTGTGTCAAAACATGAACATTTTGGACATTTGACACACTTATGGCACAGTTTGGAACAATATTGACACAGTTTGGCACAGTTTGTCATACTGAAAATTAATAAAATTTGTGCAAATTTTATCGCAGTGTACGGTACAGTTTGGTACAGGTTGGCATAATATTGGCACAGATTAACACAATATTGGAATAGTTTGGCACAGTTTTGGCATAGTTTGGCACAGAATTTTTTTTCACTAGGGAAGTTGTTTAGAATTATTAAAGATCATAAAATTCACATAAGGAGGACTTAAATAGGTGTTACCGTCCGGATGATAACACCAAAACTCTGGTTGTGAGCTCCAAAATTTTTATTTTCCAATAATTTTATTTAAACAAAATTTTATATCGAATACTTAAATGTGTTGATTTGTACCAAACTGTGCCATAATGCACGAAAATTGAGTAAATAATTATAGTAAAACTGATTATGACAACTGATTATGCCAAACTGGGCCAAAACTGTGCCACAGCTGTGCCAAAACTAGGCCAAAACTGTGCCAAACTGTGCCATAAGTGTGTTAAATGTCCAAAATGTTCACGTTTTGGCATAGTTTGGTACAGCTCTGGCACAGTTTTGGCACAGATTAGCATATTTTTCATTTCCACGGGTGTGTATCATAAATAATAAAATAATATGGTTAGAAACTTGATTTTTTATTAATCTTAGTTGTTTTTTAATCTGCAATTTCATTGTAAATAAAATTGCCTTATTTGATTGATCTCTGTGGTTTTTTAATCTGTAATTTCATAGTAAACAAAATTATATTATTATGTTACATTATTTTATTGACATGCATGATAACATGCAATACATCAAACTCGCCCAACCTTTTTGTAAAGGCGAAATATTTTTAACGGGACGCATAATTGATTTCTGTTTCAGCTGGGATTTAACACCTGATTCTAAATGCTATTGTTTAACTAAGCAATATATTTTGTTATTGTTAAGAATATAAAAACAGACTCTTTTTTGCTTCTGTCCCCTATCCAGATCCTGGTACCGACTGACTATCCAGTCTCTTGGGGAAAGATAAATCGTTACACTCATTAAAGTTATTCGACTCATTAAAGTTTTTTACGTATGCCGCGATCTCGGGATTTCGCAATTTTATCTCGCCGAACTCGCATTCCCATATGCTGTGAACGTCGTATCTACAATCGCGCATTTTTTGCAATTTTGACATTGTATTTTTGTACGCCTCATTAATCGTGCGACCATAAATTGAAGTTTTTTCACGTGCTCTATCGAACCATTTTGGACAGACATGTGTATAATAACCCTCGTACTCGAACCCTTTCAGACCCCAGTCAAAGACGATAATAAACCGTCTACGAGAAAAACCTCGGGTAGTCGAAACTCTGGAGCCCTTCCAGCGTGAATGATTTCTCGACCGATCTCTTGTTCGCACTGAACCAGCCACTCCGAAGATTTTTGAGAGTGTTCTTCACCACGCCGATATCCTGTAGCAGGTATAATACCGATGGTTTTTTCGGATAAGAAATTTTTCTGTATACAAGCGAACACGCGCTCGCTATAGTGGTCGCTTCAGCAAAAGGACAAATCTTACCTACATTGAGAAATATTTCTCGAAAAGCTATACACGCGTGTCGCAAAATCTCAATATCTATTCGACAGTACTCTACAATTTCTTTTTGAAAATCAAATATTTAATCACGCGTAGTTTTGCTGTACCACTCGTAGAACACTTTTTTTCTTTGACCGACATTGAATCGGGTGCGTAAAAACGCTCATCCGGTAGAGGCCCAATTTAATTTGGATTTTCGAGAATGTTAAATAAATGCGGAAAATACCTTTTTTCGCGCACGGTGGCAAACCAAAAGTTGAGCACGACTTAAGGATTTGCGTTTTGATGTTTTTCCACCAGGCACTTTAAGATGAATTAAGCATCGAACCCGCTAGCGTTATGCGTGATACATATGATATGATGGAACGCTGATTTTTCACGAATGTACAGCTCAACGAATTGACGTACAGGATCTTCCCGAAAAACATATTCGCGTATACCGCAAGTTTCCCAGCGCTCGCTCAGGTCACTACGCGTGCATAGCAGGCATGTACTACGCGTCGTTTGTCGAGTGTTAAGTACGGCAGATTTTACAATACGAAATACCGCATTCGTGCTTTTCACGATAAGCATGTATACGTTTAAGGCAAGTTTGACATTTTTTTACCAAGTCGCAAACTTTCTTATTTCGTTTTTTATACGAACCCGAGGTCTTGTGATTTTCGAAACAAGTAATTCCGAGAAAATTTCTAAAACAAGCAAAGGCGTAAAGTAGGCTTTTTTAGGCCGAGTAGGCGTTTACGAGCCACAGATGAGTACTGCATCCACACGAGGCCTAAAAGCCCACTTAGCCCTTGTAGCACACCATATTTTTTGTAACGCATGTACTGATTTTCGCGTTTCAAACTGCACTTTTTGAATTTCACGCGATTTTAGAAGATTTGCCAATGAATTGAGTAGCGGGTGCAAAAGTACTTTTGCGCTTACTGCTGCATTTTTTCGCCCACCGGTCGGAAAATAAATACTTTTGTCCCTAATTTGAGGTCAAAAAAAAACGCGAAAATCGTGCATGTGTTACAAAAAATTTAAATTGAAACAATTGGTGAAATTTCATTTATAAGAAACGTTACTCACGCAATAAAATCTGCTGAATTTATATTAAATTTTCATAAAATCCTCTCCTCTATTATATTAAAATGTGTCTGGTAATCCCCGGCTAAAAGTTCACTTTATTCTTAAAACTACCCCTCGTTAGGGGTTAGGTTAAACCGGAAGTTGACCGAAAGTAGAACGGAAGTCGACAGGACGTCGACCAGAAGTGAACCTGAAGTGAACCGGAATTAATTGGCAAAAATACAAAATGACCTGGAAGTGACGAAAAATAACCGGCAACGAACGAGAAATATACCGCAAATGAACAGGAAGTGACCAGAATGATGTATATTTGCTGAAGTACTCCTAAAGGGTGAATTGGAAATAAATCAATAAATAATTAATAAAAATTTTAAAAAGTTTGAAAAGCATTATTCATAAACTGTAAATAATATTACAGCTTTCATTATACACATACACACACACACACACACACATATTTTCCAAACTCATCTAAAACAAATTGACGACCATTATCTGAAACAACAATGCTAGGTACACCATAAGTAGCGAATAATTAATCGAGAATATCGATTGTAGCAGCGCTAGTACTGGAACTTGTGACCTTGACTTCAAGCTATTTACTATAAGCATCAGTAATAACTAGAAGCATCTCACCAACTACTGGTCCAGCGTAGTATATATGGATACGTTTTCATGGGCCTTTAGTATATTCCCAATGATGTGTGTTGAATTTAGGCGGAGCATGAGCAAGCTTGGTACACTCAGCACAAGATTTAGCAATAAGTTCAATATCTGCAATATTTTCTGGCCAGTAAACAAGAGATCTTACCAGACGTTTTATTTTGACAATGCCCAAATGCGCCGAATGAATGACGTTTAAGATTGCTTGATGAAGAGACGACGAAATCACAACTCGATGTTCAAAAATCAAGCCATTTAAAGATAAACCATAAGAAGACTCAGGCATTTTGAATCCATAACGAGATAGATCTTGACCAACTTCGAGTAGTTGAATAATTTTACCTAGGTTAGAACCTTTACAAGTTTCCTTCGCAATCTGCTCTGGTCGTACAGGAAACTGATTAATCAATAGCGTCAACCGTTGAAGGAAGTAGAGCACGTGAACAATAATCTGCATTTGCATGAGCTTAAGTTGGCTTGAATTTAATATCGTAGTTAAAATGAGCTAAGTAATCAGCATAATTAGCCATTTGACTGATACAAAGAATAGGAAGTGATTTTTCAGGTCTCAATGTCTTGTGATCTGTAAACAGCGTAAAATGACGAGCATATAAATAATTGAAGAATTTTTGACAAGCCCATACAATAGCTAAAGCTTCCTTGTCGATTTCTCGTAGATTTCTTTGACTGCGTTGAAACATTCCAATGTATCTATTCGTTGTGTAGGCTCTTCAGAACTTTGTATTTGAGAAGTAGAAAGCGAAGATGAAGCTCTGCAAACTTTCGCTATGTGCCCACGTTTTTTGCACTTATGACACTCAGAAGTACGAAATGGACACTCACTGCGTTTGTGACGTTCTCCGCATCTATAACAAGCGTACTGACCTTGTTGTTTACCATGATCTTGCTTCCGAGAAGCACTGCGCGATGTATGTGAAGCATTCCGTTAATGCTTGAAATGCGTCGTTGAATAAGATAGCGCATGTATCTTATTAGAAGTATAGGTAATCTTATCCGCTGTTTGACGAGTTGACTCCAATGGATGTGCTATTTCGTAAGCGTCTTTGAATGTAGTAGGTTTCTTGGCGATTATTTCGTCGCGCATATCACGATCGGTGAGACCATTTAGGAGCTGCTCAATCAGCATCCTGTCAAGAAATGTGTCGTATTCGCAGAACGTAGCTCGTTGCTTTAATTGTAGTGAGAAATTAGCAATGGATTTATTCTGTACCTGTACAATTTGTCGGAACTTAACACTTTCTGCATATTTATTTTTCTCGATGTCAAAATGTGTAATTAAAACAGTGCGAATTTGTTGATACGTACGACTATCTGGTGTATCAGGAGCAACAAGAATTTTCAGAGCATTATTAAGTTCTGCGCCCGTATATACTCGAGCGAAATTACCGTATTCTTCTTCCTAAATTTTACTCAGTTGTAATGCCCACTTGAATGTCTTGAAATAATCGTCGACTATTGTTTTGTCGAACGAACGATATTCTTGATACTTGAACGGAGGAGCTTTGGTTTGAGCTTGAGAAGTAGATTCAGGCTGGTTTGTAACAAAAGTGGTAACTTATGGAATAGCAATCCTCAGAGCATCCGTCAACGCCTTTGTCACAGCAGCAATCAATGCAGTAGAAGGTTCCTCTACGTCCGACATGGTTATGTTGACTTGTAATAAAAATATGAACTTTTCACTATTTCTCTCTGCGTGTTATTGTGGTAGAATATAGAAAATCAAGTAATTGGCGTATTTTTGATACCATTTCTGACACCAAAATATTGTGTATGTATGGAGTAAACTTAGAGAAAGTGTAAAGATGTTTACTCAGAAATAGGTTTATTTAGAATGACAGTTATTGTAGTGTCCGGAGGAAGGTAAGGTAGAAGAATGCCTTCTGGATATTCTCTTTATTGATCGACACGTTGAGTGTTACACAGATGAGCGCTCGATCTGGTCTGAGCTCCTCGCACGCGGGCCTCGAGCTTCGCGGCAGTCCCTTCGGTGGTCACTGATACGTAGCGCCATCATGTGTCGCTACTTAGTACTAGTTCGCACATACATAACAATTATTTACAATATGAAGTTGCATGAAAAACAATAAATTGAAAGAATGTTAATTGAAATATACTACATATTTAATACAGTATACAGTTGGACACGCTTCAACGTTAATGTGACAGTTAAATTTTTATAATAAGTATGGGCTATATAAAAAATTAATTATCTATAGATATATTATCTGTGTATTTTATAATATATTGATTTATTATCAATAAGTTATTACAAATTACTGTACTGTTTTAATCAAATTTTTGTTTTAATGAAGTTTTTTTTGCTATTTTGATTTGATAAATACACAAGGTCATTGTTATCTACATCCATTGGTATGTTTCTTTCAACATGATGAATAACATTTTTAGTTGTTATACCATAAGCTTATTATTCTATTATCTATATTATTTTTCGATTGATTTTTAGAAGTTACTTATTCTTTGTGTTATAGCTTCTAAAACAGTTAGTTAATGATTGTTGTATATAATACATCAAGTTCCTTAATATTAATTTTATCAAAATTTAATTTAAATTTGAAAAAATTGTATTGCTTAAGTAATGTTTCTTATGGTTAAAATTTCAGAAATCGTTCCAAAATTAATTTTATTATTATAGACTTTTGATATTGGAAAACATGACAAATTTAAAGTATCATACATTCTAATCAAATGTTCTCGCATTTTACTAATAATAAATTAAAGATTGCATGGGAAAACATTAAATACAATACCGACTGCAAATGCTATATCAAACACACCGCAATCATAATAATTAGTCTGATACTGTGTCACGTTTGGCGGATACACGTCACGGGAGTCTAATTAGTATAAGAGAGCGAGTAGAAGAATGCGGTGGCGGCAGGGGCGCGACAACAGAACATCTGCCTTGCAAGCCAGAGGATCTCGGTTCAAGCCCGGGGTCCGTCACTCTTCGTTGTTCTCTTCACTCGTAACAACTGTACTTGTTCAAAAGATATGCGTAAATTATCTTTATTTGGAAACAGCCTATCAATAAAAATTGTATGATTATCATCAAGACATTTTTTTGTTAATACTATCAAAAATTCGTATTACATTGTCTTTATACCACAAACAAATCCTGTGTTTGTTTGTACTCGAACCAGAAAAAAGATTTTGAATATATTCTTTATGTCTATCAATAGGTTGAATTTTTGACAATTTTTGACATTAACTGCAAATTGCATATAAAAAATCGAGTAGAATTTTAAAATTTTGTTAAATTTAAGTATATGGTTATCATTCAATTGACTTTTAGAATTAGAATGATTTGCAATTTCTTTTAAAATAAGTACATCGATAGTATCATAAATGTATAATAAATTGTTGTACAACAGCAAAAAATCTATTTTATATTTTTACATTCATCAGGTATTTCTGCACAAATTAATTGGTTTAGGTGATTTGCAGCATACATTATTTTACCTCTTTCTGAAACAAATGTCAGATTGAAAGTAACAAATTGACATTAATAACTATAAAATTTTAATACACAACAAAATTACGTCCCTGTTCTTGCCAGTAATAAATAGCTTTATGCAAAGATAACTTTTTTGATAATATAAAAATTTCACGCTGCTTACTAGATAATAATAAGACATCATATTTTTCTATTTGTTTACTAAAATATTAAGCATCTTCATTTTCATGACAATTAGTAATTGAATAATTAATTTAACTTAGCAGAAAAAATTTTGAAAAAAAATTCGAAAAAATTGAAGCATGAAATGCAACAATTAAAAAACTGAAATTATCAAATTTAATACTTTGTAACGAGATGTGTATTTATACCATAACAAACAGCGAAATCGCAATCTTGCGTTGCGGCGGAGAACTCCTCGACGCCCGCGATTTATCCACGTTGCATGCAGCTATCAACACTGTTTTATCTTGTAGTGGTCTACGCACCGCCTAGTGCGTGCTCGGTTGCTCAATTGCGTTGATCGCATCTCGATAACGCCCGCGGAGGCGGTGGTAATCGCGAGAAGTAGCCGGGATCGGAATCGAGCAGAAAAGATCGATAAATAACGAATACTTGCGTAAAATAATCAAGTGGTGCGGTAGCGCCACGAAGGCGAGTTTGAGAAGCAGACGGAGCCGCGGCGACCGTGACACTAGGTTAAAGGTTTTTTGGCTTATTAGAATGTTTTCTGAGCTGAACTATGATTACCAACAACAATATTAGTGAAAAAGCTGCTTATTTTTATAATATTTGAGTGTATGATCCACAAATGCTTAAATCACGTTTTTCTTATTCAACCCGAAATGTATTAGGACCGCTAAGTTACCCGCAAGAAGTATTAGGACTGTGAAGTTGGCCGCACAGCTACATACAGATGGAAATTGCTTTCTCAAGAAAATATAATAATATATTACGATATTTAGAATTGAGAGGTTGGCGGTGCATACTCTGCGTTTCGGAGCAGTAACGGTAACGAGTTTGGCAGGGTAGCCGATGACAAGGTTTAGGTTGTTGTCGATATCTTGGTATAAAAATTATTCAAGTACGGTGTCTAGGTGTACAGGGTGGCCGATGACGACGACTAGATAGTGTGCTTCATGGGTTCTAGTGTCTAGGTAAATAAATCATACGAGCGCGGTGTCTAGGTGTACAGGGTGGCCGATGACGAGGTCTAGGTGGTGCGCACCGTAGTTTTTGGTTTCTGGGTCTAAAAATTATTCAAGGGCGGTGTTTAGGTGTACAGGGTGGCTGAGGACAAGGTCTAGGTGGAGCGCTCCATGGTTTTGGTGTCTAGCTATAAAAATCATTCGAGGAAGGTGTCCAGGTGTACAGGGTGGCTGATAACGAGGTCCAGGTGTAGCGCTCCGTGGTTTTTGGTGACTAGGTAAATAAATCATACGAGGACGGCATCTAGGTGTACGAGGTCTAGGTAGCTCGTACCGTGGTTTTTGGTGTCTAGGTGTAGAAATAATTCAAGGACGGTGTATATCAGAATAATCAGTGATTCCATTTTAGTGATAAAAATGATACACAAAAGCTGTGGTCGAAATATGCTAAAGATGCTTGTATTTTATTTTCACGACGTCGAATATGAAATACTCAACAAAATTTATTAAAAAGCATTGAAATCTCAAAAAAAAATTTTAAAAACTTTAAAATTTAAGTGAAGGTTAGGTGAGTATTATATTTCCTGCAACGAAATCACAGATAGGGAATAACTGAGATCAATCAAACAAAGTCAAGTTTATTATATTTAATCGTAATGAAGTGAGGAACATTTTTTAAGATAATTACTACTTAACTTGCCATGCCCGTTCCACTTTGTTTATTGGTGAACAACTAAAATTTTCTTTTTATGTATTAGAACGTCATACAAACACCATAAGTACAATGAAACGGGCATGGCAAATTACAACCCGGTTACGCGGAAAACACAAACGCTTCACTTTTCTCCGGATTATACTCGAACGGACAAGAAAAGTCGCGTGTTTATAATTCAGAAGCCGAGAGCTATCTGAGCGCGCACCTGAAGGATTAGCTCTCTCTCTCTCTCTCTCTCTCTCTCTCTCTCTCTCTCTCTCTCTCTCTCTCTCTCTCTCTCTCTCTCTCTCTCTCTCTCTCTCTCTCTCTCTCTTATATTGCCGGCCGAATTCGCACGTGTTTTTCGCACGGTAGTTATACCGCTACGAATTAGCAGCAGTGCTCAACTTGTTACAAGTTTCTAAAATAAAAATGCTAAATTGAAATATTAGGAAATATACAGTAACAAGAGTTTAGAGTATTTTCGTAATAAATCAAGAATTAAAAATTTATTTTTTTGACTGTCATCGTTTTTTAATTTTTTTAGATCCAAAATTTTACCTTCAATGCTTAATTTTCGTGTTTTAAATCTTTATTATTTAAAATTTTTACTTCAACCTATATTAAGAATAGACACTAGAAAAAAAGATCTTAACAAAACTAGAATTCAATTACTTTTAACTGTCCCCGTCAAAACGATCAACGTTGATTCAATGCTGATTTCAATAATGATTTCAATCTGAAATCAGCGTTGATTCAATATTGAATCCACGTTGAATCAACATTGAATTTGTCCGAAAACGCAACGTGGATTCAGCGTTGATTTCAGACTGAATTCAGTGCTAGATTTCAAAGTTCAATCAGGATTGAAATAAAATTTAAAAAAAAAAACCACCAAGACGTGGGCTCGAACCCAAGACTTTTTGATTAGTAGATGAACGACTTGACCACTAAGCCATTTCGACACTTGCAATGTATATCTCATAATGTAACATACACGGAAACCTATAGGTGGCAAATAGTTTCGAAGCTGGGTACCTTCCCGACAGCACAGAGAGGTCCAGTTGAGGTCCAGTATTATTATAAAAATCATGATAGAGTAGGTTAATTTTCGGTTATTCTCTATAGGATTCCGTTTATGTTACATTATGAGATATAAATGTAAGTGTCGAAATGGCTAAGTTGTAAAGTTATTCTTCTACTATTCAAAAGGTCTCGGGTTCGAGCCCAGGTTTTAGCGATATTTTTTTTACAATTATTTATCTCAACTCTGATTGAACCCTGAAATCCAGCACTGAATTCAGTCTGAAATCAACACTGAATCCACGTTGCGTTTTCGGACAAATTCAATGTTGATTCAACGTTGATTCAACGTGGATACAATATTGAATCAACGCTGATTTCAGACTGAAATCAATATTGAAATCAGTATTGAATCAACGTTGATCGTTTTGACGGGGGTGTTAGAAGCCGACATAAAAAAAGTAACTGCTAAAAATAAATCCAAAAATAATATAGATAATAAAATAATAAGTTTAGGTGATAAAACAACTAATACTGGCATTCATCATTTCAAAAGAATCATACTAATGGATGTGGATAACAATAACATTGTATATTTATCAAATCAAAATAGTAAAAAACTTTTATTTCAACGAAAATTTGATTGAAACAGTATAGTATTTTATAATACCTTATTGATAATAGATCAACAGATAATTGATAAATGCTCAACTGTATATTGCGTCAAATAATTATTTAAATGTCCAGTTTTATTGACGTGATTTTTAGTATTAGATAAATTGAGAATTGTACATAATATTAATTATTTTGATATTTCATCATCATTAATGCATATATATATATATATATATATATATATATATATATATATATATATTTATATAGTATGACGGGCGATATTAGCACGTCATAAGCTCAGCATGCCGCGAGAAGAAAGACTTGTACTAAATTCACACTGTTACAGGTACCAGCGCTGGCAAGGCGGGGAGAGCCGCTGGACGACACGAGAGAGGCGGAGAGAGAGGGAGAGAGAGAGAAAATTCGGCGACACGCGACTGAGACGCGTGCCGCCAGATACGATCCGACCTTTGAACCGACTCCTCGCGAGACGCTCAGTACTTTCGGGAGATAGCTGCTAAGAGAGTGAAAGTCGAAGTGTGTGAGTGTGCGTGCGTATACGACGTTGCGTCTCGCTACCGCATCCAGAACTGCACCGACGGGGTTCCGACTGCTGACAGCGAACATTAGGGCGATACCGGCTAACTGTAAGTGCCAGCTCTCTCTCTCTCTCTCTCTCTCTCTCACGCTACACTCGCCAGGGCTCTCCTTATCCTCCCTCGTACCTGCGACCTCGCTTGCTCGCATGCAAGCCCTGTATATAGTTTATCAATAAACGATGTGACTGTCCCTCAACAATCTCGGTAGTCGTTATTTTGCGTGTTCCTACGCGTACACTTGTATCTCGCTCCATCACCGACCCAGCCGCCTCCGCGGGCTTGCGTCTCGTATATGTACGTGATCGCAGCGTAACTGGCCTGGCCGGAACCTATTCAGCACTAGGTGCTATCCCGACGACTCTCTTCCTCGAGAGTAACGAGGTCTACGGACCTTGATTATAGCGGAGCTGGAAACTGAACAACTGCACCCAGCACACCGTTATATTGGCGCCCAACGTCTGGGATTTAACAATATTTGTTTAGAAGATTTCAAATTTCGGCATCGCAAGAAAAATAACAGTCGCACCGAAATAAAATCTATACAGCGAACAAAAGCCTATATTAGAGCGAGAACGCAAGTTACACGCTAAGCATAGCGACGCGCGACTTTGTTGACATCGCGGTCGAGCGAGCTCGCCGCACGAGATAAACAACACCGGTCTCCGGCGTTGTAGACGTTCGACGAAGTCGACGCGGCCGAAATATTATATTACGACTTATTACATTTAGCGTATAAGTTTCGGAAAGAGTTTTTGCGATTCGCTTTAACAGTTGTTGTGGGCGGTTCGTATCTCTGTGTACGTGAATTCGTATTGAGTTTTTTTTTCTTTCCTTTTCGTGTTATCAAACATTTTTTTTTGATACGACTTCAAATGTATCGTAGAAAATTTGTTTAGTCGTAATTAGTAACCGAAAATACGAATTCACAAACAATTATTTTTGTTCTTCTCCTTCTATTTTTTTTTAGTTACTACTATAAGTACGACACATAAGTCGAAGCGAATATTTACCGCGCGCAGTGTAGTCAGTATAGTATAGCAGCGCACTGTACATGCACATAGGTATATAGTTGCGTACATACAGTCTGATCTATAGGATAGCTGCGTACGATACATATAGGCATACAGACGTACAGTACAACGCTTACAGTAACATAGGTGGTTTTATACGGCACGCGCTCACGCTATAGAGGTACATACTCACTGAGTATTCCTAAGCGTCCTACACGTATACGGCCCTTGATATAAACATATTATCTGCTTGACGAATTTAAATTCTAGCGCACCGTTATATAACGCACAGTGAGTAAGACTGTCAATAGTCTCCGAAGCTTAAAGTATACTCATAAAAATACAGCTGCTCGTAGCTAACGCGAGTAATTCAAACATTATTTTATTTATTTACTAAGTGATTACATCTGTTTGAATTACTTTTCCCCTTATTGTCAATTTGTTACCTCCTGGTGAAATCAAACTTTTCTTTATTAATCGGACCCTCACAATACTAATTAAATATTGGAGGCAGAGGTATTGTTTAAGAGCGACACGCGGAAATAAATTCGACTTGATTATTTTATTTTTTACAAACGCTTATAAAATTTAAGGAGAACAAAGCTTACTCATCTGACGAGCGCTCACTTGTTTCTCTTGTTTGTTGGAAATACAGTGAGTCAGAACCGCGTGAATTATTTTTTCTTCTCTCTTTACCCTTTCGTTATAGCAAACCAAAAAGAATTTTTCAGAGGATGGCGCTTTTTCAAGAAGAACTAGATTTACAAATAGAAAACTGGGCGCTTTCCCTGTCGCCATTGGAATTACAAAATAGATTAATCGAACTAGATCTTATTCGGAGTAATTCAAGGCTAGAAAATGTAAGTAGGTTAGCTAGACGACTTCGCGGAGACTACACTGCAGAAGATTTTCAAGAATCAAGTGATCCAATATTTATAGTTAGTTCAAGAAGAGACACAGATCTTCACAGATTAATACGGACAGATAAAACGTTACCTACGTCGCTGAAGAATAGCATAATAGCACAGCGCAGAGGAAGCAGAGTAAACGTGTTCGACACAAATTCGACATTCATAGATGAGTTCGAACCTCAGATTAATAATCCACAAATGTCAAGCATAACGCAAACGGGTACAAGTGTGTTGCCGACTAGCAACAGCACAGCGGCAACGACAAGTACCAGCACAATAACAACGCAAGCACAAGGAACAAGGCAAGCGAATGCGCAAGTAACGTACTCAAACAATGCCCAGAGAAACGAAGAGTACCTCAGGCAACAAAACGAACAACTGATTAGAATGCGCATCGCAGACGTCAAAGAGAAGGAAGCTTTACGACAACAACTAGAACAGCTGGAACAAGTTATTTTAGATATGGCAGAATCCAGTAATTCGTACACTCCGACGACGCCAGCTGATAGTAGGAAAGTTCGATTTCAAGAGACGCTAGATATTCGACACCCTGAACCTGACGCGCATAGTACGCGATACGCAAGCGAAAACCCGTGGATAATTAATTTAGACGGTACACAGAACTATCAGACCAGGCAAAATCCATTCAGAAGGCAGAGTAACACTCCAGACTATCAAGAGTCTAAGGGGAGGGGCGGATCACCGATTGGTAATAACAATCCATTCCTCAAGCCTTGGGAAACACCATACGCTAATAGCACGAATCCTTTTTGGCCATTTGACGCCACGCAAACGAATCCGTTCAACCACACACCCACTCCTACGTGGACATCACAGTCACGTAAAGACATCGGAAAAATCGCCCGAGAATGGAAAATAAAGTTTGATGGCAGCCAAGACACTTGCATCGAAGAGTTCCTACAGAGAGTCAACGAATGCAGAATGTCATCTCATCTAGACGACACCGATTCACTGAATGCTATGTTGCACGTATTAACGGGGCCAGCACTAATCTGGTGTAGACAACTGCGACACACTTGGTGTACATGGACAGATTTCTGCAAAGCTGCAAGGCGAAGTTACGGAGTCGATCAGGACATCCAAATGCAGCTGTTAGCCGAAGCCCAAGCGCGTACCCAAGGGAAAAAGGAGTCAGTGAGGGAACACATCTTTGCAGTACTGACGATCCTCAGCAGGTTAGATGAACCTCCACCGGTAGACGTACAATTGAAGATGATTTATGACAATATGTTGCCAGAAATCAAGATGATTGTACCACGTAAAGACGTCACAGACTTAGACGCCCTAGTTACGTTAGCGAGGGACGCCGAGAAGTTGGTTCACGATCGAGACAACTACAAGCCGCCACCTCCACCGGAACGTAGCCTGCTACCGCATGTCGCCTATAAGGAAAAGCCGGCTACACCAACAGCCACCACTGCGAAAACTCCTAGCATGAACGCTGTAACAGAACCCGTCCAACCAGCGAGCTCGCTCCAGAGCACGCTAGTCGTGACGGCAGTAAAGGAGGCTCTAGCCCAATTAGGCCTTGCGGGCATTGCTGCTTTTCAGCAGCAACCAGCGCAACTACAGCCGAAAGCCATCACAGCGGGTAGAAATAACCCGAAGAACGGCAAGAAGTCGAAGCCGGAAAGTGTCTCTACCGTGACAGTTGAAGAGGTAGTAGAGGAGAAAACGAGACGAACGGTACGCAAACCGGATAGTGACCACAATAAAGACCAGAAGGCTCGTGGGCCATATAAGCCCCACATTAAATGCTATGGTTGCAGTTGGCCACAACACGTAAAAAGTTCGTGCCCAGAATGCTCCCAGAAGTCGGGAAAAGACCAAGGGAAGAAGTGAGTCAGGCCAACACTTCTCCCGAGGCAACAACGGCCTCTAGCGAATCGCTCGATTTAAAGAGCGAGGACGCACTCATGCCGTTGAAGGCCGAAGATCCAAGTCCGGAGGATCACCGCCGCTGGTGGGTGCAGGTTGGAATTGCAGGGTTCAGAGTCCGCTCTTTGTTCGACTCTGGAGCTGCACGCACCGCCATTGGCCCGGTCGGCATTCAGATTGCCTCGGCCTGTGGACAAACTATTACGCCCTATAAAGGACCAGGAGCGAAGCTCGCTAACGGCCAGTTAGTGCCGATTTATGGTCACGTCGACCTACCCTTTGATGTACAGGGTCGTCGAAAAGTACTGAAAGTCATGATCATGAGCGAACTTGATTCCTCCTGCATTTTAGGGACGGATTTCATCCGTGCATTTGGCGCCACGCTTAGACCTCGTCAGAATGTCCTAGAGATTGAGGGCACGTCGGAGACTATCCCTCTGGAGTTATCTAGTCTCACTGACGGCGAGAGTAATGCCCTGGCGGCCATTGGCCTAGTTGATGTTACGCCGCGGCAGCGTAACCATTTAAACGAACTGCTGGATAGGTGGCTACCAGAGAACGAACAACCACTTGGCTGCACTTCATTGATCATGCACGCCATTGATGTGGGTTCCGCTCGACCTATCAAGCAGAGGTACTACCCCGTGTCGAAGAAGATTGAGGAGGAGATGCATAAGCAAGTGTTGGAAATGCTAGAAGCAGGAATAATTCGACGGTCGAACAGTGAATGGTCGAGTCCCGTAGTCATGGTGCGAAAAGCCAATGGATCCTACCGGTTTTGCATAGACTACCGTAAACTCAACGCCGTTTCCAAGGCCAGTGCGTATCCGCTTCCATTCATGGACTCCATCCTTAGCAAATTGCAGAATGCTCGTTACATCTCGACGATCGACTTGAGTAGTGCCTACCACCAGATCCCCATGAAGGAGGAAGACATGCACCTCACGGCATTTACGGTGCCCGGACTCGGACTTTTTGAGTTCACCCGGCTTCCTTATGGCGTGGTTGGTGGCCCTGCGACGTTCCAACAGCTTAGCGATAAGATTATCGGGCCTGAGTTGGAACCTCATGCTTTTTCGTACCTGGATGATATTATTATCACTACCGACACGTTCGAAGACCATTTACATTGGTTAGAAGTCGTACTCAAGCGGATCAGCGATGCTGGACACACGATTAATTGGGAGAAAAGCAAATTCTGTTGCAGCGAGGTTAAGTACCTTGGGGTGATGGTAAATCGAGATGGCTTCCGTCCCGATCCGGATAAGGTTGCTCCAATTTTAGACTACCCGGCCCCCAAGAATCTAAAACAACTCCGCAGGTTCCTAGGGATGGTCTCTTGGTATAGGAAATTCCTGGACAATTTTGCGACACTCGCCGATCCTCTCACTCAGTTAACCAGGAAAGAAGTGAGATATAACTGGGGTGAATCGCAGCGAGAAGCGTTCCTACAAATTAAAACGCTGATAGCTTCGGCTCCAATCCTACATAGTCCATCATTCGACGAAACTTTCACGATTCAGACGGATGCTAGTGACACCGGCCTGGGTGCAGTGTTGACTCAAGTCCATGATAGCGAAGAACGCGTGTTAAGCTTTGCGAGCCGCACCCTGTCAAAAGCCGAGAGAAATTACTCTGTCACTGAACGCGAATGTTTGGCTGTATTGTGGGCGATACGCAAATTTAGGGCCTATGTTGAGGGTTATCACTTCCAAGTTATTACCGACCACAGTAGTCTGAAGTGGCTGCGTAATATGCGTAACCCCAACGGTCGCTTAGCTAGGTGGGCTCTCGAATTGCAAGCCTATGATTTCGAGATTATCCATCGAAAGGGCTCATTACATTGCGTACCAGACGCCTTATCCCGAATGTACGAGGATGAAGACGAGAATACGCCCTTAGCCACACTTGGTATAGGAGGAAAATTTACAGACGACCCATGGTATACTGACATGTGTGCCAAGGTAAGGGAAAACCCAACCGATCATCCAAACTGGAAGATTTCGGAGGGCAGACTGTATCATCTACGTCCTGATCCTCTCTTAGACGATATCCTAGACGAACAGGACGAATGGAAAATGGTTTTGCCACCAGAGAAGACCGTAGAAGCGATGCGGGAATCGCACTGCGAGCCCACAGCTGGTCACTTGGGCCGCCGCAAGACTTACGAGCGAATCGCACGATACTTCTACTGGAAGGGAATGTATAGAGATGTAAGTAACTTTGTTCGTACTTGCACGGTCTGCCAGCAGTGCAAGGTAGAACAAGCGTTACCCGCTGGGTTAATGGGTCAGAGAAGAGTCCCTGGACCCTGGGAAATTGTCGCCGCTGACATTATGGGTCCGTTCCCCCGGTCGACTCAAGGTTACCAATACATCCTCATCTTCTTAGATGTTTTCACGAAGTGGATCGAAGTCATCCCAATTCGCAAGGCGGATGGAAAAACGATCCGGAAAAACCTAAATGAACGTGTTATTCTACGTTTCGGAGTGCCCGAGGCATTTTTATCTGACAACGGGACGGAATTTCAAAACAAGGTGCTAGCCCAATTTCTTAAAGAACTGAGGATACAACATCGAACTATCCCACCGTATCACGCTCAAGCCAACCCGGTAGAACGTGTCAATCGCACTTTCAAGACAATGATTACGACGTTTATCGAAGGTGAACACAGGTCCTGGGATAAACACATTCCCCAACTAATGTTTGCATACAACACGGCTATCCAAGAGACCACAGGTGTTAGTCCGGCCTTTCTAAATTTTGGACGGCACTTAGAGCCACCCCACAACAGCCGCCGAGCAGAAGAGATTCTCAAGAAAGAAGAGGCAGAAGAACAAGCCATCAAGGACTGGGAAGATAGAATGCAACGTTTGTTGGATCTGCAAGTCCGTACAGCGAGACACGCACAGAGAGCTTCTGAAAAACAAGCAACTTACTATAACGCGAAACGCAGACAATCCGAGTATCAGGTCGGTGACCTAGTCTGGAAGCGTAATCGCATTCTTTCGTCCGCTCTATTAGGCATACATGCGAAGCTCGCGCCGAAGTTTGCTGGCCCATTCAGAATTACGGCCAAAATTGGACAAGATGTGTACACCCTCGAGAACGACAAAGGTGACAAGTTCGAAAAGATACATGTAGTCGATTTGAAGAAATATGAGGACGACGAAGACCCATCGAGCGACGAAGAACCAACAGACACCGCAACGACGACTGCGAATCCACAAGATGCTGCCCCGGCTTCGACTAATACGTCTGTAAACGTGGAAGAGCCACGTAAGCGAGGTAGACCGCGGAAGACGCGCATCGTTGTTAACCGTGCGATAACTAGAGTCACGCGCGGAAAGAAAACTAGCGAATCACCTCCTAGTATCGAGAATGAGGAGGTAACCCCGTTAGTAGTACCCCTGAAAAAGCGAGGTCGCCCAAAAGGTTCCGTGAACAAGCGAGGACTCCTCCTGTCCTGTCCCCTCGTCGTACTCGGTCCAAAAGGCCCTCATAAACTTCCTAGAACTCCCTCTTATTGACCTTGCAGATGATGGCGTCAGACCCCAGCTGGATCAGAGTCGTGGAGGGGGGCCGAACCCGCTGGGTTCAGATAGAGGATATGCCTCTACCACCGACTCCTGACAGCACCACGTCGGCGAGCGCTACGCCCTCCACTACGGCAAAGACCCCCTCGACCGACCACAGCTCCAACGCACCAGCGCCCACGAGAACAGCCGAGGAGGCCTGGGAGGCCACCAAGAAGCAGCTGGAGCAAGCCAGGGCGCTGAAGAGGGAAGTCCTCAAAGTCGAGGAGGAAGCCTTCTTGGCCCTCGACAACTTCCTGGAGAAGTTCGGGGAGGACGGCCGTGCACTCGCGGGTAACTACCCGAAGCTAGTGGCGGACGAGCGCGACGTCAAACGCCACCGCCAAGAATACGTCGAGGGGAGGAAAAAGCGCCGCGCAGCCGAGGAGGCCAAGGAAGCACTTCAACAGCGCATCGAGGAAGGAACCCGCTTGGTTGAGGAGCTCAACCAAGCCTACGAGGACCGGCGACATCTCGGTCATCCTCCCCCCAAGCTCCTGGAAGAACTGCGACTCGCTAGGCTCAACCTAGCGCTGTTGAAGGGAGAAAAAGCACCGCAGTGCTACATCTGCGGCATGCTAGGTGTGGAGAGGGGCAGAGAATGCCCGAACGCCCGGAACCACGGGAATTTGCTGCGCCTCGCTCGTCAAGCGGCGAGAAGAAACACCCTATAATAAGGGCCTAAGGCCCTTCAAAAATTTTTTTTTTTTCTCTTCCCTCTTTTCTTCTATATATATATTATTTTCTTTTCTTTCTCTCCTACTCCCTTATTTATTTATTTTTTTTTCTTCTTCTTCTCATTCTCTCTAAATACAGTTTCCTTCAATAAATAAGCCTCTTCAAAAATTTTTCCGTCTCTCAATGTTGATTTATTTACCCTTCCTTACCAACCTTTTTATTGCATGCTGGCGAGTTTTATAGAGTGAGAGCTGGTACACCTGGCGGTTACCCAGCGTCTGGAGGGGGGGTGTATGACGGGCGATATTAGCACGTCATAAGCTCAGCATGCCGCGAGAAGAAAGACTTGTACTAAATTCACACTGTTACAGGTACCAGCGCTGGCAAGGCGGGGAGAGCCGCTGGACGACACGAGAGAGGCGGAGAGAGAGGGAGAGAGAGAGAAAATTCGGCGACACGCAACTGAGACGCGTGCCGCCAGATACGATCCGACCTTTGAACCGACTCCTCGCGAGACGCTCAGTACTTTCGGGAGATAGCTGCTAAGAGAGTGAAAGTCGAAGTGTGTGAGTGTGCGTGCGTATACGACGTTGCGTCTCGCTACCGCATCCAGAACTGCACCGACGGGGTTCCGACTGCTGACAGCGAACATTAGGGCGATACCGGCTAACTGTAAGTGCCAGCTCTCTCTCTCTCTCTCTCTCTCTCTCTCACGCTACACTCGCCAGGGCTCTCCTTATCCTCCCTCGTACCTGCGACCTCGCTAGCTCGCATGCAAGCCCTGTATATAGTTTATCAATAAACGATGTGACTGTCCCTCAACAATCTCGGTAGTCGTTATTTTGCGTGTTCCTACGCGTACACTTGTATCTCGCTCCATCACCGACCCAGCCGCCTCCGCGGGCTTGCGTCTCGTATATGTACGAGATCGCAGCGTAACTGGCCTGGCCGGAACCTATTCAGCACTAGGTGCTATCCCGACGACTCTCTTCCTCGAGAGTAACGAGGTCTACGGACCTTGATTATAGCGGAGCTGGAAACTGAACAACTGCACCCAGCACACCGTTATAATAGGGCTTTAAAAGTATTTTTATAAAAATTCAGAAAATATCACACAAAAAAGTATTTAGGCAGTTCTAGTTAAAAATGCATCCCTTATGAGCAACATATTATCTCTGTCATTTCGTTGCGGAATATATCAAACTCGCCTAACCTTTTACTTTTTTAAAAGTCAGGGGAGGATTTGTATCATTGTTTATTTTGGGAAAATATCGTTTATTTTACGTTCATACGTAAACATTTTGAACAATAGGACGGTAAAATAAAGTTTCTTAAATTGACAGGCTCAATAAATATAGTATTAAATATCACAAAATATTTTGTTAACACTTCTTGCGCGAAACCCGGTTTTTCGGGCTCGTATTCTGTACGCTAAACACAAGATTTTTTACCTAGTGCGCAAAATAAATAATATGCACGAGACATCCTGTTGATATATATATAAAAGTGTTGTTTTAATACATTTCCTTAATTAATCTTATCTTAAAATATATTAGAAATATTTTATAGATATACGTTTCGATTAAGAATGAAGATATCGATAAACTATTGGGAAACATTTTTATAATCTTTTTAAGTTAACTTTTACTTAGCCTCGCATATTACAACTTTTTTTAAATACTCCTCAAAAATTTAAATCAACTAGACTTGGCGCAGTGCGCTGTGCGCACTGTAGTAGACTATAATTTCATTAACTTATTAAATGGAATATAAATACTTGATTGATATTTTTAATATTTGTTTTATATCACGGAAATATATCAAACTTTACAATATATGATTCATTTCGCGCTCATATAAATTACAAAATTGCCGCGGTTTCGTCGCCAACTTCCTTTTAAAATTTTAAGGTTATGTCTCGAGAATAGAATAGTCTCGAGAGTAGAATGTCTCTAGAATATTATAAATACACAAATTATAATTTGATATGTATTATAGTATTATATTATATTTTTAATATTAGAATTAATTTTAGAAATCAAAAACAAATCAAAAAATTCTAACGATACTTTTGACGCATGCGCACTACATGAGCCAATCATTTGACGCATTCTTGGCTTCACTTCATCCGGTCATGACTTTTTTATATAGGGTTAATCTAAATTTTTTTTAATATATTAACCCTTTTAAGTAGTATGTAACGCATTTAAATTAAAATAAAATATCACTCTAATAAGGCACAATTAAATTGCAAAAAAATTAACACATTACAGAAATCTGTGTTACCGACACCCTATTTTATATTTGGGACATTTATAATACCAAAAAAAGTATTTTAAATCGTATATCATTGTTATATGTAAATAATATATAATAACACAATCGCGTGTCACCGAGTAGCGGATGAATGTCGGTAAAGTGGATTATAACTGCTATAACCACTGGCGTATAGTACATCTCACCGACAGTCATGTGACCGGAGGAGACAAAATATCTGGAGAAGAAACTCTGACGAAAATAAATTCACTGAGCAAATTTTCAACTCGCAATATTAAGTTAATAACGTAATATATTCGAATGAATCCTTTTAAAGATGAAAGATTAGCTTAATATATTTCAAATAGATACCAACAGATTGCGCATACGCGCAATACTAATGATTTCAATGCAATCGAGAATTTGGTTGGAGGTTAGAAAACCTAATTTTAGAGTATATATCCCCCCCTATCCTGAACCGAACTTCGTCCTTTTTTGCCAGTGCGGCGCTATTACGCCTCTTGATTTATAATATATGAATTACGAAAACTTGCATGTCCCAAAAAAATAAGTAAAATGTTCATGAAACCTAAATTATTTCTGTACATATTTTATAAATAATTGATATTAATATATTTTAATATTTTATTAAAATATTGTATATCAATATTTTCGTTACTTAAGGAACTAAAAAATAATTATACGATATTTAATAAATATTTCAAAATACCTTAAAAGATATTGTAAATATTTACAAATGTTTGTCTGAGGTTTGGCAGCAATTTGTCAATGAAATATTTTTGTAATCTTTTAAAAAGATTATAAAATATTTTAAAATATGTTTAAAGTGTTTTGAAAATATTATACAGGGTGACCCAATTTAAACGGGCACCGCTCATAACTCGTCAGGGACAGCCACAATCGAAAAAATGGTAGAGACGAAAGTTGTAGGATATCGAAGGGGCAACCCGATGGTGAACTTGGATTTGACCTTGAACGTGTTGTTCAAGGTCATTAGAAGGTCAACTTTGGATTTTTAAATAGGAACCCCATTCTTTTATTGCGGGAATGGAAAGAGCGGTAAATTTTACGTTCAGAATGGTATGTTCGGTTGCGGCACTGAAGGTCATCGCAAGGTCATGCAGCCAGAATGAAACCCCGCCTACGTAATTCCTCTAGCAACGCCAAATTAAAAAAAAGTGGTAGAGACCAAAGTTCTTGTATAGGGGGGGGGGGGGGGGGAGAATTGTGACCTCGAATTTGAGCCAGTCCTACAAGGTCATTTCAAGGTCAAATTATTTTTTTTCAAACTTTACTTTTACTTTGTATCCGAGATGAAATCCCTTCTTAGATGTTCTCTGTCCAGCGGCCAAGACGCAAATGAGCCCTCGCTAGCGTCCAAACATAAGTCTCGCTATTCCCCGAATGATCCCTTCCGACGGTTAACTTGCGAGTGACTCCTCTAGGTGGTCGCCACCTACCTACCCGAACTCCTGATGTGCGAAAAATAAAAATGGCTCCCGAAATAAGCCTTTTAAAATAAGTCCCGCGCTCAGTCTTGCCACCGCGACTCCGTCGAACCTTCCCCTACGACGCTTAACTCACGAATGATTTTCAAGCAGGCGCCCCGGCCCCGCAACGTACCTGCCGCCCGAACTTTCGATTTGCAAAAATAAAAATAGCCTCCGAAAATTGTCGAAAGAGTCTCACACTCGGCCTTCCGCCAAAAATATTATTTTTTTAATTTGGCGTTGCTAGAGGAATTACGTAGGCGGGGTTTCATTCTGGCTGCAGGACATTGAGATGACCTTCAGTGCCGCAACCGAACATACCATTCTGAACATAAAATGTACCGCTCTTTCCATTCCCGCAATAAAAGAATGGGGTTCCTATTTAAAAATCCAAAGTTGACCTTCAAATGACCTTGAAAAACGCGTTCAAGGTCAAATCCAAGGTCACCATCGGGTTGCCCCTTCGATATCCTACAACTTTGGTCTCTACCATTTTTTCGATTGTGGCTGTCCCTGACGAGTTATGAGCGGTGCCCGTTTAAATTGGGTCACCCTGTATAATGATATTAAAATATTTTTTTGCAATATTTTTTAGAAATATTTTTACCCTAGGACAAATAACACTGTAACAATATTTTATAAACATGCTTGAAATGATTGCAGAAACATTTCTTTTGTAATGTAAAATATTTTTTAAATCTACTAAAAAAGTGTTATTCACTTTGAATTACAAAGTCTAATTAATTAATGAAATCTTGTTGAAGAGACTGATTATTCTTGATGAGTTTTTGATGTTTACATCTGACATTTCTCTTTGCAAATTTTCTATAGAATTTTAAAACAATAGTTTTTATGGCATCTTTTAAAAATTTGAGAAAACTAATTTGCTTCGTTATTGTAAAACCTTTAAATTTAGACCTAGTATAATAAAGGCTGAGCTTAATAATTTTGGTATTTATATTTTATAATTGAAAAATGGCTGTAATCATAAATAATCTGCTAAAGGCAGCAAAACTACTGTTATTCACCGTGTATTTATTTCACCCATATTCAAAATTTTAATGTCTAAATTTGAAGGTCTTACGATGACTATAATTTTTCAAATGAATGTATACGTGTTAAAAAGGCAAAAAGTAACTACCTAACCGAGTATACTCCGAGTGTATAGTATAGGTGGTACAGGCTGCCCGCTTATATCTTAATTATATTTATGTAGCAGCCAAAGCAGTACCTAACCGCACACACACATACATACAAAAGTATATACCACGAATAGTATACAGATAGTATATGTTGTCTGCTATGCTATACAGCAGAATAGCAGATACAGCACACACAGTTCTCAGGTTCTCAGTCAATGTTAAAAATGATATAATATACACTGACTAAATACAACTGATGAGGTCTGACAAGTCAATTGCACAGATATTTTCATCGCATCAGTATGCGAGCAAGTTACTGTCAACATCCAAATCTGTCATTCTCATGCTAAATCAATGATATTGAAGTTCAATGTATGTTCTTTCACGTAGAGACTTGTTAAATTAGTTAAAAACAGACTGCCATATCAGTTATCATTTAACCGTCTTGGTTCAGCATTTGATCTTGAAATAGCCTTGATCTCAAAAAGCCATAAGGGGCTTTGGCGTCAAATTATACAGATAGGTCTGTACATGAAAATTAAAGAATTTTTAACATTTAAAAATTTTAAAATTTTATACATATTTGGATCCGAAACTTTTACAAATCTTAAAGATTTGATATATGTATCTAAAATAAAACAAACTATGTTTATGGAGCCTGGGCTCCATAAACCTGGGTTTAATTTTTTGAGAAGCATATTTATGGAGCCCGGCCTCCATAAGCTAGGGTTGTTACTTTTTTTATGGAGCCTGGGCTCCATAAACCCGGGTTAATAAATAAATAAATAAATATAAATAAATAAATATAAATAAATAAATAAATAAATATAAATAAATAAATAAATATAAATAAATAAATAAATAAATAAATAAATAAATAAATATATATATATATATATACATATATGGCGCTTGCTGTACCTTCATATATGGCTCCCCTCTTTTAATTCTTTGGCCACTTCGGAATTTGAAATAGCAGCTTTATCTTCAATTATTCGTGTAATATGAGTAGAGATGCTTCATATTCAGTTATCCCAAAACAAAAAAACGCTGCCAGTTCTCTGGTACGTAGTTTCCTTTAAGATAATCTATTGCTTTAAAAGTTACGTACATCGTATCTTGAGAGTTGTTTCTAATTGATCATTACGTAACTTAAAATTTAAGTTAAATAAGCCCTTTAATGAACAAAAGAATTTTTTGCTTCATCTTTATTAAGATTACATCTAATGAACTTGACTTTGTTTAATTAACCTCATATCTTTTTATCTGTAATTTAGTTGCTACAAGTGACAATTCATTTTGCCAAATAAAAGTTATAAGCAAAATACTAAAACAAAATTTTTATCGTTCTTTCGTAAAATTGCGTATTTTTCATTTTGTGTCTAATACGACTAATAATTTTAATTTTAAGTTTTATAAATTTAATCCGAATGAAATTTTTATTGTAAATGTTGAAAATCCAATTTTTTTACCGTAGTATATACGTATATTATGCTTCACATACAATTTTAGTAAATAAGTTTGAGCGTATTGATAACATTTTTTTGCGTTATTTTTGAGATAAATTTCTAGTTTTACTTCTTATATAAGGCTCCGGTTAATACGTAGGTACATTTATTTGAATTTAAATATCGCGCGCCCGCCCGCCACCTGTGGGCAGGTTAGAATCAATGTGTCGGAGAAGGACAGAGCGACCGTTCTGCTGTTCTGATAGCAGACAGCAAATATTTCAAAACACAGCTGATATAGTCCTGGGGTGTGTTTTACACTGAGTAAACACAGCTGATGTTTTATTACATAAAAAAGCTGATATTTTTTAAATTAATCTTAGTAGTGTTTGTAGTATTTTTGGAGTTATAGCTTATAGCTTATAACTCTAAAAAGTAAAAAAAGTAAAGTGTTAGTCTAAAAGCAGAGCAGTGAGGTTACTTAAAAAAGTGTAGTAATTTTTTTCTAAAAATATGTGTGATAATCAAGATGCCAAGGGAAGGTTTGCGACTACCCATCCAGACAAGAAGTACTATTGAGGGAGAGGCAAGAAGATTTCTAGGAGTATCAAGTAAGGATGAACCTGTTAACAAGTCAAGATCTTCAAGATCAGCAAAATAGATGCAAACTCCAGCAGCGGAAGGAACCTCTGAGTTTAGGAATAGATTGAATGATATCAACATTCTATTTCCTGCGCTCGAGGAACTTTTGATTTCCAATCAATGACATGAAAAAGTTCAACTTGGCAAATCAGAAGCTCAAGGATTAGGATTCAAGATTAAAGTAGTGCATTAAGTGTGGTCAGCTGGCAGCTATCAACTCATGTAAAAAATTTGGCGTCAAGAACCATGCTTGGGAGAATAACAGAAGAGCAGTAGTTACATTTCGTGCTCTTGGACTTGGACACGGTGGTCTATCAACATTTGGTGGGTTGATGGACTGCTTAAAACCCATGGCTTAGTCTGCATATGTTTCAATCAACAAACAATTTAGTAAAGTGTGTGAAGAAGTGGCCAAGGACACCATGAAGACTGCAGTGATAGAAGAAAAAGCCGCTACAGAGACTGGAGCACCCGGATTAAAAATTTGGAGGTATGACTGGTAATTTACTATCAGTTTCAACTTAAAGCTTCAGCATAGTAACCAAAAGAAAAGATAAGTATAAAGTGTTATCATTATCAAGGATAAAATAAACTTTGTATCAAATTTTTACTACAATTTATTAAATGCCTTTTTGTGGTTGCAGGTAAGAAAAGCCGTGCAGAACCCAGAGGTATAATGTAAATATACTATATATATGGTAAGTCTAACATTATCAACAAGTCGCTCTGCCTGTTTAACATCTTTTTAATGTGTTTTCTCACTCGATTGAGTGATTTTTTGCTGCGAGAAGGATCCTCTAACCGGCTCGCACGCTAGCGCTAAAAAAAACACGGCTTTTCGTGTGTTTTACGAGCCTGGAGGATTTTTTTCGCAAGCTGGTGATAACATGACCTCATCTGAACCACTGAACGACTGCTGACGGCGAAGATACTCATGGCTGTCCCATCAGGAGGATATAATATCAGTGCTCAACATCGCTAAAAAGGAAAAAAAGGAAAATCACGTTTCTGTGATCATCAGCTCCAAATGCCACCGAACCGAGGTCTTCTTCAGAAATGTTTTGAGGTTAGAAACATATAGCTCTATCTCTCTCTAAAGAGCGCGAGATCAGTTGTCACCGTCGCTGCGCGTCTAGTACCAATTTTCGCCACCAGAGTGCAACACCATCGACTCTGGAAAAACGTTGGCACCTATGACTGATCGGTCATGGTAATTTTGGCGCGTGTCTCAAAAATCTGCTAGAGCGGGAGTTTTGAAAATTGAAAAAGGAAGGAAGGTTTCTTTCTTTTCTCTCGAAAATTTTGATAAGCATTACAAGCTGAAAAAACACATACGTCCTCACATGCCAAAATGGCGTCGGGCCGAAACAAGCCTCCTGACAAATATCGCAGTAATTTTGCATGTTGCAAAAAAAACCTGCAACAACAGCAGTGTGCGTGATCTGTGATGAGGTATATCACCTTAGCTGCCTTAAGAACAAGAATGAAAACTTTAAATTCATTGGTAATAACCTTATAGTATGCTCTGAACACAGTGATCGGAACATAACCTCAAAAATTGATGAGGATGTCCTGAGTGAGTCAGCATCACTTTTAATTGCACAGATTAAACTAAAAAAATCAGAAGATGTGAGGAATAACCTTCTGGCAGAAACTAGTAACAAGACTCAAGACTTGCAAGAAACTGATTCCATAGATGAAAGTGATCTTGAACTGCTGAAAACGGAAAACATGCTGTTAAGGAGATTAGTTAGTGAATTAACTGAGAAAAATGACCTCTTAAAAGAAAAATTACAAAACACCAGAAGTAAAACTGACAACAATGTCCTTACATACTCAGATGCCATGAAGTACTCTAGACCAATCCATAAAAAAATTCCTAAAATATCCGTAAGAAAAAACAACAACAGTAATATAGATGTTATGAAGTCAGTTATTGAATGTCTAACAGCTGAAAAAAACATCCAAACAAAGAACATCTACGTAAATAAAAATGAAGAAGTCATTATAAGCTGTCTTAATGAGAATAGTGCGGTATTGACAGAGACAGTACTAAAGGAAAAACTAGAGGACCAATGTGTTGTCATGAAAAATGAACTCAACAACCGGAAAATTAAGATAGTAGGTATAGATAATCACGCAAATATGGACATCAAGGATATTGAAAAGGACATAAACGAAAGGAACTTCAGTTATTTTGAAAAGGGAGGACATGTCCTACACATGTATAAGAATAATTATAATAGCTTGAGTACGGTCCTAATGGAAGTCTCAACTGACATCTACAAGCATATAAGAGAAAATAATAACAAAGTTTTTGTTGGATATCAACAATGCAAAGCCTATGATTTGGTTAACGTTTGCCCATGTTTCAAGTGCGGTAGATTTGGACACAGTGCCAGGAAATGCCAAAATGAGTTTCTGTGTTTGAAATGTTCCGGGAAGCATAATACGTGTAATTGTGATAAAGATTATGCTAAGTGCATTAACTGTCACTATTGTAACACAAAATACAAGTCAAAGTTAGACACGAAACATCATACTTATGACTCTAACTTGTGCAGCATCTTGAAAAAGAAAATTGACAGATATATTGACTCTATTGATTACCCGATGAAACCTACTATACCTGAAACTGAATCGATCTATCACAGCATAGAATTGGCAAACAGGCGTAAAGTATCCACAGAGGCTAATAATGTCGTAGATAGTGAAAAACAGGAAAATGACACTCCACGCAACAAAACAAAGACAGAAACTGAACACAACAGAAGACCAATCACAAGACGTGATCCACAAATTCCACTGAACCATCTAAAACCGCAATCCTCTGCATTGTCACCAGCCAACAAGAGTGATAAAAACAAGATCAAGAAATAGGTAAAAATGGATATTTTTGATTATTTGGATAGGTTTCAAAATGAATCGATGCAAAAAGAACGGACATGTGGTAATATTGAAAATTTTAACAAAGCTATAAACAGTAAGAAGGACTTTATCATGCATGTAAACATTCGTAGTATGAATGCAAATTTTGATAAGCTGAAAATTTTAATAGAAAATTTAGCTATCAAACCAGCGATTGTGATATGTTCAGAAGCTTTTGAGCAAGTTAATTATAATTTCTATCAACTGAATGGTTCATATTATAAATATAAAACTTATTATAACGAAAGTAGGATAAACAGGAATGATGGAGTCTTTGTTTTTGTCAATAGCAATCTAGTCCAAAATACCATAGTCATTGAAGCAGGAAGAATTAAAATAATAAATACTAGAATAACCTTAAATGATAAAAGCGATCTTGAAATATCAGCCATGTATAGGTCACATGGGATACCGAAAACAGAATTTATACTAGATCTTAATAAGTACTTAATTTATAAAAAAAATGTAAGGAATCACTTAGTCATAGGTGATTTTAATATTGACCTGCTAGACTGTGATCATTATAGCCAAGATTTTCTATGTAACTTCCTTGATAAGGGATTTATTCAGGGTTTTGTTGGTATTACAAAGCCAGCTATCGGTAGAGCTAAAGGATCATGTATCGACAACATTTTCATTAAATCTCACAACATTAACACAGCCACATACAAGCTTAAGCATGATCTAATGGATCATTACCCGATTATCATAGCTGTAAATAAGTTAAAGACAGTAACTAAACAACCGTATGTTTTCTTAAACTACAAAAAAATAATAAATAACGCTAATTCAAGAAACTGGGATGAAATTAGTTCGATACCTGATCCAAACTTGGCTGTAGAAAAATTGTTAAATGAAATCCAGCAATGCGTAGAATTGTCAAAAACAACAAAAAAGGCTAATAGACAAAATGGTAGAAAAACTGGATTACCGACGCAATAATAAGATCATGTGAAACCAAAGAATTTTTGTATAATTTGTGGCAACTAGATGTGCAGATATTGAAGTTAATGTTTCATACATTGTAATCAAATGTTATAGCATTTGTCTAATATTAAATAGAACATTGCATCGGCACATATTAAATAAAATAGCGACTGCGAATGCTGTAGCAGAAACACCGCAATCATAATAATTAGTCTGATACTGTACTTGTTCGAAAGATATGCGTAAATTATTTTTATTTGGAAACAGCCTATCAATACAAATTTGATGATCATCATCTAGACATTTTTTGTTATTACTATCAAATATTTGTATTACATTGTATTTGAACCACAAACAAATCCAGTGTCTATTCGCACTAGAACCAGGAAAAAGTATTTAAATATATCATTTATGTCAATGAATAGGTTGAATATTAGACAATCTCTGAAAATTAAATGCAGATTGCATATCAAAAATCAAGTAACATTTTGAAATGTTGTTGAATTAAAGTATATGGTTATCATTTAATTTACTTTTAGAATTATAATAATTTCCAATTCCTTTTAAAATAAGTACAACTATAGTATCATAAATCTTTAAAATAAAACCTTTCTCAAAAAGTAAAAGGTAGGCAAGTATAAACTGGTTTTCATTTACTATTAATTTTTTATCTGATGATAATATAATTCATTTAAATAATTATTTATATAGGTGACAAACTATGGTAAAAAATATATGATATCGAATAGTTAAATGCAATTACGTATTTAGAATAAATTTATCAAATTATTCTTTAATACGATTTATAATTTGGTTGTTTTCCTAATGTAATTGTTAATTTACTGGCGGTATTCTACACTACTATGAACATACTTGATAAACCCGTCGCTTAATAATTTTACGGTGAGATAAAAAGAATAATTTTTTTCAACGATAATTTTTCATTTTTCAATATCTGTTTTATTATTAAAGATGTTGTGTTTCAATAAATTTGAAAGATGTTATGAGTTTATTTGACAATGCTATTAATTTTTATCAAATCAAACAATTCACATTAGGAACTATCAACTGACGGGTTTATTAAGTACGTTCACAGTAGTAAACCGCCAGTAAATTAACAATGACGGTAGGAAAACAATGAAATTGTGACGAGACACGAGTCTTGCACATGCAAATACGTGTGAAGGGGGCCGCAATAGACGCGGTATGCGCACCGAGCGCACAACATCCGCAAGGCAAGTCCGCACGAGCGCGGAGCGCGGCAGCCGGCGAGCGAGTCAGCGGCGACGCGCCAGGCGGCGCACGCGGTGCGCCGTGAACGCACCTATACACATCCGCCTCGCGCGCCTTTATAAGGCGGATTGCGCGACGCAACGAGCAGTTCTACTCGAGTTCTACTCCGGGTAGTATCGTGCGCACACTTTACTACAAGGAAAAGCGAGAGATAGACATACGCCGACGAAATCGTCTCGTGAGCTCACGTGATGATTTGGTAGATGAACTGAAACCCGAAATTCCGAATTGCCATCGTGAGCACACGAAGCAACCCGAAACATCCGAACGACACCGAGCCTCGTCTACGTGAACACACGTGGGCGACACCCGGTGCCACCGTAAAATCCTAACCTTCAATCCGACATATTGCTGCCTCCCTCTGCCACTGTGAGCCCACGGGGTTGAGGGAGTAACAATAGTTCCGCCGGCGATTCGCCCGGTCGTGCGCTCACGTCCTGGTGAAACAAAGGTAAATTCCTAACCTCCAAAGCCAGCCTTACGCCGACATCTCACGACTCGCTTTATCTCTGTGTGCATACAGAATGAAGAGAAGAACGAGACAAGCGACGAAGATTTGTGAAGCCGTGCGCTCACGACCCCACAAATCCGAGGGATAACCTCAAAACACTGTGACACCATCCCGGCCATTACTGTGCGCACACAGAGTGATCGGAATCATTGTTACACGACACATTCGGATCGACGTAGCCGCGCGCAGACGACTCCACCGTACCAAATGAATTCCTAACCTCAAAATCCGCCACCGACACGTCATACCGCCACCGAACCGATATACCGCAGCCGCGTACACCGAATCATTATTGTAACGAAATCGCTTATATATTCTTGTAAATTGTTAACCGCGTTAGTTTAAACAATTCCACTTGTAAAGGCGAAGTATTGTTAACGAGACGCATAAATGATTTCTGTTTCAGCCGGGATTTAACAACTGATTCCAAATGCTATTGTTTAACTAAGAAATATATTTTGTTATGGTTAAGAATATAAAAACAGACTCTTTTTTGCTCCATTCCCCTATCCAGATCCTGGAACCGACTGACTACCTAGTCTCTTGGGGAAAGATAAACCGTTACAAAATTATAAATCGTATTAAAGAATAATTTGATAAATTTATTCTAAATACGTAATTGCTATTTAACTATTTGATATCATATATTTTTTTGCCATAGTTTGTCACTTATATGAATAATTATTTGAATGAATTATATTATCATCGAATAAAAATTCATAGTAAATAAAAACCAGTCTATACTTGCCTACCTTTTACTTCTTGAGAAAGGTTTTATTTTAAAGATTTCACGAATTTTTAAGGGTATTAATTATAATAAAAACTATTCTCTAGATAGATATATTACATTATACCTTACTAACTTAAAAAAGAATCATAAAACTGTTGATAAAATAGTAAGTATTAGTTTTAGTTAAAAAGCAACCATCAAATAAGATTTGTAAAATAAATAGATGTACACGCTAGAATCTATCTCCACAGCAATACCTACAACCCGTATCCACATATACCTCATTAACTACGTAGTGATAAGTGACCCCCAAAACCCTTGAGTAACGAGTTTCGACTTATTATGCTACAAATTCTCATAAAACTCTTGAAAACGACGTTTATACTCATCACCCTGGGCACCAGGTATCTCGGAGGCTGTTGTCGTCGCGATATTTGTGTTTAGCGACCCCCAAAACCCCCGAGTAGCAAAGCTGGACTCATTTTAATGAATAATATACACCGAATGCGTCTTTTCATTATATATACATTATATTTCTAATTCGATTTGATTTTTCGCGCCACGGAAGTTTCGAGGATAAAAACGGAAGTTGGGAGATGAAAAAAAAAATTGAAAAGAAAAACAGAACACCAAATATTGATCAGCTATAGAATGATAATGGATCGTTCACTTTTTACGAAACTTTTTTTAAATAAAAGTACTTTTAATATTTGTGAAAGTAACATTGATTCGCCTGATAAAACAACGTATTTCAATAAGATATAAAGGTTTGAATATTTTGTAGAGGTTAGAAACTCCATTTTAAAGAATATAAGGTTACGGTGCGCCCGACAGCGCGTATAGTACTCTAGTACTTATACTTGCCATCGGGGGCGCTTCCGCGCCCTTGATGTATCATACATTGTCGTACAACATCAAATTAATTGGTTTAAGTGATTTGCAGCATACTTTTTTTTACCTCTTTTTCAAACAAATATCACATTGACGGCGACGAATTAAAGTAGAAACTATAAAATAACTAACTATAAAATTTTAATACATAACAAAATCACGTTAATGTTTACGCCAGTGATAAATAGCTATGTGCATAGACAACTTTTTTGATAATATAAAAATTTAACGTTGCTCACTAGATAATAATGAGACATTATATTTTTCTATTGATTTACTAAAATTTTAGCGTCTTTATTTTTATGATAATCAGTGATTAAATAATCAATTTAACTTAGCGGCAAACATTTAGAAAAATTAAAAATCGAAAAAATTAAAGCGTGGAAGGCAAAAATTAAAAAACTGAATTTATGAAATCAAACAATTTATAAAACGGAAATGTTGAATTGCAATATGACGCTACTACGAGTTTACGCGACCTGTGTTCGTTCTATGGGGTGCGCGAAAACGTATTCAAAGGGAATAATTGCGTGAAAAAATTTTTAGATTCAGCGACAAAATTATGAAAACAAAGATTTCAAAGCTATATATGTATTGCGCCCAACGTTAAGGGCTTTGACGGGCAGTTTATTTTAAAACAGATTGTCAATCACCGTTACGAGATCAAGACGGGCGTCATTATGAACGGTCGTAAAATTTTAAAATTACAAGCCGGTGTAACGCGTTTTATCGATAGTCTAAACTATCTCCCTATGAAACTCGCTGATCTCCCTAAAGGTTTTGACCTTTCGAAGGTAGCGTAAAGGGATATTTTCCAGACTTATTTAACAGAGCGGAGAATCAGTCGTACGTCAGACTATTGTCGGGTCCTAAATATTACTCGTCAGAGCAAATGTCCGTAAAAGGACGCTCTTGTTTCTTAGAGTGGTACGAGGAGCGTAAAAAGCAACCGTTCAATTTTAGGGAAGAGATAGTAGCCTATTGTAAACTGGATGTAAATATACTTAAGCAGGCATACCTAAGATTTGGAAAGATTTTTTTCGACGTTTCAAGAGTGTGCCTGTTTGCCGAGAGTATAACTATCGCGTCAGCATGCTCATTAGTTTTTCATAAAATATTTTTACAGAAGGATACTATAGGTCTTATACCTCTGACGGGCTACCTGCGTTCGGGGCAATTCTCTTAGAAAGCGATTGAATGACTTTTATGGGAGAAAAAGTGTATCGTTCGCGAGATAATTCACGCAGGTCGATCGCGCGAGTATTATTTAAAGAGAGGCTATAGGGTTGACGAATTTTTATTTGATTCTGAGGGCAAAGAAAAGGTATATCAGTTTCACGGGTGTTATTTCCATGGTTGTCCCGAGTGTCACCGTGTAGATAGATACGTGAAACTTGCCATAGGCGGAACTTACGCTTAACGTTACGAGGAGACGTTAACAATTTCTCGTAAAATCGTGAGCGCTGGTTATTCCTTCGTAGAACAATAGGAGTGCGCGTTTGATAGAGAGCGTGCGGGTAATGTCGAGTTTAGGGATTTTATAAAAGAGCACCTTATGGCGAGGGCGACGGTGCAAGATCCACGGGAGACATTTTTCGGAGGCCGCACCGGCAACATAGTGACATACTATGAAACTCACAAAGGTGAAAAAATTCGGTATGTAGACGTATGCTCATATGTACTCTTATATTTGCAAAACGGGTACGTATTCTCTAGGCGATTCTCAGATTTATAATTTAGAGGATTGTTTTTCCATAATCGGTCAAAATTACGAGTATTTTGATAACTTTGAGGATTTAGTAAAGTGATATGTGCTCCCCCCAAGTTCGTTATTTCACCGTTTTACCTATAAAAGCGAATAATTGTTTAATTTTTGTTTTATGTCGTAGTTGTATAATAAGCGAGTGTGTCACCGAATGTACGCATTATAGCGACAGCGAGCGCGTGCTCTCTGTTAAATGGGTTTCGATAGAGACAGCAAAAGCTCTTAAACTCGGGTATAAGATTATTAAAATTTACGTATTCTGGCAATATAAGACAACCAGATATGGAGGTGGAATTTGTCGATTTCATAAATACTTTTACATAATTAAAAACAGAAGCCTCATGGTAGCCTTCGAGATGCGTCACCGAGGTCGATATATTAAACTTTGTTTGGGAGTACGAGGAGCGTGAGGGGGTAAATTAGAATTTTCAAAAATTGAAAGAAATCCGAGGTCAAGAGCTTTTGCTAAACTGATATTAAATAGTTTCTGGGGTAAGTTTGGGCAGCGATCAAACCTACCGCAAACAGAAATTGTTAGATAATCTGATCAATTATAGGGGTTGCTTAATAATTCGGAAATTGAGGTACAGCACTGTATCGTAGCGAGTGAGAAAGCCACGTACGTAACTTGGAATTATAAAAATGAGGCTGTAATTCCGTCAAGGAGCGCGAATGTAGTTTTTGCTGCGTACACCATATCTCAGGCGCGTCCAAAATTGTATAACTATTTAGAATTTTCAGGTGAAAGTACTGTATTACTATACATAATCAGTTATTTATAGGTCGTCAGAAGGCGAGATCGATCTTCCTACAGGGGAGTTTTTAGGTGACCTGACGGATGAGCTTAAGGTGTATGGCGTCGGGTCATTTATAGAAAAATTCGTCTCGGGCGGGCCTAAATTTTACGCGTACCGAGTATGCCCCTCAAGCGGTGAGCATCACGAGGTTTGTAAGGTGAAGGGAATTAGACTCAATTATAAAAACACGAATAAAATTAATTTCGACTCAATAGTCGAATAGATAGAAAAAAACGAGTAAGAAGCTCAGGAGTCGGGGTGTGATATACAGGCATGAAACAGCAATATTACTCTTTAAAACTCTATGATTAGACGCACTAAAAAACACGAGGTGGTTACGCGTCGGGAGAGTAAAACCTGTAGACTCGTTTTAAGAAAGTGTTGATTCCTCGCCGTACTCGCTCGGTACCGTACGGTTATAAAAAATGAATTTTTTCTATTTTTAGATGTAATTTGTCAACGTGGCCTTTGGGAAACATACGAAATGTATGCTGCGTCGACATTAACTGTAATTTTGCAAGGTGTCATTGTTTTTCCGAGTATAAGAACTCGCTGAAGGGCCTGGCGAGGCATAGGATCATTCATATGCTGATAAATTTTATAAGAATTTTAAAAGATTTTAGAACCGGTGATAGTCGTTGCCCGATTCATTATGATGTGAAAAAAATTAGGTAACGCTGTCATGATTCTGTAAAATACCATGCAAAGTAAAAAAAAATTTCTGTATTCACGTGTGTGTGTGTGTGCGTTGCGCACTCGCGTGTCTTTAAAAAATATATTGTAAAATTTTTGTAATTTTGTAAGGAAAATGTTACATTTATTATATATAATAAATAAAAATAATAATAATAATCTTCATTACTTATACAATGGTATTAACAATTTTCGTATGAAAGTATAAAAAGTGAACTACTGTTCTCCCTCTGGGAGCTGTGTGACGTTGCCGTGGGTGAGGGGGCTTAAACGGGAGGGAGTCCGTGTCCTGAGGGAGTGGGTGTCTTAACAATAATAGCGGATCTGATCCCTATAAACGGACACTCTATGATCTAGCGGGTGAAGAAGCCTAGCGAAAACGGGTATTGCTGAATCCCCGCACATTTCCCTTGGGATGGGCAACAGCTCGCTTCCGCGACTAAGGAACAGCTCCCCATTGTGATTTGGTGGACCACAGTGGAATTCATGCACCTCTCCCCCCCCCCCCCCCCCCAAACCCAAGGTATGACAGAACCGTGCCGAAGGGACTAGTTGGCCACTCGGGGGCTCCGAGGGAGAAGGGGCTGGGGGATCCACGGATAACCTGGTCTCGTCGATGGGAGGGCAGGACGACCTGCAAGAGCAGCCAATGGAAGTGGGCTACTGACACAACTAGCGGCAACTCGAACCTTGCAGGAGGGGGGGGGGGGGGACTCTACGAAGAACGCTCAGGTGAGTTTATTTAAAACTGTAGGCTAAGAAAGTCTCAGAAGCCCAGAAAAAAACTAAGAGCAGAGAAGGGGTGGACAGCCAGGACAAAAGTTCCTACGGAGCGATCAAACCAGCACACCTCGCCCCTACAACAAGCAATGAGATCTGCAAAGGGAGAAGGGAGGACCCCAAGCGTCAAGCGCCGTAAGGGGACCGACTCGACCCCTCCGGCCAATCAAGTTGCTAGCAAAAAGCCCAACCTGGAGCCGGGCATCATGGCGGACAGAATGGTGTACCCCCTCACGAGGGCGGTCGTGTGCGAGGGCTATCCTGATAAGGAGCTGACACAACAACAGTTAGCACTTGTCAGTGAGGTGGTCCAGTCGGAGGTTGACAAGATCTCCACTAGACCTTGACCCGAGTACCGCGACTCCTTCGTGAAGTTGGGGGCCATCATCGTGGTAGCTGAGAACGAATTCTCAAGTAACTGGCTGGAGGAAGTTGTCCCCCGGCTAAGGCCTTGGGAAGGCGCTAAACTTCTCGTGGTTGAGATGAGTCTGCTCAGAAAGCCATACAGGGCCACCATCCAGATACCGGAAAACAAGCTGGATCAGGAGGTGGTACTGAGTCCCCTGGGGCATCGACATCCCGACCTGAGGGTACACAGATGGATAGTGCTGGGTGCTGAGAACAGGGAGGGACCGGACTGTGGTACCTTCCTGGTGCTCAGTATCCCGGAGACATCTGTCAGGATACTAAGACAGAGCAATTTTCAGCTGCACTGGGTGCCGGGTCGGGTCACCGTTAAGGTGGACGAGGGACCGCGAGGGCAGCGCGGACATGCTAATGACGTCTCGTCCTAATTACCATGGCTAGGGACGGAATAACTTTTACCCAAATTGACTTGCATCACAGCAAAGGCGCCTCGACTCTCTTGACCAGGCGCATGGCTGGGATGTACACAGGCATCTGCCTAATACAAGAACCTTGGGTAGTAGCAGGGAGAGTCAGGGGTCTGAGTGGGTCGGGTCGGATCTTCAGGGACCCTTCATGCGATAATACGAGGGCGTGTATTCTTGTTAAAGGGATGGAGGTCTCGCTACTGTTGGCCAGGTACAGCGGGGAGTTGACGGCAGTCAGGATAAGGTTTCCTGTTGAGGGGGACTCTGAAAGAGATGTGGTAGTAGCCTCAGGCTACTTCCCTTACGACTCCCGGGAAGAGCCTTTGCCAAGGAAAGTGCAAGAACTTGTCGAGCATTGCCGAATTTAGGAAATTCCGCTTATCCTGGGCTGTTATGCCAATGCACATCACATCGTCTGGGGCACTTCAGATAATAACAGCGGGGATGATGCACTGCTACAATATTTTGTCACTACGAATCTCTGTATATTAAACAGGGGAAGGGAATCCACCTTCTACAATTCTGTCAGAAGTGAGAATATCGACTTGACCCTGTGTGCTACAGGGATAGAGGGGTGGCTCGGCAACTGGAGGGTCTCCAACGAACCTTCCTTATCGGATTACAGCTATATCTTTTTTTAAATAGAAGAAAGGAGGCAATAGGACTAAGGCCTTTCAGAACCCGAGGAGAACCGACTGGGGCTCTTACAGGGACAACTTTGAAACGAACTCGAATCTTATAAACCAAATTTTGAAACAACTGACGGATTAGACTTCTGGGCCAAAGAACTAGAAAGAAAAATCGATAACGCGTTTCATAGGAACTGACCCTGGTCAGCATCAAAGGGAACCAAAAGGTCCCTTTGGTGGAATCAGGAGCTGGAAGAACTTCGCCTCGAAACGAGGAAAGCCTTCAACAGAGCCAAGAACACTCGTAAAAGTAGTGATTGGGATAAACATAAAGACGCCTAACGGCGGTATAAAAACCACGTTAATTCTAGTAAAAACAAAGGGTGGAGGGACTACTGTGAGGGAATCCAAAGATACCCAAACGCAGCTAGGCTAATCCGAATACTCGCAAAGAATCCTGAGGTATGGCTCAAAGCAATAAAACTACCGACAGGAGAATATGTGTCTTTGGAAGAGGAGAGTCTTCATCTTTTTCTAGAAGCCAACTTTCCAGACTTTCAGCTGGTGAAAGAATTGTGGCCGATCCCCTCTCAGAGGAATAGACCGCAGAATACAACATGGGAGCTGGCGGCGAAGGTTGTCACCCCAGAAAAGGTCAAATGGGCCATCGGGAACTTTCAGCCCTTCAAGGCTCCAGGTACGGATGGTATATACCCGGCCTTTCTACAGGAGGGACTGGAAGAACTAATAAGCCCCCTGGTCAAACTTTTTAGAGCTAGCGTTGCTCTGGCTTACGTCCCCAACATTTGGAAAACGACCAAGATAGTTTTTATCCCAAGACCTGGGAGGGCTAGTCACACGACTGTCAAGGATTTTAGGCCCATCAGCCTGAACTCCTTTGTGTTTAAAACACTTGAAAGGTTAGTGGACAGATATATACAAGGTAAAATCCATACCATCAAACCACTACACCCCAACCAGCATGCGTATAGGGCGGGTTACTTTACGGAAACCGCACTACACTCGGCAGTCTATCGCATCGAGGAGCAGCTGGAAAAAGGAGATCTCATGGTAGGAGCATTCTTGGACATAGAGGGGGCGTTCAATCGCACCTCAATTGAAACGGTAACTGAGGAGGCTATCAAGCAGGGCGTGCCCAGCCCACTGATTCAATGGCTTGAGGGCATGATAAACTGCAGGACTATGGTCTCAAAACTAGAAACCAGTACGGTTTCGGGTGTAGTCAGTAAAGGATGCGCGCAGGGGAAAGTGGCATCCCCTACCATCTGGAGTCTGGTGGCTAACGGTCTGCTGAAGACGCTGAATGCTGGGGGGTGCTATGCCCAGGCCTATGCAGATGACTTCCTAATACTGATCGAAGGTACCGAAGCTGCCGCTGCCATGGACGCCATGCAGCTCGCACTAAGAAAAGTGGAAAATTAGTGCTGCTCGAGGGGGCTCTCGGTCAACCCGGACAAAGTCAAGCTCGTCATCTTTACACGCAAGTACAAGATTGAAACCTACAGGGCATCTAGACTTTTAGGCACAACCCTGGAGGTAAAGGACTTAGCTAAGTACCTCGGCATTGTCCTCGACAGGAAGCTGACCTGGGAGAAACAAGTTCCTAGTGGCATTCTGGACATGTCGTAGGGCGTTTAGTAGCACGTGGGGACTCAGTCCCAAAATCCTCCTATTGCTCTACAGGGACGTACTTCTTCCCAGGCTTGCGTACGCCGCACTGGTCTGGTGGCCAAGGGTAGAGCAGACCGGGGCGAGGGGGACCCTAGAGAGACTAAGGCGACTTGTAACGAGGGGGGCTACTGGGGCTTTAAGGACCACGCCCACCAAAGCGCTAGGAATCCTAGTAGAAGTAGAACCCATTCACCTTACGATCGTAGGAAAGACTACCAAGGCCGCCCATGGAATTAATGGCTACGGTCAGTGGAAATAGGGGACGGGGCATACTCGGCTTCCGCCAAAATTCTGCCTCAAATCGGAATTCTCCATAAAATCATACGTGATGATAGCGCGTTACTTCTTTGGAAAGAAGTACGAGATAATCATCCTAACACGGCAAGACTGGGAGACTAGGAGAGACATCCTGCCAGGGAAAGGAGATATCTGGTACACTGATGGATCCAGAACCGATGACGGCACGGGCTCCGGTTACTACTGTCACAGAGACGGGAAGGGCACCTTGTTCTCCCTGGGGCGGTTTACCACGGTCTTCAAGTCAGAAATTTATGACACATTGAGCTGCACACAGAGGGTCATGGAACTCGGTGCACTTGGCAGGGCGAATAAGTATATGCTCAAACAGCCAGGCTGCGCTTAGAGCACTTAGTGCCCAGAAGACAATATCCAAGCTGGTCTGGGACTGCAAGGTAACACTAAATCAACTGGCCAACAACAACAAAGTCAGGCTACTCTTGGTCTCAGGGCGTACTGGGATCAAGGGCAATAAAATCGCTGATAGACTCGCCGCTCTGGGAGCTCGAACTCCCCCGATTAAACAAGAACCTTTTACGGGTGCCGCAAGGTGCCTACTAGGAGGGGCGATTTGAGAATGGGCGGGGGACGAGCACACCAGGAAATGGCGAGATACTCAAGGATGTAGACAAGCCAAAGCGGTCATGAGACGGGACATTAACGCGGACTGGACCAACTGTACAAGCGGAGGCAACAGAAGCGACTCCAAACTCCTGTCTAAGATCATCACGGGACACATGACTATTTTCTTATACACAAGATTATTTTCTTTGTCTCCTTGTTGTAGGTGTCCTCAATCTCCCATTCCGTCCCACTCAAGAGTTTTCCAGCCACTCGTTCAGATCTTCCTCCTTGTTCCATCTATCTACCCTGTGTACGATGATCCCTCTCTTCCACACCTTGCACTTTTCTTCCTCCATCCTTTTCCTCTTGCTCGAACTCACCAACTTAACCTCACTTTTCACTTTCTTTTTTCCTTCCTTCCTCTTTATTTCTCTTTTTCTCCTTTGCTTTGTCTCCACCTTTTTAGCATTTTCCCTTATCTCACCTATTGTTCTGCTTATCTTCTTCCTTACTCTCCTAACCTCTTTTAGTTTTTCTTTTAGGATTTCCACATCTCCTTCCAGATCCGTCAGCTTCCTTTCTGCTGATTCTCTTTTACCTCTCTCCACCTGTAGTTTAATCCTCCACTCCTTCATCTTCTCCTTCATACCTCTCAGCTCCCTCTCCATTCTTCATTCGGCTCCTGACATCTCTCCTTATCGGTTTTTTATCTATTCTTTGATCTTTTCTTCTTTTTTTTCTGATTCTATTTGCTTTCCTATTGTATTAGTAACTTCCAAATTTCCACGTGTGATGCTTTCTCGTTCCTTTACTCAATTGTTCCTTCGTTCCTCTCTCTTCTTTCTTACCGACTATTCCTAGTTTCTTCTTCGTTCCTCTTCTAGGGTGTTTCTTCTTAAAGTTCCTATGGGCTTTTGCGCGCCTTTTTTGAATTTATTTCTGTTTCTTGCCCCATATTCATCCTTCCTCCTGTCTATTTTCTTTGTTTTTCCTTTTCCAAATTATTATGCTGTTTTTCTATCTGTGCCTTTCTTCCTTCGCAGACTTCTTGCCATTTCGTCCCTGATATTTTCGTTTCCTCGCATTCTTTCACCACGTGTTTCAGCGTTCCTTCTTCTTTTCCACACATCCTGCATTTCCTCTTCTGTCCTTCAATATTTATTGCCCGTCATCTCACTTTCTAGCCTGAATCTTGCAGTAATTCCTTATGATTCTCTTCTGTAGTCTCCTTTATCAGTCTTTTACCTCCTCTATCCACTTTTGCCACTGCGTATCTTTGTTTATTCTTTCAATCTCTTCTTCTATCCCTTCTCCTTCTTCTACTCTCTTGATATATTCCACTATTGAGATTCCGCATTTCTCCAGTTCATTTTTCCTTGCGTTTTTTCCTCTTGCCCTCTACTCTCCTCTCTTACCCTCTGCCTTCAGAACTTTCCAGCATCCTCCTTAAATTGTATTTTTTTTTTGCCCTTCTTAGCTTTCCTTCATACTTAATCGCTCTTTTCCTAGCCCTCGTTTCCAGCTTAAACCGTTTTGTCTTCCAATGGATTACATGCGCCGGCGTTCTCACCAACTTTACTACCCATTTCATTTATCTCCTTTGTACCTTTTCCAGATCTTCTTGGCTTTTCCAGCCCCATATTTCCGCTCCATATTCCATCACGCTTTGAACCAGTGCTTCAAAAAGTCTCATTCTCAGCTTCCAGTTTATTCTGAATGTTGATTCTCCTATTCCCCATACCGTGCTTATCAGCGAGTTTGCCTTATCCTTCATTTTTTTTATCTGATCCTTTTCCTTACTATTTTCCTTTATCATGTATACCAGTGTTCCGGAGGTAATCAAGGGCTACTAGGGATAAGAGCAGTGCGACGTATTTATTAATATTTACTTTGCCTAGTATTAGTTTAGCAAACGTTTTTAGGCCACTCGATTCTCACATGCGCGAATCGACAAGGCGATTCGTGGCTTCAGGCCAATACGGCCAATACGGTTAGGAGTGATTTTATAATCATTCCTAGACTGCCACGACCCCTTCTAGGAGTTTTACTCCGCGGATTTTGAGGGTCACTCTAAGTGCGGAAAGACCAAAGGGCCAATCTGTGACTGCCAGGCTAGAGAGTCGAGTGGTGGGAGGCGTTCGCACGTGTATATGACTACGCTTATAGATACAGATATAGAGGAGAGCGCGCACTGCTTCGAGTCCCTTCGGTAGTCCTCGGAAAAGCGCCTTTGTTTTAACGGGCCCGGGTTTTTCGGCGGCTCGAGTGCTCGGGTCTGTAGGGGCGCAAGTCTGCGACACGTCGTCACTTCGCTCTAACTCCTCATCCAGTTAGTTCGAATCCTAAATTCATTTACGTTCTATTGCTCATTTTTTAAATTAAGTTCTTTTTAAGTTTGCGTTTTAGTTATTATTTTTTTGCGTAGTGTATTTTCTCGTTTTTGTATTATATTTATAGTTTATTTCAATATATTTTATAATTTCATAATTATTTGTTTGAGTCTTATTTATTGACCTTTTTACTTGACTTTATTAACTTTATTCCTGAACACCCAGATACTCAAATTTCTTCTCCACTTCTAATTCCTCTCCTTCCCATTTAAAGCTCTCGTCTTTCTTCCTCCTTCGTTCGTTTTTGATGATCATTACCTTTGTTTTTTTCGTGATCAGCTCTAGCCCTTTTCTTTCCATAACCTCCTTAAATTTGTTCAGCATTTGCTTTAGTCCTCCAGCGTTTGTTGCCAGTAACACCACATCGTCTGCATATGATACCGTCCAAATTTTCCTTCTCCCCAGTACTATCCCTCCGTCTTAAATCTTACTCATCTCTCCTTTCAAGCCCGCCATTGCCACATTAAACAGCAGCGGGCTTAGCGGGCATCCTTGTCTCACTCCTTTCTGTGTTTCGAAGCTGCTTACGTTCCTTTCTCCTGTCTTTACTTCGCATTTCGTTCCTTTGTAGATTTCCTTCACCCTTTCTCATATTTTTTTGCTAACTCCGAGGCTTCTCATCATTCTCCATACCTTTTCTTTCCTTATTTTGTCAAAAGCTGCCCTCATCCACGAAACATGCGTATACCTTTCCTCCTTTATTCCTGAGCTCCAGCTCTACCGCTTTGCTTACCACGTATATTGCGTCCGTTGTACCTCGTCCCATTTCTGAATCCCACCTGTGTGTCGCTGAGTCTTTCCTCTTCTTCCAGTTGTTTCTTCATTCTACCTCTTAGGTTTCAGCTCCGCGTATATTTTATATCCCGAGTCCATCAGGGTTATTCCTCTGTAGTTTTTACATTCTCCTTTATCTCCTTTTTTGTATATCGATGTTATCGTCCCATTTTTTCATTTACCTGGTAATCCTTCTCCGTCCCATATTTTCCTTAATATCTCTGTAAGTTTTTTCAATCAGCCACTCTTCCCTATATTTCCACGCCTCGTCCTGGATACCATCTTCTCCCGGGGCCTTCCTCTCTTTCAGTTTTCTTATTATACTTCTTACCTCTTCTCTTTCAATCGCGTCTTCTTCTCCCTCCTTATTCGTGTGCGCCTCGTCTTTCTCCTCTGTCCTCCTTTCCCCGTGTTCTTCGCTCTCCCCTAGTTGCCCTATGAAGTACTCGATCCATTTTTCTCCCTCTATACCTTCATCTACTTTAACCCTTTTCCCTTTCCTTCTTCTCTTAACTAGGTTCTAGAACTTCTTGCCTGTCCGATCCTCTTTCGCTTCTTTTACCTCCTTTTCTAATTCCGCCTCTTTCTTCCTCCTGTACGATTACCTCAGTTTCCTTTTAACCTGTCGATATCTTTCGCTACTCGCGTTTCCTCACTTTAACTTTCCTTTTTCCTTCCTCATTTCCACCTTCTTTTGCTTACATTGCTCATCCCACCAGCTCTCCTCCTCTCTTCTCTTTTCTATCCCTTCTCTGGTTTACAGCGCATTTCTGACTTTAATTTGTAGGCCCCGCCATGTTTTCGCGCTTCCTTGTATTCTTTCATCGCCCTCTTCAACCAGGCTGTTCTACATTTTTCCTCCCCTTTCTCTTCTGTCTCTCTCTCTCTCCGTATTAATCTCTATCTCTAGCGCCCCGTAGTCTGATTCTCTTTTATCTCTTATTTTCAATTATCTTTTTTCTGCCTTCCTCATTGGTTATTCCGTAATCTATTACCGAGCATCCTATCCCTCCTATGTATGTTAGTTTCCCTTCTCCATCTCCCTCTATATTACCGTTGAGAATGCTCATCCCCATTTCCTTTATCTTGTCCAAAAGTCCCTCCCCTTCCTTGTTAGTTGTCCTGTCTTTCATAACTCTTCTCTTCTTATTCTCTTCTTTATCCACGCCGCCCCCTCTATATCTGTTCTCGCGTTCATATCTCCACATCATAAAATTTTCTCTCCTCCCGCTCTTTCAACCAATTCTTCCACCTCTTCGTAATTTTTTCCTCTTTCTTTCCTCATATATGACGATGCTACCCACCATTTTTCTCCCTTAATCTGAATCTTCCCCCTATGAATTCTCTCGACCTATTTCTCAACTATTCTACTTTATCTCTTTTATATTTTAGCCTGACTGCCATTAGCATGCCTCTATTTTTTCCCTACTCCCTCCCTTTTTGGCCTCTCTTAACTCTACTCCGTATCCTTGCAGCCTTTTCTTTAATTTCACTTCTTTGTCTCTCTCCTACCACGTATCTTAAAGGCAGATGACGTCGAATTCCTTTATGTAGTTCTACCCCTCTTCTTCTAGCCCTTTTAATCCTGCAACGTTCCAGCTTACTATCTTCATTCTTTTCTTTGTTTTTTTCCGATTCCCTCTCTCTCCTCTTTTCTTCTTGTATTCTCTTAGTCTGCATCTCTCCAAAAAAGTTTCTCCTCTCTTTCGTGTTATCAGTATTCTTCGTCACCGACCGTCAGTTTGTTTCTCCCCACTTTTACGACGTATCCTCATTTCCTCTATTCCTTAGCCTTTTTGTTCAGCTTTTCTCTGGTCCTCCTCTCTTTCCAGATTAGTCGTGATCGATAAACACCTCTGTCCCTTTCAGCCTATTCTTCACCTTCATCAGTTTTTCTTTCTCATCTTTATCTTTGCACTCTGCTCCTATTCTTCTAGTGTTTCCTCCTCTAATTTGTCACACTCTTCTCATCCCCACTGTCACCCCTAGTTGCTCCTCTATTTATCTTTCCAGTTTTGGTTTGTCCCATTTATCTCCTCTTATACCTGTCAACACTACGTTGTTTCTTTTCCTTTCTCTTTTACCCTTCTCAATTCTCCACTCTAGTTCTTTCAGCGGCCTCATCTCCTTCTCTTTTTCACCAAAGTTTTCCTCTCCTCCTTTCTCGCCTTCTCCTGTGGGTCCTTCCTTTATCTATTCTTCTATATCCCTTACCTTGGCCTCCAGTGCTAGCTTTAGCTCCTCCCTTTTCTCACACTCCTTTTCCGCCTGGCCCTTCAATCTCTCTTCCATTTTGATCCTTTCCCTTCTTTCCTCTTCCAGCTGGCGTCTCACCTTAGTCCTCCGTTCACCTTCTCCTCCATATTCTTCCATTTTCTCTCCCATTTTTTCTCCCACTCTTCCATCATCTCCTTTCTTTTTTTCCTCTCCTCTCTGATTATCTATTTTCTCTAGTGTTTCTTGTACCTAGTCCATACTTCCATTTTCCTTCTTTGTAATTTCTCCTTCTTCTTTCGTTGCCTTACTCTACGCTTTACCTCTCCCCTTACGAAAATATACTGCATGGACATCTGCACAAAAAACTGTAAACATTTATGCACGATTATCTGCATGACATATTGCATTATATACTCTATATGGATATGCAGGTTGCTGTGCATGCTATTATGGTGGAATGTCTGCACATAATTCGCGAAATTCATGCATGAGTTACTGCACTAATCTGTGCATACATGTGTGCATAATACTTTGTATGAACTTGTTGGTTCTATGTACATATTTGTACATGAGTTTCAACATGCAAACATGCTTTATCGAATATTCTATACAAAAATGTAGTATACAATACTGATCATCGTATTAAGGCTATATTATGTACGTAAATTTTAATACAAGCACACAATACCTGCAATAAATTCTGTTAAAATTTTTGCATGATTTCTGTATGGCTCCAGCAGTGGATATTGCAGTATCGTCTGTTATATTTTTTGCAAAATTTTTACATAAGGGGGCATGTCCAAGTCGTTGTCGATAGAATATCAAAAACGATCGTTACCGCCGGATAAAGACTGGAAAGAGCAAGCAACTGTCTAAAATAACAAATTAAAACCCAAGTATATATATTTTTTACTTAAACATGCATCCCGCTTAGGAAAATTAATTTCTGTATAGAATTCAACGGAGTGACAGAGATAGAGAGAGGCTAGAAGGTTACCTCACGTGCGGCAGTCGCAAGAAAAAATTTTGAATTTTAATAGAATAATTAGAAAAACAAGCTTATCCGACGTCGATGATGGTGCTTTTGAAAATCCTGATTTAACAGTACACCAGCTCCATTGAAGATTTCCGTAGCTTCCGCAGAAGACGGCTCGTGAAAATTTTTAAGTATAAACAATACTGAAGTGACCTTACGTTTCTACTGCTGATACATTCATGCATGCAACTTTAGTGTTATTTGAACTTTAAAAATTTTTACAAGTCGTCCTCTATAAATGCTACGAAGATCTTTAACGAAGCTGGTGTACGGTTTAATCAGGATTTTTGCGAGAATGATCATTCATGTCAGTTAAGCTTTTTTTTCTAATAACCTTTAAGTATTCAACATATTTTCTTACGATTGCTGCACGTGCAGTAACCTTTTAACCCCTATCCATCACTCAGTCCGTTGAATTCTATATGATAATTAATTTTCCTAAGCAGAATGCATGTTTGAGTAAAAAAAAATATATACTTGGTTTTTGACATTCTATCGGCAACGACTTGGACCTGTGCCAGTATAAGAAAATCCTGCATAACAGGAGACACTGCGATATATTCCCTGTAAGAGCCATAAAGAAATCATGCAAAAATTTAAGCAGAATTTGTTGCAAGTATTGCGTGCTTGCATTTAAATTTACTTACATAAGTTAGCCTCAACATGATGTGACTCATGTACAAATCTGTACATACAAAGAGCAAGAGTTTATGCATAATGTTATACACAGAACAGTACAGTAACTCATGCACAAAATTCGCGAATTCTGTGCAGATATTTCACCATAATAACATGTTGTATCATGGCAAAATTTCGCCGTGTAACAACGATGTCCGACGCGGTCGGGGTAGAGCGTCTCAAGGCTACCTGTGTGAATGAAAGTGTGAACGTGTCTAAGTGCGTCGTTTATTTTTCGAGTGAACGACGAGAGAGGAGCAGTGGCTGCGATAGACGAAAAGGACAACGCACTTTGTCAACTCGTAAGAGAGAGACGCGAGAAGACGACGAGCAACGTTGGTGCAGCGGCAGCGACCTTTCACCTTGACAATGCGTTCAAGTCGGCCCCGCGCACCGTAAGACAGCCGATGGAGGTAGCGGAGCCCGTCGTGGGATCTACCTACATGAGCGTCTGATGCAGCAGGACCAGCATGATGGCAGCTCGCCCGCACGAACGCCAGGAACAAAAACTACAGCGTTTTTCGTTCGTAGTGACAGATGCCGCCCGAGTCAAGGGCCCTGACGACGGGTCATTGGGAGTCACTACGGGTTCCGCAGTCAAGAGTTATCTTGGTTGTCTGCGGGTAAAAGGCTGTCTGTGTGCTATGAGAATTCAAATTTGGCGGCTATCTACTTCGACATCGTTTCCGCGAAGCTATCTGCGCGCATGCGCGACCACGCGATTCGGCAACGGCGCGTAAACCGATAGTGTTGCGAGCGAGCGGGCCATCGGGCTGCGACGCGTTGACCAATCAGCGCGCACGCGGTACGGCGGCTAGAGAGAGCAGACTGGCGGCCGCAACCTACCCCGACTGCTCCCGAACGGACGTGCCTCAACTTCAACTTCACCTGGTGTTCCAGCTAAAAGGATTTAAGTTTAGTGAATCATTTTCCGTTTTCTCCGGTCGTATCCGTCTCGAGGGTAAACGGCAGTTCTACGTTCGGTTTCGCGAACAAAAAGGTTATCTCGCGAACGCGTTAGTTACCTCTGGATCGCTGACTTTATCTCTTTATCTCTTTGTATTGTGTTCCGTCAAATAAAGGGCTATCTCGTTTATACGGATTATCTTCTCAAGTACTAAGCGAAGTGTAGAATTAAGGATTTTTATGATAGAAGTGTAAAGTTATTTTGTGAAAACGTTTTCGGGGCTGTAGCTAGCCGAGCAAAATCATGTGAAAAAACCCTCGCGCCGGGAAACAAAGAGTCGCGAGACTCTGGCGCTCACGAGGAGCGCCTAACACCACCGGGTTATTTTCCAAGCCCTGGGCGAGGGATTGCTCCATAACTGGGGTAGCACGAAAACTCTAGTTACAATGTACAGCTACATGCATATTCATATACAGTTCATGATGCAATATCTCATGCAGAAAATCGTGCATAAAAGTTTACATTTTTTTATGCAGATGTTCATGCAGTAGCTCATTCATAATATCATGCAGTCAGGTATGCAGGATCACATGCAGATTATTTTCGTAAGGGATCAGCTGTTTCTTCTTTTTTCATTCTACCTTCTCCTTTTTTTCCCTTTTATTTTTCTCCTCTTCTTCTAAACTTCTTTCCTTTCTTTTTTCTTCTGATTTTTTTTCCTTTCTGAAGCTTTTCTCTAGGTTGCGCTGTTTTAGTATCTTTTTCCCTCCACTTCCTCCTCTTCCGCCTTTACCGTCTCTTAGTGTGCTGTTTTTTTCTCTACCTGACTCTATTCCTTTTGGCACCGATTCAAACCCTTGCGGGTTTCCGTGTTCCTTTCGTCCCCCTTTATCCCTATTAGTTCCTGGCTCTAAATTTTGTTGCGGTTCATATTCCGCGGCCGTGCCGCTTTCTCCTTTTCTCCTTCTCCCCTATCTCCGTCCTTCTCTACTTCTTCTCAACTCACTTTGCTGCTTTCTCTTTCCCTTCCCTGTACACTTTTATCTTTTTGCGCCTTTGCTTTACTCTATTATCTGTCGTTTCCTCCGCTTTTTCCTTTTTCTCCTTCGCCTTACTCCTCCTAACCTTTTTAACTAACTAACTAACCTAACTCTATAGAAATGGACAGACGCTGGACTGATCCGTGGGCTTGCTTAGTGTGCGTTCTAAAAAGATTTTTAAATTCTCTAGAACATATGACCGATGCAGTATTTGACAGAATATTATTTTACTACGCAGAGTGGTAAGACGGTTACTAAAGCGTGAATTATATAAACAACGGCAAACAGATAGAGTTTCGCTAGGGGTTACCTGAATTGGAGGATTATTCAATGATTTGCATCTAAAAAAACTTGTAATCATTGATGATTTGATGCATGAAGCCACAAACCTTGTGATTGATGATTTATTTACAAAGGCAAGTCATCATAAGAGTATCTCGATACTGTTTGTAACTCTAAACCTTTTCCATAAGGGTCGATATTCACGCGACAAAGTTTGTGTTAAAAGCGTATTCTAAAAATCCTCACGGATACCTTCTGATAGACTGCAAGCAGAGTACGGCTGTTGAGTTTAAATTCCGCGCGTATATATTTACCAACGACTAGTTTCAGTACATCTACTTGCTAAAATATTCTTAATTAGCCTACACGCATACAATTTAAATCAGTTTGCCATCTAATAGGGGAGTGGAGACAAGCTCTCTCAAAACTCGACAAAGTACCAATCAAGAAAAAATACGTTGCGCTTCAAAACGTTCTAATTTATTCGAGTAAGGAACAGAGGGTAGCACTCTTACGTGCAGCAGACAAAAAATTAATAAAGTACGCTCAACGTATTGCGGGAAGTAGTTTTTCTAAAGAAAAGTGAAAAATCTAAATTGAAAAAACACAAGACAGTGCTGCATAAATTAGCTTTAAAAAATAGTCATAAAAACTCTTGGATAAATAAAAAGCATTTTATATTTCAAAAAGGTGGAAGATTTTTACCGTTTCTACTGCAACCTATAATTAGACTTGTGAAAACCGTGTTTAAAAAAATGGAGAGAGCAAAAAAAATGGTATAAATACCGACAGAGCAGCTTGATACAATTCAAAGGCTAGCTGAACCTGTAAGTACGAGTATAAACGTGTCAGTTTAGCGGACAACACAGCCAGAGCTCTCAACATACCTACACTCTAATCTGCACAGACAATAGGAGATAACTTGATCCGTCTTGATAACGAGTTGAATCATTTTCTCGAGTCCCGCATGTTTGCAAACGAAGAGGAGAAATTAAAAGGATATTTGACCGTATTACACAAGTCTTTATTCTTCGTCGAGGAGAATCGCCGCCCGACTGCTCTGAATAACAGTCAAAGCGGGAAGGAGATGAAGTAGGAATAAAAAATCATGTAATACTGGAAAGTTTTCCAAAACTCTATCGGTCAAAGGCTCTTCTACTGCTAAACCATCTAAAAGTAAACTCAAATCGAATCAAGTAGGGTGTGAATGGAATAGTATTTATTGGCGGTTTGAAGATCAAAGATTTCAATATTATTAATTTATTTAACGACGCACTCCGAGATAGAAAAAAAGTTTACACGACAGGAAGAAGAGAATTTGCAGCGCTACTTTAAGACATTTAAACTCGGAGAGAGTAAGTGAAAAACAGCGAATTTTTCAACATAAGTACGAGTACACCTAACAAACATTAGGAAATGTTTCAACAGTAGTTGCTTAAGGACACGAACAATACTGACGAGTCACTTTTCGATATAGATAATAAAGCCTCATTCGAGGATGATGAAACTATTTCCGTAAACAAAAGTTCTAATTCGAGCGGAAAAAGAAAAGCTGATGGACGAACTTCTCCGTCTCATTCTCGTCTGAGAGTCATCTATTTTGAAAATGCTTTCAAAACGGATGACTCTCAGACAATAACGAGCAAGCTAAATAAACTGTATTTCGATACAGAGCATGAGGTAAGGTTATCTGGCGCTTGGAATTTCATCAGGATGAACGATAACAAATTTAAACCAGCTGCTGTCACAATATATAACCTGTGTGAACCGCGTATTGTCGGCGATACTCATGCTCCTCTGCTACGTATTGTTAATATAGAAGCCGAACAGTTCAACTTTGGTAGTACAATAGTGAGAAAATTTTCTCCTATGAATTATATTTCGCTTTTCACCAACAGATTTCAGACAATCGATATCGATATAAGAAACCAGTTTAAGCAAACCATACTATTTGAGTTTGGGACGTTGAACGTTGCACTACACTTCAAGAAGGAGTTTTAAATCATGAATTTTCACGACGGATATTATCAGAGTGGTAGCAGAGGATACGGAGTGAGCACCGTGTGCGTAGGATCTCACCGTATGCGTGGGCACGGAATTGGCTCCTGGTTCTCTGGTATATTTCGTAGTGCCCTCCTCTACATCACCAAAGGCGCTTGAGCTATCGGTAAGAAAGCTTCTCATAATCCTTTCATACCGCCTCAACGAGTCAAGCCATAACCTAAAACGTAAAGCTACAGAAAAACTTCATAACATCATGGAAGGCTCAGGATATAAAGTTACGCCACGTAAGCGCATAGCACAGTTCCCTCTTAAGCTTCAAGTCGGAGCTTCAAACCCAAGAAGAGTACCAGTCGATCCAGACGGAAGAGAAAGACCACGAAAAAAATTAAGAGAGGTGTCCGAAAAGTGAAGCGAAAGAATAGTGGCAAAAAGAAAGTTAGAAAATCTTGCATGACCGATATATTCAACTAAGTGTAGAATGTATTTTCTGCACAATCATTCCGAAGCCTGGCTCAAGACAGAGCTTAACTTATTCGCATTACCCCCTACACAGACTGCTATAGATTCGAGTAGATGGGTATCCTAAAAATCCCGTATTGTCGTTAAGCGACGAAAGACCGATAGAGTTCTGCATAAATTCGCAACGAAGATTACTTGGACCTTGCACATACAATGCTGAAAGTGAGTGTACAAGTACTACCAGCTACCGACAAAACAAAAGATCTAGTGGCTCCTGTCAACATTTTTCTACACTCAATGTTCAATCAAGTCGATGTATATTTCAACCAAAAACTAGTATCACCTCCGAATAAGGCGTATCCTTACAGAGCATATCTCGAAACTCGACTAAACTACGGCCCTGCAGCTAAATGCTCACATCTTACGACAGCGCTCTGGGATGCTGACACCGCAGGTGCTATGGACGGTCAGCCTGGGACCACTAATAATAAAGCGCTCGTCAGGAGAATAAAATATATAGCCGGTGGCAAAACGCTGGACCTCCTAGGCTATCTGCATTGCGATGTAGCTAATTAAGATCGATTTCATCTAAACAGCGTAGAGGTACGCCTACGCCTTGTTCGCTTTAAGGACGCATTCTGTCTTATGGATTTAGCCCCAGACGTCTCAGTACATATAACAGAGGCTTCTCTGCTAGTTAGATGGGTTAAAGCCAATTCAGCGGTGTTAATCGCTCACACCAGAACGCTCGAAGTAAAAACTTTTACAATACATAGCGGTATTCTTGGCGATACTCTGGAAAATTAAATACTCGACCAACTTCCTAAAAGAATTATCCTAGGATTTGTGGATAACAAAGGCTTTTACGGCGACAGAAAAATAAACCTATTCAACTTTCAAAATTATAGTATAAACTATTTATCTTTATACGTCGACGGTAATCAAGTACCGAGTAAACCGTTACATTCTAGCTTTGTAGGTGCGTCGTCTCAATATATGGAGTGCTTTCATACGCTATTCTCTGGCACAGGTATACACTACATGAACTAGGGTCTCGAGATGAATCGAGATGACTCCGCAAACGGCTATTATCTATTCGCCTTCGACTTAACAGCCAATTTGTCAGTTTATTTTGCAGGACATTGAAATCTTGTTAAAAACGGCTCCTTCAGAATAAAAGCGCGTTTTAATAAACCACTAGCGAAATCCATCAACTGTATTATATTATACTCAGAATTCGATAATTTGTTTGAAATAGATTCCAGTCGTCAAATGGTCGTAGACTCCTAAACGCCCCCACCATCGACAGCTAACGGCTAGGGACGCCAGCGCGCGCATGTGCTCTCAGTAACCCTGTGAACAGTAAACCGGTCGCTAGTATTAGTCATAGAGAAACTCTACTACATCATAGACGTTCAAGCATTTCACAATAAAAACGGATAGTTTTTACCAAAATAGATCGCTATCGTAGGAGCCGACACCAACCTCATCGCTTATTAAATAATAAAACCACCATACGACTGCAGTGAAATTGGAAAAGGATTCCTCGCCATGATAAGTTATTTGTCGTGTTTTCATCGCGGATTAGAGTGGTTCGATGGCGAATCCAATTTAAAGGATGTCTACACCGTTTTAAAAGATGTGGCAAGAAACGCTATGCGTATATACGTGCGCAGAGTGAAAAAACAACATTGACTTGAATGAATTCTCGAACGCCATGTTATCAACTTGGAAGAATATAATTGTCCTTCGTTTAGAAACCTACCACGAACCAACGCTCACTACTGTTTTTATCGCGGCATAAAGCCTGTACAAAATTGAAAAAGCTCGACATTTCTACAGAAAAACCCTTGAGGACGTCCCCGTCATTTTCGTCGTCGTCACCGTATTCGTCGTCACCGTCGTCATCGTCATCGTCGCTGTCGTCTAAGCTCAGTACTAATGACTCTATACCAGCTGAGTTACTCAGTACTAAACAGTGGGGGTATTTCCAGCAGATCAGATTGCGATTGAATGGAAGAAGCCGTGTGCACTTGTATTTAACACCAACGAGAGCAGCAAGCAAGGCTGACACTGGGTAGCCGTATACGTCGACAAAGATGGTGCAGGAATATTTTTTGACAGTTACGGACTCCCCCCAGCCATTCCGTTATATCGACGATTGGAACATACAACAATTGCAGAGTATCGACTCCAGTGTGTGCGATAACTATTGCGTCGATTTTTTGTTTTATCTGTCTAATAGTTATTCTATTAAGCACTTTTGTACTCTTTTTTTCTCTAACACCGTAAAAAACGATGAGCTCAGTATAACTCTGTACAAGCGTATACTTAAGAATAATAAGATTTGTAAAAATAAGAAAATTATATGTACTTAATGCGAACAATCATGTATACCGACAACGCATATTCATCATGAACATGTATTCCATATAATGTAAATGTACATGTGAGTTGAATTTTCTAAAAACCCTACTACCACATTCATCCTTTTTTCAAAACTCACTCGTAGATTATGAAGGAGAAAACAAGTAAATAAAATGTAAAACGATGATAATTTTGATACACTTTATTTATTTAGAATTTCTTATAATTTTGGATTGAGGGAAAGACTTTGTATCACTTGAAAATTTATCGGTGATTTGCTTCCGTGTGGATTTTTTTCACCGTCTTTTTTCGGTTAATCAAAATGGGCATAGCCCTCGTTTTTCGGATTGTTATGCTCTGACGTTTATTCATCTTAAGTGAAATTGCGATTGAGGGTACAAATATTTAGAAACCGTTCGAATAGTAATGATTCGATGTGACGCGCATGCGTTTAAACAAATATATTTATTTATTTAGTTATTATTTATTATATATCGCATATCGTCTCTACTGCTCTCACAGCCGACGTACACTGCTACACTCGCCAAGCTGAGATCACCATTATTTATTTAAAAATTATTTATTGAAAAAATCGCTGGCAGTTGGCACGTAGCTTCCTTTAACGTTATGTACCGCTTTAATATCTGAATTGTTTTTACTTCATATATGATTTTATGAAGTTTTTGTACTTTTTTGTTTGATAGATAAAATTATTTCAAATTAATTATATATACATAATCAATTATAATTCTCTCTTTTTCTCGCATAGCTATAATTGCCGTGCTGTTTGCCAAAGAGAAACAAACAGAAAAAGGAACTCTGCACGTTGGTGTTAAAATTCCTCCTTCCCGTTTTTCTCCGGATATGCTCCATGAAATGACTTAAAATTGAAATAGTCTATAGTTATAATAACATTCGATAATCATGATGTTTTGAGGAAAAGTTCAACATCTGGTTTCCGAGTTATAATGGTTAGGATAGTTTGCGAAACGCATCTAAAATCACTGGTGATCGAAAAATCGCTATGAATAAACGCAAATGCGGGATTGAAAATCTTGTTTTTAACAAATTGGTAAAACAAAAACAGAAAAAAACGAGCCTTAGTATACATTCAAATCCATTAAATAGAAGCTGAGATATAAGCAATGCAGTTTTCAATTATGCAAAGGGTAACAAAAAATTTTAAAGATCAATATCTTTGAAACTAAGTAGTATCATAAACAACTAAAAAAAGGAATAAGAGTGCTATAATAATGCTAACTAAATCCAAAATTTTAAATCGATTATTGTTTTTTTACAGCAAACACATCGCCGGAGGGGAATGACGAACCGTATAGCTTATGGGGGGACATCGAAAAAACGGTAAAAGAGGCCGCGAACAAAGTACTGGGTAAAAAGAAAAAGCCAAAGAGCAAATCATGGTTTGACGAAGTGTGCAAACTCTGGTTTGAAAGGCGCAAAAAGGCTAAATTAGATAGCTTACACAATAGAAGCGATAGGACCGTAGAAGAGTATTCTAACGTAAGGAAACAGGCGGGTGCGATCTACAGAAATAAGAAGCGGGAGTATCAAAAGAATCTTATTAAGAGAATAGAAACAAACAGTAAGGAAAATAATCCCCACGAAACGTACAGAGGGATAACGCCATCAGAAAGGGTTTTAGGAGTAGAGCGCAATTGATGAAGGAGGAAGACTTGCACGAAAATAGCGAAGAATTAGGGGACGAAATTCACACTGCTGAACTCCACGTGGAGGAACCGAGCTACCAAGAAGTAGAGTCCGCGATTAAAAAACTAAAAAACCAACAAAGCAGCGGGAAATGACTCTATATCAGCTGAGTTACTCAAATGTGGGGGCGTCGAGCTTACTTTTAAAATCTATAAACTAGTATGTGCCATCTGGAAAAATTAAACAATACCCGAAAATTGGAAGGAATCTATCATTATACCGATTTTTAAAAAGGGGGATAAGACAGACTGCAATAACTATAGGGGTATCTCACTTTTAGCAACGTGCTACAAAGTTCTGTCAAACGTAATACAAGCTAGACTCACTCCATTCGCGGAAGATATAGTAGGAGATTATCAGTGCGGATTTCAGCGCAATAGATCGACGAGCGATCAAATGTTTAACATAAGACAGTTGTTAGAGAAAAAGTGGGAATTTTGCGAAACCATACACCAACTATTTATAGATTTTAAAAAAGCGTACGATTCTATTAAGCGAAGCAAAATGTATCAAATTCTAGTACTTCTCGGTGTACCATAAAAACTCATGAGATTGATTTAAATATGTCTGAACGGAAGCACGGGAAAGGTCCGAGTAGGCGGTAATGTATCAGAACCCTTCAAATTGTCTTTTTACTCAAGTTATCGCGTCACGTAGAAAAACGACTTTTTTCAGTTTTTGATCTTTTCCTCAGGATCTGCCCTATAAAATGACTCAAAATTAGAGTGGATAACTATTAATAGATATAGTATATCTATTAATAGTTAACTTTAATTATAATATAATTAGTTAACTTTATACTGAATAAAGTATAGTCCTGATAACTATTAATAATCGTGTTTTTTTGAGAAAGATTTAACATTTAGTTTTCGAGTTAAAGCAATTTCAAAACATTGAGGTTTATGGTGTATAATAAAAAAACGATGAACGATACTATAAATTTTCCGCGGTAAAAAGATTGATAATTTAATTTTCTTTTAGGTATATAGATCAATTTACTTTAATTAACTTTTTCAATAACTTCATTAGAAAAAAGTGAAATTCCAAAACTAAAAAATCGCTATAAAAACGCGTCCACAAAATGTAAAATCAGACTTCTTTCCCACTATGTACTAGCAAAATAAAAAAAATAAGACTTGGTGGGTTAAAATTCACTAAGCAGAAACTGCGATACAGGCGTATACAAACGAACACACAGCTCCGCTACGTTCGTCTCAAGCCCGAGGCCCTGCTTAGCAAGTGGCGGGGAAGGAGGAACGGGAGGATTATCAACCTCGTTAAAATAACCAAGGGTCATCTCGCCCGGATGCAAACACCTTGTTAAAGGGCTCCTTTATAGGATACATAATAGAAGAAGAAACCCCGAAATTAAATTAATCATGAGTAGTGAGTTATCAACAAAACTACCTCAAGTGGGTAAAGCTTGAAAGCCCTGTCCCGCCACCGATTCCGATCGGGTGAAAGCCCCGGTGGTCGACGCTGGTTCCATGGAGATTGGGGGGCAAACTTACAAGGTTGTAGAAACGATTTAAAGAGAAGGCAAAAAAGAGAAGTTAAAGCAAGGCCCGTCGTCATCTGGGATCCAAACTCTCAATCCGGCTATGCAAGGCAATAACTTGACGGTCCTAAAGGATACAATCAGGAAAACCATTGAGTACGCCGAGGGCAGAACCAACGTGCACGGGCCGATTAAATCGGGCCTTGCCAAGGCGATGAATGAGCTAGAAAAGATATTTAAAAAAGTACGTTCCTCTTAAAGGTGTCAAAGCTTCGCTTAGGAGGAGAATCTCTTGGACCAAGAACGAGCAGTCAAGAGAGTTTGGCAAGCATCGTCAGTGCCAGGAGCATAGATAGCAACTTGTCAACAAAACAAATCGCAGAATCCAGAGAGTCTCGGCAAAAAGCCATAAAAGCGCGTAATTAAGAAGAGGAGTGCATAGGAAAGCTGGAGAAAAAGTAGACGAACTTATCGGAGACTGCCAGTCCACAACAAGGAATGTAGGTCGTATAGCAAAGCAGGCAGAACAACTTAGACTCTAACAACTTAGTTCTGTAAGAGGAACTAAGAGAAAAGCACAAAAAAGGAAATTTTGAAGGTGAAAGCTATCAAGGTGCCGGTAAATGCTATCAAGCGTGGCACGAGACACGAGAGAAAGCGAGGAGAGGTGCGCGAGGACGGCTCCTTAAGGACGTGGTCTTAGCTAGTGCCGGAAGCAAGAAGTCAAGGGAAAGCCCAACCAATAGCCCTGAAGAGAAGAGCGTGGAAAAGCAAGTCAGAAAGAGGCAATGACATAAGAGAACAGCAATGCAACGTGAGACTTTCATTCCAAGAGTCTCTCACAATGCACCAGAGCCACTACCGAAAGTCAGGCCCAACAAGAACAAGCGTTTAGAAGGGGTACTAGTTAAAGTGGGGCAAAACAAGATGTATGCGGAAGTCCTAGGGAAAATATAAGAGGAAGTAAATCCGGGCACCACTGGAACATTGGTGCTGGGAGTCAAGCAAACAAGAAGTGGAGACGTTCTCCTTAAAGTAGGGAGATGGTCTGACAGGACAGCGTTTACTGCGGAAGTTAAAAAAGCAGTGCTGGGCCTTGGACAGGTCAAAAAGGAAGAACGAAAGGCCACCCTAGAAATAAGTGACATGGACTCGAAAGCTACGGAAAAAGAGGTGAGAGCAGCAATAGGAGGGGCCCTTACAAAGCCGGACAATGGCAGGAGGGTGACCCTACTGAAGCCTAACATAAAAGGCGTTAGAATAGCTATAGTGATACTCGGCAAAAGATAGATCGCAAAGCTATTGGAGATAGGGCACATCCGCGTGGGCCTTGTAAGTTGCAGGATCAGGAAAAGTGTAAAGGCTTCGGACACTGGAAGAACGAGTGCAATGGAGCAGATAGGTCGAACTTCTGCATTAAGTGTAGATCATCGCATGGCTGAATGCCAAATAGATTCGACCTGTTTCCTCTGCAAAGAGGATGGACAAAAGGAAAGAAGCTGTAAAAATGTAGCTGGATCCGGCAGCTTCATTGTATTCAGGCGCGCCTTAGACACAGCGAAGAAAAAAGAAAGAAGAGCTTAAAAGATGGCAATAGCAGGCGAAGTGCTGGATGTAACAGCATCGAGAACATAGCAACAAGGAGACGGGGTTGATGCAGGAAGAAGAAGACGAGTTTGACCCTGATCCCCTAATCACTTCGGTAGATGGGAGATGTATGGAAATTTTAAACTCTAAAGAAGAAGCCAACTAGGCTAATTAACGGACTCCACGAAAGTATTGTTAAACAACTTGCCTGTGGGGTCCCAGTATCGGAGGGCCACTTGTGCAGAGCTTGTTCTGCCTACGCCACATAAAAAAAACACATACACATACATCCGTACGGACATTTCCCAAAAACACCATTTTTCAACTAAAAATGCATCTAAACACATTTCCCACATAGTTGTACACAAACTCTAAAAATTACAATTACAAGGCTTCCTTAGAAAGGAAGCAATTACTATTATAAATAATCACACACAGCCCCGAACGTCAGCCGCGAGCCACCCGACCACCACCTACTCTTCAGCCTCCGCAGGCCACGTGCGCCAGTCTGGCAGAAACGTCCCCCTGCTTCTTACCGCGTGACCGTTTTATCACGCTTTTTTTATATTTGTTAAGCGGGTCTGGCGTAACTATTTTTTGACACAGCAACCACGTTCTGATTGGATCACATGTATAGAATAAATTTCAAATATTTTTGAATGCGGGCGATAAGTCTTTATTGCCTGCATATCTGATCTTTATTGCCCCTCGGTTGAAAAACAGTATGTTGTCATAAACTAAAGTTGCATTAATCTTATAACTATTAAATAGTTTCGAACGTAGCTGAAGTTAAAACTAGTTCTCGAACAGGTACCTTCATATACTTCTTCATATATCTAGCTCATATATTGTGTTTATCACTGATATAACTACTAGTCGTAAATAAATGGCTAATTAGTTATACTTAGTTACCTGTAACTTAGAAAGTAACGTGTGATCTGCAATAAGTTCAGTTACACACATTAGTCTGTCTTCAATCTTTTGAATATTGTATAACGGTTGAAGTAGGTTTGCACGCAAAAATTTTTTTCCTAATGGTGTAACGCATTTATTCATAACATCAAATAAACTAAATTTAGGTAAAGCTTTGTTGAGCGAACATAAAATTTCTAGGGATTGCACAGCTTCAAGGTCTGAAAAATTTTAAAACAATAGCATTACGTGTATGAAGAAGAAAAGTTAATCTCTAAAAAAATTAACTCTTAAAGTAAAAGGTTAGGCGAGTTTGATATATTCCGCAACAAAATTACAGATAGAAAAGAACTGAGATCAATTAAACAAAGTCAAGTTTATTATATTTAATCGTAATGAAGCAAAGAACAACTCTCAAGATAATTACTACGTCACTTGCCATGCCCGTTTCATTTTGTTTATTGGTGAACAACTAAATTTTCTTTTTATATATATTAGAACGTCATACAAATACTATAAGTACAATGAAATGGGCATGGCAAGTGACGTAGTAATTATCCTGACAGTTGTTCTTTGCTTCATTACGATTAAATATAATAAACTTGACTTTGTTTAATTTTTTTAGAGATTTCAATCCTTTTTTAAAATTGTTTAGAGTATTTCATATTCAAAGTCATAAAAATAAAATATAAGTATCTTCGACCACAGCATTTTGTAACATTTTTATTACTAAGATGAAATCACTGATTGTGCACCACGGTGCGAACTACCTAGACCTCGTCATCGGCCACCCGTACACCTAGAGGCCGCCCTTAAATGATTTTTACACCTAGACACCAAAAACCACGTAACGCACCACCTAGACCTCGTCATCAGTCACCTTGTATATCTAGACACCGCCCCTGAATAATTTTTACACCTAGATACAAAAAACCACGGGGCTAACTACCTAGACGTCGTTATCGGCCACCCTGTACCTAAAGACACCTTCCTCGAATGATTTTCACACCTAGACACAAAAAAACCACGGAGCGCGCCACCTAGACCTTGTCATCGGCTACCCTGGCAAACTAGTTACTGTTACAGCTCCGGAATGCAGAGTATGCACTGGCAACCTCTTAATTCAAAATATCGTAATATATTATTATATTTTCTTGAGAAAGTAATTCTCATCTGTATATAGCTTTGCGTCCAACTTAACGGTCCTTTCACATTTTGGGCTGAAAAAGAAAAACGCAATTTTAGCATTTGTGGATTATACACTCACATATTATAAAAATAAGCAGCCTTTTCACTAATAATTTTGTTGGAAATCATAGTATAGCTCAGAAAACATACTAATAAGCCAGAAAATCGTACGAACAGTAACAATAAGTATTTTTACCTGTATCATGAAAAATCCCATGAAAAACACCAATATAGAAGTAAATAGTGTCACGGGCGCCGCGGCTTTGTTTGCTTCTCAAACTCGCCTTCGTGGCGCTACCGCACTACTTGATAAAACGAAATGGGCTAGCTCTTTTAGTGGAAAGCATTGCCACGTATAAGGACTTACACGTATATAACAAAGCTAGTTATAACACAATCAAACATAACTCACGCATATAGGAATGACACCTACTAGCAAAACTATAAAAAGAGGTGTACAGAGGCGCTTAATCTTTTACTCATAATTGGGCTCTTATTCTCCAATACAGCTTTAAACCAGTAGTTGATTTGGATTACAATAAAATATTTAAAAGCGCACATTCTCTAAATTTACTTAATTACTTAAGTACGGTTTTCTTTCTTTAAGATGTGGGATTCTGGTGTTTTTCGACCAAAAAATCGAAAAAAATTTTATTTCTTTAAAGTGTTCTAAAGAATGCGTAGAATCTAGTTTAAAAAAAATAATACGTTTTTCGATTTTTTAATAAAATTCTAAATGTGTGCATTCTAGTGCATAAATTGCTACACATTTAATTTTAATATTGATTTTTAAACGACGAATAGATAGTTTGAATGCAAAACAAAAACGTAAGTATCATTTTATCCAATCGGCCCAGTCTGTGATCCCTGCGATAGATGGCGGCACAGACGTTTATACGGTACAAATTTTTCTGCTGTGCGAGTCTATGTTTGTTACATACCATACATGTAAACAAAATATATGTATATGCTAAAGTTGTAGTTGCATAATTTATAATTTATTAATTTATAAATTACAACAATGTATGCTATACATTCAAAGTGGCATAAACCGAAGCCAAAAAAAATCGTAAAAGTGCTACGAGTGCAGCTAACCATGACTATGATGATGATTATGAAATCATTTTGTAAAGATTTATGTACAGTGAAATAGATTATTTATAAAATATTATGAATAACAGTACTTTTTTACAAAAACCTCATTTTCTCAGCTTTAAGTTTTGAAATATTCAAAATGCATCCTGCGCAATGCATTTCCATTTCATGATTCAAGCAAACTACGGTGAATTCTTTGTTAGCAATTCTTCATGTGAGTTCTAAAATTTTATATAAATTTTATGATAAGACTATAAATATTAATCAAGAGAATTAATAATTTTATATAGTTTTACAGGATTACAGGATTTGAGATTATTATTATCTGATGATTGAGATCAGACTGATGCTTAGTGAGGTTATGTAAATATAAAATAAGAAGATATTAATGTTAACATTAAAAACCAAAGTACGGATGATTATGAAATCATTTTGTAAAGATTTATGTACAGTGAAATAGATTATTTATAAAATATTATGAATAACAGTACTTTTTTACAAAAACCTCATTTTCTCAGCTTTAAGTTTTGAAATATTCAAAATGCATCCTGCGCAATGCATTTCCATTTCATGATTCAAGCAAACTACGGTGAATTCTTTGTTATTTTAACAGCAAATCATAGTGATTACATTTTTATTATAGCCTATATGATATTAATGGCAATCCAGGTACATCAAAATTTATTGTAATTTAACTCACTTTATTATTAATTTTATGAATTCAAATGACATATTTATTTATAAAAATAAAAAAATTTATTTGAAAATCTAATCACTATAATTCTTTCACATCGGCTTAAAGATTACACTCAAATTTTCTGGAATCATGAGATGCAAATGGGTTGTGCAGGATACCTTAGCAATATAGCTAAATTATAATAAAAAATTCTGCTTCATCTGCATTATCCAACTAAATATTAGATAAATTGGGCTGAAAATTTACATAAAATCATATGTTTTTATATACATAATGAGGTCAAAATCTTAGTTCACTAGATCTAAAGGGGGAAAAAAAGTGAAAACACCAGAACCCCACCTTATATAAACTAGCAATAAACGCTCGTTTCTCTCGCGATTTACAAATTAATTGTAATTGTTGAGAAAATACTCACACATACAACGATACGCACATACATACAGCTTATAGCTGTACAAGAACGGAGCAGAGGACCGAAGGTTGCTGCCTGGGTTTTATTGCACCCGACCCACCACCGACGCGACGCTCCCTAGCAGAGACGCAGAGGCACAGGGCCTCACTTCTTTAAGAACCGCAGACCAGCCAACACATCAGCGGCACAACAAGCTATTCTCTATTTTGTTCATATAAAGTTTATTCAGTGTATTGTTTATGCTCTAAACAGTGTTACAATTATATTTTGATATTTTGTCACTAGTTTCTGTATTAACTCTGGAGTACGAACTCGGCTGCATTATTTACATAAAGTCTCTTTAATAAATACTTCGATTTCAACCTACTTCCGACAGTAATGATATTTAATTATTTGACGTGTCATTATTAAATGTACTATTAAATATCAGATGTACACTAGATGATAAATTCTAACAGATCGAATGCAAGATTACAAAAACGTTCCACGAGATTTAATTACCGTTGAGTATGAATGAATATATTCAATACAGTCAACATTCTATAAAAGTAGTTATGGCAAAAACAGGTGCTGGAAAGTATAAATCATTACTTTTATACTTTTGACAAGAACAAAAAGAATTTAAGGTACAATTTATTCTTTTGAAAGATTCAATCTCACAGTTTAATTTTTTGTAAAGAATAATATTGTTATGTCCTGGACACGGTGGTTTTTATCGGACAGTAACACTCCGATGTTGCTTATAAATATGGGAACACGGAGGGCGACAGAGATTCTAGATAATAGATCTGGGCGCCGACGGTGCTTAGTTATCCTCGCGATCTTGAAGAACAGCCTGAAACGACTGTCCGAGTACACTCTCAAAATGACAAAAACCGATTCGCGGACTAATAAAGTATTAGGACGTGACCTATTGCCGTCACGTCCTTGATTTATAAAAAAGGGAAACGACCCGGATGTTAATGAATTGAAAGAGAGGATATGAGAGAAAGAAAGGGATACATTATTGGCCTATTGTCGTGTTGAAAGACACCTTTATCGTTATCAGGTTCAAACTGCATCGCCACCTGCTCATTCTCACAGTTAATAGCGCAGTTTGGGTAAGCGCAATAGAATCGGGAACCCGCAGAAATGATACACACACTCGTATGAATTTGTAGAGTTGTTTTAATTTGCTCAAATTGTTTAACTCGACACAATAAAAAATACACTTTTGCACACACGTACGCTCAAATTTTTATAAAATTATAGCGCTCCAGATACAACAATATAAGACGGCGATACAAGATAATGCGATCGATGTCAATTGAACCGAACCTGCGACACTATACGAATAAGACTGTGTTCACGAGTTGAAGTTTTGTTCTGAGATGCAGAGACGAGGACCGATAAAGAAACGGGCAGAGCTTCCGCACGGTCCAAACATTTTATGATAACTGAGAGTCCCTTCGGCTTGCGCTCTAGAGTTTTTATATCCTCCGCTTCTTTGTAACCGTTTTCTTCCAATTTCCCGGAGGGGTGAGTACTTGGCCAATTAAATACCTAGATGTCGATGTTCTCCTCTCGTCATTTGAATTTTGAAGTAATGTGGACCATTCAGAATTTTATTATTAGTCGAAGTATTTCTCCTTTTCTAGTGATGCGGCTAGTCTTACTCTCGCCTTTCGATGCGTTTCCGCGCTCTATTATCTGAGTCGGTCCATGATTATGTCAACGAGTTCACAGCTTTGAAACACGTACACTTGTTGTGTTGTAATATTATATATTGCAACGACTGAAAATTTAATTGATCGTGATTTTAATTTTGTGTTAAAACGTTATCTCTCTTTCCCGGTCAGATCATTAATTATTCTTTGCCCGGGACATCTAGTAAAATAGCTACTATTATGGCTCTCCCATAATAGTATATAATACTCGCAATAGTGTCGATTGGCGGATTCACAGAGAAGCCCAGAGGCTATATAAAAACCGCATCAACGCGGTGAGAATCAAGGGATGGAGGGACTACTGCGAGGATATCGAGAGATATCCTGACGCGGCCAGACTCCTTCGGATACTCGCGAAAAATCCTGAGGTATGGCTTGAAGCAATCTGACTGCCTACAGGAGATACACAACCTCGGAAGAGGAGTGTTTAAAACTACTTCTGGAAGTCAACTTCCCGGGCTTTCGGCTCTCCCATGAGATGGGGGATGAGATCTCGGGTAGGAATAGGCAGCAGAGGGCGGCATGGGATCTGGCGGCGAAGGTCGTCACACCGGAAAAAGTCAAATGGGCCATAAGGAACTTTAACCCTTCAAGGCGCCGGGCATCGATGGAATCTACCCGGCATTCCTTCAAGAGGGGCTGGAGGAACTGGTTGGCCCCTTAGTAAAGCTCTTCAGAGCAAGTGTGGCTTTGGCTCATGTACCTGAAATATGGAAAACGGCCAAGGTTGTGTTTATTCCTAAGACAGGGAAGTCAAGTCACACCACCGTCAAGGATTATAGACCTATAAGTCTTAACTCCTTTGTGTTTAAGACACTAGAAAGATTGGTGGATAGATTTATTCAAGGCGATATCCTAACCGTGCTTCCTCTTCACCCTAACCAGCATGCGTACAGGGCGGGATTCTCTACAGAGACTGCCTTACACTCGGCGGTTTGGCGCATTGAGGAGCAGCTGGAAAGGGGGGAGGTAATGGCGGGAGTATTTCTAGACATAGAGGGAGCGTTTAACTGCACCTCTATCGAAGCAGTTGTCAAAGAGGCAGGACTACATGGGATGCCTGGACCATTAATAAAATGGCTTCAGGGCATGCTTACACGCAGGACTGTGATCTCGAGTCTCGGAACCGTAACGGTCTCCGGCAAGGTCAGTGTCGCCCACCATTTGGTGCCTGGTAGCAAATGGGCTACTGGAAGCGCTGAATGGGTGGAGCTGCTATGCTCAAGCTTACGCGGACGATTTCCTGATACTGATAAAAGGAAGTGCAATTGGCGCAGCCATGGACGCCATGCAGCTTGCATTAAGGAAAGTGGAGAGATTGTGCTGCTCAACGGGACTTTCGGTTAACCCGGATAAATTCGAAATACTGATCTTCTGCCGCAAGTACAAGTTAGATGCCTATAGAGCGCCCAAACTCTCTGGAGTTGCCCTACAGGTAAAGGACTCAGCTAAGTACCTCTGCATTGTTCTGGATAAAAAGTTAACCTGGGAAAAAGCATCTCACGGCCGAGTGCGATAAATTCTCTGGTCATGTCGCAGGGCATTTGGCAGTACATGGGACTAAGTTCCCGGATTATACTGTGGCTATACAGGGCCGTCCTGGACCTTGTCTGGTCTACGCCGCGTTGGTCTGGTGGCCAAGGGCGGAGCTGGCGGGTGCTAGGGAAGCGCTAGAGAAACTCAGGAGACAGGTGCTAAGGGGGGCGACAGGGGCCTATAGGATCACGCCTACCAAGGCACTTGGAATCCTTGTGAAGGTGGAACCACTCCATCTTACTATCATTGGGATGGCTGCTAAGGCAGCGCACAGACTCAATGCGTACGGACAATGTACACAAGGCACGAGGCACACTCTTGCCGGAATTTTCCATCAAAACTGATATGATGATCCCGCGCTACTTCTTTCGGAGAAGATACGGGGTCGTGATACCGACAAGAGAAGAATGGAAGGCCCGCAGGGACAGTCTAACAGGAACTGGGGACGTCTGGTACACAGATGGCTCTAGGACAGAGACTGGCACTAGTTCGGGGTACTACTACCAAAGGGATGGAAGGGGAACCTTCTTTTCCCTGGGACGGTATGCTACGGTCTTCCAGACCGAGATATACTGCGCTATACTGACCTGCGCTCAGAGGAACATTGAACTCGGCGCAAGGGATAGAATTATCACCATTTGCTCAGACAGTCAGGCGACACTTAGAGCACTTATGGCTCATAGGACGACCTCCAGACTGGTCTGGGAATGCAAAGTAGTTGTAAATCAGCTGACCGCTCACAACAAGGTCAGGCTGCTCTGATTCCCAGGGCACACCGGGATCAGGGGTAACGAAATAGCAGATAGACTTGCAGCTTTGGGAGCTAAACACTCTCCAATCGGGCCGGAGCCCTACGCAGGTGCCGCAAGGTGCCTGATAACGGGCGAAATCCGGGGCTGGGTTGAGAGGGAGCATACTAAGGAATGGCAAGGAACTCAAGGATGCAGACAGCCAAAGCGGTAATGGGACAGGACACCAATGTCGGCTGGACCAAGTGCATGCAGATAGTGACCGGACATATCCGCTTAAGGTACCATTTCTTCTTTCCAAAGAGTAGAGTCTCGCAGCGCGAGCATGTATTAATGAACTCTTTAAGAACGCACATTGTCTTACCCTTGTTTCAACAGAACAAATTCTCAAGGATACGCGAGCACGCTCAAGCTCCTTTCCGAAGCTTCTACATTCTAGAGAGCAACGGCGAGAATTATTTTAGTGTCTCATTTTAAGTTTAAGTGTAAGTGCAGTAATTGGATCGCCCAATAGCAAGTTCATGTTCAGTGTTTTATGTACAGTGCGAGCTTATAAGTTTGGCCGGAGGAATAGGCATTTGTGCTAAGCTTTATGCGTCAATTTCACGTGTGCTCACAGAGGTATAGCCACGGCGAAGCTCTGGCACGGTGAACGCGACTTGCAAGGCTAACATAACTAACAACTGCCCCCTTAAGTCGGAGAGGTTGAATTGCAGTCTAAGGACTGCTAAGTGCCTTTTACAATTTTAGGCTACATCGGTATTGTACTTGCCGGCTAGGGCGCATTGCGATCTACGACGTAAATCACTCACGCGATAATTCAGTAAAATCTCGCGTAACTAACAAACACGTGGATCTTTTATCCAAACGATCGCTAGGTGGTCACGAGTGTTTCTTTTCTACGCAGCAACGTATACTCTAACACGCATAACGAATTCCATCGATACTATTGATTCAGCATTTTTCGAATACAAAAAGAATGAAACTGTGTTGTCACAAACCACTATATCATATTAAAGGTAATAATTAGAGTGTTGTTTTTCTCTCTGTACTAGTTTCTTTCAAACAGTCGACTATAGTCTCCCACGAAATACAAGCTGTTCAATTGTTGCTGAGGACTAGTTCATGACACAATTAAATTAGATTATTTAAATCTACGTCAATTCTAAAATTAACTTTCTTTTAATCATACTAAATTTACTTGCATAGATTTAATTATTATTTGTTCGGTCATTATATGATAAAATTTAATCTTTGATTTAAATACAACTAAATATCTCCGAGAAACTTGCGATGCGCATTTAGATATATTGTTCTGAATTTAACATTCTGTTATATTAATTGACAATAAATTTTCTTTTTTATTACACATCGATGTTATTGCGTTTAAAGTCATTTACCTGCCCAAATGCTACACAAGTTTCCCTTTACGTAAATCAATAAGAATCCACAGTCGTCGCAATATATTTTTAGGGCGTCACTTAACACTATCCTCTGCAACTTAAACAAAAATTTACAATTGCTCAAACATAATTTTTTAAATATTTTTTGTCTTCCTTGAATAACTTTTTCAAGCAATCTGAATTCTTGTTAGTGGAAGTTAGTGGTTCTCTCCATGTACTGATGAAAGGCTCTGGTTTCTACTCTTTGTATTTGTCTGATGAAAATTCCAATTGAATCATGATGATGTTGTTGGATTAGTAGTGTTGGAAGAGGATTCGTAGGTTTTTCTTCGAGAAATGGATTGTCTAGATTATCGTTTATGGCGGGATCGATGTACGGAATTTTTGTCGTTAAGTGGTGTAAATACATCAGAGTCTAATACATTGTCATCTATAACGTCTAGTACTTCTAAATCGTCTTTGATAAGAATGGTGTCGTTTTAAGGTCGACTATCTGCTTTCATTTTCTCTAAATATCGTAAAAAAAGAATTCTGATTTTAGTTATTACAGTTGGCTCTCTCTCTCTCTCTCACTCCTTTCTTAATTTATTTAATTGTGCGTATTATTTAATACGCATTATGTACCGAAAGGAACTTTGTTTTAACCGAGTGTCCCACGACACCTTACATTAACATATAACTTAACTTTAAGTTCTGTAAGCCCTAGATTGAACGAAACAATTTTTTTTTGCTTTATTATGATTAAATATAATAAACTTGACTCTGATTGATCTTAGTTCGGTTTTATCTGTAATTTCGTTGCGGAATATATTAAACTCGCCTAACCTTTTACTTTTTCAAAAGTCAATTTTTTTAGATTTGAACTACTCATAAATTATTTCTTTCTATAGCAAATTTCATGGCTGTGACTCCGACTCGGTCTGAACACCCGGCTTGGATTCCGACTTTGACGATCAGTCGCACGTATTGCAAATCATTGTATTTGATGGCTTGACATAAGCGTAGAACATAACTAGGTAGGGTTCGCTTCAGGATTTACTATGAGCTCTACTAATATTTCTAATATATCCAGTCGTTTATAACATACAGCGGTGAATGTTGTTGGAATCCGCCAGAAGTCAGAACGTTCAGACCAATCAACTTCATATTGCAGCAGTAGTGATATCATATTCTCGTCGCTTCTTATTACAATCGAGGACATAGCTTTAGCTAGCCCTAATGTTGATTTTCGTGGGTATACTTTGATGCTATATTTCATTATCTTTTTATCGCCGACAATGACGGCATCTTCGATAATCGTACACAATTTTTCCGTTGTCAAAAATCTGGCAAATAACCGTAGAAATTTCTTTGCGTCTTTCCTCTCCTTGCGCCAGATCTTTTGTCGTATGATGTAAATTCTTTCTTGTTGACACGAAAATGCAAACTCGGACCAGGTAAGCATTTTTCCGACAAAGTTGACCATCTGTAGGATAAGGAGAGACGAACTTATCAGACTATGTAAGTGTAAGAAAAGGTGTGCAAGGCTTGGAAATCAAGTTGATACACTTATATACTTATAATTAATTATTTTGTTTGAATTGGTGCGCTCTCATGAGCGTAGCATTGTCTTGATCATTGAACGCAGTAAAGCTCCAATGACAAGAATATATTGATGTAGTAGAGCCTCGATGACAAGAATTTGTCAACGAGTGCGGTAGTGCTTCAATGACAATTATATATTTATTTATTTATTTAAACCACTTACACTTTAAAAGGCATCCTATGGAGGTAAATAAAATTACCTCTACATAGGAAATGGTCCAAAAGAAAAGCTTAATACTAATCTTAAACTAATAAAAATAAAACCTTTTCATAGTATTGTAACAGTGCACACGCACACGCCGAAGGCGGCATGCGTACAATATACACAAGCGCGTAAACGACGCTTACGCGCACACATACACCATACGACACGTGCTCTACGAGACGCATGCCGAGGCTACAGGAGTCGTTTGCGAAGCATAGCATAGGGATAGGTAAGCGAGAGAGAGATAAAGAGATAAGGTATAGTGCGATACGGAAGCCAACACTATACCCAAAACGGTGCCAAGTCGCCGAGCGAAGAGACAACAGCACATTTCAAAGGGCCAAGAGAGGGGAGCCGAAACACAAGGCAGCGAAACCGAGGCTAAACACTCTTACGATAGCTGCTAAAGCGGCAAGAAGCGCCCGGCACTCTCGACGAGGCGAGCAGCGAACATAGCGGGAATTCGATACGACAATCCCGATCAGCCAGGGTGTGCATCAGCCCAATTGAGAGAAAAGGCGCAGCCACGGGCAGAATCTTCTGAGCAATGTAAGGGCGAGAAAAGACCGGACATAATTAGCTCGACGGATTCCCGGAGCAACGTGCGGCCAACATCGAACGACGCAGCGCAGACCGAAAGCGCATCGAATACATTGTAAGTGTCAGCGCGCAGCGCACTTGTTGCTCTCTTCCTCTTTCTCTCTCGCGAAAAGCGCAAGGCGCAAACAGCGCGATTAGACGCTGTAGCTAATTTAGTTTTGTAGCTACTGTCTTTGATATTTTAGGTATTTAATTATTTTTGTTCCTTGTTTTTTTTTTTTTTTTTTTTGTCAAGCTAATATATTTTTTACACGACTGCTAACGCTCGCGCTGCGAGCTCGCCTCGATATTGCCTGATGCTCGCGCTTTACGCGAGCGTCAGGCAATCAATTAAAGCTTTTGGGCCAGATAGGGCGTGTCACACCAAAATTGTTATTCAATTATATGTACCAAAAATCGTTTCTAGGGTTGTTGTTAATGTATAAGCGTGTAACGGTTTATCTTTCCCCAAGAGACTGGATAGTCAGTCGGTTCCAGGATCTGGATAGGGGGAAGGGGCAAAAAAAAGAGTCTGTTTTTATATTCTTAACAATAATAAAATATATTTCCTAGTTAAACCATAGCATTTGGAATCAGTTGTTAAATCCCGGCTGAAACAGAAATCAATTATGCGTCTCCTTAAAAATACTTCGTTTTTACAAGTAAAATTGTTTAAACTAACGCGGTTAACAAATTACAAGAATATATACGCGATTTCGTTACAATATTGATTTGGTGGACGCGGCTCCGGTGTATCAGTTCGGTGGCGGTATGGCGGGTCGGTGACGGATTTCGAGGTTAGGAATTCATTCGGGACGGAGAAATCGTGTGCGCCTGGCTACGCCGATCCAAATGAGTCGTGTAACAACGATTCCTACCGCTCTGAGTGCGCACAGGAATGGTCGGGATAGTGTCACAGTGTTTTGAGGTTATCCCTCGGATTTGTAGGGTCGTGAGCGCACGGCTTCACAAATCTTCGTTGCTCGTCTCGTTCTTCTCTTTATCCTGTATGCACACAGAGATAAAGCAAGTCGTGAGATGTCGGCTTAAGGCTGGCTTTGGAGGTTAGGAATTAACCTTAGTTTTACCAGGACGTGAGCGCACGACCTGGCGAATCGCCGGCGAAACTATTGTTACTCCCTTAACCCTGTGGTCTCACAGTGGTAGAGGGAGGCAGCAATATGTCGGAATGTAGGTTAGGATTTTATGGTGGCACCGGGTGACGCCTACGCGTGCTCACGTAGAATAGGCTCCATGTTGTTCGGATGTTCCGGGTTGCCTCGTGTGACTCACCTTGCGGATGTTGCGCGCGCGCGCTCAATCCGCGTCGTGCGGATTCGCCTTTTGTTCGTTGCACATGCGCACATTGTTTGTCTGATATTATCTTATTTATTTATATAAGATCATAGAGCCTATTAAAAATTATTCTTCTAAAAATTATTGGAATGTTTGAAATGAGGTATATCAGCCATTAGTTAAACATTCGAGTCTTAACCTCTGCTTTGTATATGAGTATAACTGTAGCCCTCTTGTCTTAATGATTTTGTTTAATATTTTCGAATATTTGATGTTTTTCTATTTCAAAATGGGATGTTTGATGGGACTTGTTATCTTGTACGAATCTATTAAAATATTATTTGACCGAAAAAAAAGTTATTTATGCATGTACCCCTATCATTATTAGTGGAGGGCCTCGTTATCGTGGTGAAACAAGGACTATATTCAAACTTTTAAAACAGTAAAAGGGTAAGCAAGTTTGATATAAGGTAAAAGCACCAGTACCGGGACAAAACGAAATTCGGGATCTATAATGGGACACTTACAAAAACCTTTGGGGGATTTAGAATATTTTGTTAGCAAATCAATAAAATAAAATATGAATGGAAATTTTAGGACCATAAATTATATTAAGCTGAGTTTTTATTTTTGTTTTAAATTTAATTTTTACCAGAATCGCAAAATATCCCGTTGCGTTGCTTGCGTTTTCATGAAAACTAGTGTTCGTTTTTCGTAAAATCCGCATATAATTTATATAGAAACTATATAAAATAACTTATTCAGAAAATAATTTTTATGATTATGCATCGAACCAACGTAATTTTAATAAAAAAAAATTAATGACTTCAAAATTCTTTGTCCAAGTTTACCTCCCGATTTTCGAACGGGTACCTTGTACTGGTACGAGATGGCGCCGCTCATTCAACTGCTGCTCCTGCGGGCATCTATAGTACAACTACGCAGTCGACAAAGTTTTGCATTTATTTATCCAAAAATGTAAATGAACCTCATTATAAATTTCTTGTAAAAGTGAAGTTCTACATAGTAAGAAGCCTTTCATACAACGATTTGTGAAAATCCATTTCAAGCTTACAGTTAAAGTTCTAGTGAAAAATCTTAACCTCAAAACTACCTCTCAATTTGTGCTGACTCTCATTTATATTACAGACGCTAAGCATACCACCAAAAGTGAAAACAAGTAAAAAAACTGTGAAAAATAGTGACAAGAGCGGTGCCAAAAGTGGAGCTCTTGATAAAAACAGTTTCTTTATCAAAGAGAAGATTCGACAAGTTTCAAACTTACAATTTAAGAGGAAGAAGAAGGTAGAAAAGCAGTACATCATTGAGGATATTATGCAAGCTATGAATGCGTTAGGCAATGGACTGCCTTTAAGGCAAGCTGCTGAAGAGTTTGGTATACCTAAGTCAACGTTATTTGCTCAGTTGGAAAAGTTCTCACCTTTTGACTGTGTAAAAGGTCCTTCGATAGTGCTTAGTGCAGAAGAAGAGAGAACAATTGTAGATTGGATTCTATATTGTGCAGACCATGGTTTCCCTGTTACAAGAACACATCTACTTAATTGTGTTCAGAAATATATGGTAGAAAATGCGAAGAAGAATCCTTTCAAAAATAATAGATCAGGCAAGCATTGGTTTAATGCATTTATGCGCAGGCACAGTCATTTAAGACAGAGAATAGGTAAAAATTTAACGTCAACTAGAGCAGCTGAAACAGAAAATGACGTCAGACGGTGGTTTGACAATGTGAAGGACTACTTAACAAAGAAAATCTTGTTGGAGATAGATTCGAGTCGAGTTTTCAACTTAGATGAATCTGCATTTATGTTGGTGCCTAGTGATAATACTGTTATAACGCAAAGAGGTGCACGTGCTCCATACCAAATTGTATCTGGCAACGCTAAAGCTTTAATAACAGTTCTTTTTGTTGCTTGCGCTTCTAGTATCATCCTACCACCAATGATTTTATATAATTCAAAAAAGACTCCTGAGAAGAAAATATTAGAAAAAAAAACCCGAAGAATGGGCAGTTGGAAATTCTGACACAGGCCGGATAACATCTAAAAGTTTCTATCACTATATTTTGAATATTTTTTTCAAGTAACTTACAAACAATAATATAGAACCCCCAGTTGTACTCTACGTTGATGGTCACTCTTCACACTTGTTACTTCCATTAGTTAAGTTTTGTTATAAAAATAAAATAGAACTTTTTGGTGGGCTCTGTATCCGAATACCACACACATAATACAGCCCTTAGACGTGTCAGTATTTCAACCACTGAAGAATTCCTACAAACAAGTTATACGAGAATGGAGAATAGAAAAGAATATTGTAAATATTGAAAAGTACGTATTTCCAGAAATTATGGACTTAGCATTAAGAAATATCGACCGCACAACCACTATTCAGAATGAATTCCGAATCTGTGGATTGTGCCCGTTTAATTCTGAAGCAGTAGATTATAATGTTTTAAATAAAAAAAGTAAAAAGAAATCCGAAGGTGATTCGCCTGAAACACAAAATCAAGATGAAAACTCTACTGAAGATCGGACAGGATTTCTACATTTCTTTGAGAAAAAAATGCTTTCTTCTGATGTCCTACGAGAATCCCAACAAAATGAATTTGAAAAATTTTAGACTGGCGACATTAAGTACCAAACACTTTTGAAGTTTGGCAAAAAATAAAGAACTTCCACAGTAAGAATTATGATTCTATTATATTATTCTCTTAATGTTTATTTATGCAATTACTTATGCTTATACAGATACTGAACAGTATGATGGTGTAAGAGATAGTAAAGAGGCAACCGATCTTTTAAATTTAGATTGTAGTAATTAGGACATAACCAATGACGTGTGCAATGTAAATATAGATACTGCACCCAACAATAATGATCTTAGAATCACAAGCATTGAATAAGTAAATATTGATACCTCAAAATTTATTTAAAGTAAAAAAACGAAGAAGAAAGATCCATCGATATATCCATTATTGATGAACAATGTAATGCTGATAGCAGTTATAACTTATATTATACAGTAGGCGATTTAAAGTTTTACGATGACTCTGGCAAACGCACAATAGTATCTATTATAGCAGTGATACCTGACTGCGTCGACAATACAGAAAGTTCCTTTGCTACAGAAGATAATATTTTAGGTATGTTTGATCTCATACATCATTTATATATTTTATATTAAAAAATTTGTTATTTACAATTTTATTTCTTACAGAGGAAAGTACAGTTTAATTTAAAGTTAAATTTAAAGAAATCAGAACATGATTCTACATCATCTAAGGTTGTAAATGATACGATGGTTGTCTCTTCATTTGAAAATACTCTTAGTATAACTGATAAAATTTTAATTAATAATATTAAGAATGATAAAGATGTGTCACAGGATTGCATAGTTCCTAATACTGATTACGAAATGGATCAATCACAGTATAGTATTACAACAGTACGCAATTGTGCACAAGTTTACATAGTTAATAATTATGTCAGGGAAATAGATGTATCTACAATTAATAATATTGATTATAGTTAATAATACTAACAGTGTTTTGGATTTATCGTAGATTGAAAATACTGCTAATACTGATAGTAGTGTTGATGTATAACAGGATTGTGATGCTACGAGTGGTAATACTAAGAGTGGTATGGACAAATTTAATGAATACTCAAATCGTACTCAGGATTCTGGTGTATTCGAGGATGGAATTTTAGATTTGTCGATACACAACAATAATATTGAGAACACAGTGTTAAAAAATCAAAATCAAAATATTGTATCGCATACAGATGATGCAGTTGATATGCAATCGCATTTCAATAATTACAACCGTACAAACAACACGTGTAGCACAGGAGGAAACTTTCAAATGCCTGGACAAATAAAAGCATTTCCTATTCCAAATCTAACAAAAAAGAAAATAAAGAGTGTTAGTGAGGAAAATATTCCACCAATCACAACTGTTGAAAGTTTACTCGAACTTCTAAGCAAAAAAGAAGAAGAACAAAAAGTTACAAAGGGAAAAAATAAGAAAATTAAAAAAAAAGAACAAATTATTCAGAAAGAATTACAAAACAAAGATATAACTTGTCAATGAGAAAAAAATCTCTAAATTTATAATTAAAAAAACTGAAATCAAAAATGAAGTTAGAAAAGAATACAGAAAAAATAAAACTATGGGAAGAGCAATAGGAGTCTCTAGCATCAAGATTACTTGAAAGCAAAAAATTAATCAATGAATATAAAATTGAATCCTTACACAAAAAAATGAAAATTAAACAAGTTTATTATATTTATTCATAATAAAGCAAAAAAATTGTTTTGTTCAATCAAAGGCTTACTTAACTTTAAGTTAATTTATATGTTGATCCATCACAAACAACTCTCAAGATACTTATAACGTAACTTGCCATGTCCGTTTCATTTTGTTTTTTGGTGATCAACTAAAATTTTCTTTTTATGTATTTAAACGTGATACAATCACCATTAGTACAATAAAAAGAGCATGATAAGTTACGTAGTAAATATCTTGAAAGTTGTTTTTGATGGATCAACATATAAATTAACTTAAAGTTAAGTAAGCCCTTGATTGAACAAAACAATTTTTTTGCTTTATTATAATTAAATATAATAAACTTAACTTTGTTTGATTGATCTCATTTTTATCTGTAATTTCGTTGCGGAATATATTAAACTCGCCTAACAGCCATACATTTAGAAGTCACTCTGAGTTTCGTTGCTCCGTGAGCTATAACTATCGCACAGTCAGCCGAGCTACAGGTCAAGTCACCCGCTTCTTTACCTTTTCCCTAGGCAGTATCGCGTGAGCGGACTGGGCTAAATAAAAGGTCTCATCGACTCGGAATTTTTAATTATTTCTATCGTGCGAGCATTCGCTCTGTGCGGCCACCCGGACGTAACAGTAATTGGGGGCCCCTTCCGGTCTTGGTTTTTACTATTAGAAGCAAACGCGATTAGATCAACGGAATCATGGCGTTAGGCGGGTCGAATAAAGTAGACGAAGCATTACAAATTTTAGAAGTAAACGCGAAGGCACTAGAACCTGACGTACAGAGGGACGGTTGGGACATACGCAACAAGAAATACGCAACATACTTTCGCGAACTAAAAGTAAAGTGTTCAAACAAAAAACCGCAGTCAACGGTGATACAAACGCGCGCCGCGATATGCGACGCTTTAGTAGCAGAACTCGACAGGGAGGAAATCGAAAAAACAGTCAATTGCAGCACCTTAGTTAACGTCGTAGGGGATTTCATAGCAGCTCGAGTAAATCCGACGTCGCTAATTAAATTCCTGGCGGGCGACGACGAGGACGACTTAACGTATATACCGGAATTAATTCTCAGAACAGAAATTACGGAGGATTATCAAACATTAGGCCTTCCAAGCAATACTATGTCCTTCTATGAGAATTTAAACAAAACGGGACATTCATCGAATAAACTAGATCGAATAAAATAGACTAGAAGACTAATGGTGAGAGCCGGACGAGAAGAGAGAGAGAGAGAGAGAGAGAGAGAGAGAGAGAGAGAGAGAGACAGACAGACAGAGACAGAGAGAGAGAGAGACAGACAGAGACAGAGCTCGCCTCACTGCCACACTACCACAACTCAGCACGGCACATACACCAAGCCGATCTCGCCGCCTGCTACTACCGCAGGAGAGTCAAGCAAGGAAAAGTTGGCCACCAGGAGGAAGAGCTGAGCCCGAGCACCGAGATAAATTATTTGTTAGAATGAATGTAGATCAAACAATGAACTTGTTAAATTAATGGAGTTGCTTCTCGCGTGCAAATACATGTATAAACAAACGATGATTTAGCAAAGAAACTATGTAATGATGAGCAAAGTATGTGAAAGGGCATGCACATAGAAATACGTGATCCTTCGCGTCGCGAGGAGCAGCGATGATTCATTCACTAGAGTATTGACCATCGATCGAGACACTAGACAAAGCCCTCCGTTATCACATATAACCTTCCGCACAGTTTACTTCGCGTCTCTTTCAAGGGTACGAGCCTGCACCAGTGCGTGAGGAAGTGGAGAAAATCATTATATTGCCAGGTAGCAATTTCGGGCAGGGTCAGTTTCATACACATAAGAATTATACACGATTTAATATAACACAAACGTTTATGAAGTTTTTATTCTGCGCAATGTGTTTTTGATTGAACACACATGGAAAATATAAATATTTAGACATCGTTCTACACGTATAAATTTACACGATAAAGAAATCAATATTTAATATACCTCCAAATTGTACACAATATATTGTGCACTGAAATTTTTTAGAAAATAATTACGAGTGGTTGGTATTTAACACATATTATTATACACAATTAAATTATACACAACTTTATTTTTGTTTGGTAATAATTTATTTTACACTAACATAAAAATATTTTACACGTCCTAATATAGACGCAAAATAACATTTTTTCTACACCTATGTTTATACACATTAGAATAAGTTTTAAAGAAATACCAAAGTTTTACACATTTTATTGTCCACGATGGTACAATTAATTAAGCATTCTATACTATGCCAGTTGATGTGTTGTTAATATTTTTAATTCTACACCCATGGAAAAATTTTATTACTCTAGATTTGTATTTTTGTACACGCGGTGCTTCTAGTTTCGAATTCTCCTAAAGTCGCGATGTTCAAACACGTTGCAAAGCAACGGGCAACAGAATGTTTTCATTTCTCAAGTTCATCTCCGTACACAGGAACGTTCATCAGTTGCATTTTTCGTGAGCAGTGACAGGAATACTACAGTCAAAGTGAACTGAAAGACTCCCAGCCACGCAAAACAACTTTCATTTGTAGTGCGGCTTGCAGAAGGTTAATTTTTCCAGCTGCAGCAAAAATCAAAGATCAGGTAAGTATCCAAAAATCATAGAATTGTTTATCGCGCCTCTCCTCCTTCTCCTCTCTTTTCTCCTCCCTTTTCCGTCTCTCTCTCTCTCTCTCTCTCTCTCTCTCTCTCTCTCTCTCTCTCTCTCTCTCTCTCTCTCTCTCTCGCATCACTGCATCCTCTCTTTCAGCTTGTTCTCTTGATCTCAGATCTCTCTCCCCTGTCTCCTCTCCCATTTTCGCTCTTTGGTTCTCTTCCGTCTCTTTCGTTTCTCTAACCCGTTTCTGTCTTCCCCGTCTTAGGTGGTGTTTCGTTAAATATCGGGAACATACCAGATAGTCAGCTAAAAAGCCGGAGGGAGTACACGTGTTTTCATTTTCCAAGTGTAGTGACGGACATTGGAACGTGGATTTCCTAGGTAAGTGCTTGAATTTTTAGGCGTACTTCTCGTACGCCAGTCTCACTCCTCTCTCTTGCCTCTTTCTAACTTCTCTTTCGGCGCTATCTCTCTCACTCCTCTGCTTCTCAGTTGACTTTCTCTTGCTTCTACTGTCTCATTCTTGGTTTTAACCCTTTGTTTGCAATACTTTTCTAATATAATATTTTTTTATATCAATACAGGTTCCAAAATGTTTCGTATACCTGGAAAACATAATAATACCGTTCGGTACATTCATCGTTATTTCCTTTAATAAATAGATACAGACTTCTGTTTGAGAATGGCGATGTGGACTATCATCGTCATTATAAGCATGTCATTTTGAACATTTTCAAAAAAACACTCCCAGGCAATCCTAATAATATAGAGGAACTAAACGAAATGCTGCAAGAATATCGCATAACACGTGAGTTTTATAAAGGCATGGCAAGAGCTACTGATGACTCGGTCTGCCTTGTTTTTATCCATGATGATATGTTGGAACCCTTGTCACAGTGCACTCAACTATTTTGTGATGGCACTTTTGACGTACGTATACAGACTAAAGCTAACTAATTTATTTGTATTATTTGCTTCAGACTAACCCTGGTAGAAACATTTAGTTCTTTTAAAACGTTTATCAGTGCTTTCTACAAGAACTCAGGAATTTAATTAGAAGATAAATCTTAAAAATTAACTGTAAATTATTTTGTATTTTTTAAATAGAAAAGGTATACTTAGGACTAAGAATAAAATCATATATTCGTAAATATGTTTATTATTTTATAGCAATATCTAATTACATAAAAATAAAAAAAAAACGTAACAAATATTATCTTTACTTTAAACGGTATGCTCACACCTTTTCTTTGCACACTCTCAGTTGAACAACTTTGTTTTTTACACTCAGTTGACTAGGGATTCGCGTGCAATCTACTTTAAGTGTGGCTACTTTAATTTGCACTATCATAAACATAATGATATTGTTGAAGGATTTTGAAGCGAATCACCTTGCAAAATTTCGACCTTCTAAGTGTGCTGGTCTTTAAATTAAAGAAAGAACAAAATTTTTTATTATTAAAGAAGTCTACAAGAAATTTTTGAGATTGGTTACCCAGATACTTTGATGTCCCCCTGTCAGACAACAAAAATTACGGATCGCACGTCCTAAGCCCCATCATTAGCAGTTTTAGACACTATCCGTGGCTGATATGTTCATCTACGCAACAAAAAGTACAAATCTAATTTCTTGGTCTCCGTCATCGCAATGTGGATAATTAGACACCGCTTGATTACAACACTAAAGTTTGAACAGACTTAGACGCATATGCACTACATGAGCCAATCACATAACGTCTATCTTGGCTTTACAACATCCCGTCACGACCCTTTTTATATGTAAAGGATTTACTTTTATACACCTTAAAAATCGCGGAGCACATTTCGTAGACCCATAGTAAACGCTAAATGTAAAATATAGTTTTGTTCGTAAAATTTTGGATTCAGTACTTATTCATAACATTATTTCATAATTAGCAAACCATTGCTAAATCATAGCAGTGACCGTTGACCAACGATGTTGGCGAACTACTGATAAACAGCTCTTTTTATTTGGCTCATTTTCTACCAGGGTCATCTTGCTCTTACTTATATTTATCTGATTTGGCAATTTTACTATAGCTCAGTAATTCTTACAGTTAATTGTATAATATTATTGCAGATTGTTCCTAGAAATTTAGGAATTGCACAAGTGTATATAATACATTTTCGAAAATTAGATGCAGTACGTTATCGCAAATACGGCAAATTTGATCGGTATACTTTTGTTATATACATAACGAACATTTTCAGGGTTTCGCCTCTATTTTTGTTCTTTGTTCATCAAGAACAACAAGCATGTATGACGCAATGTGGCAAAAAATTTTTGAAATTGTGCCAGCTCTCAGAGAAAATGTACGCTCATTAATGGGTGACTACGAACGCGCGTCAATAAATAGTGGACGGACAAATTTCCCAAAAGCCATTATTTCTGGATATTCATTCCATTTTAAACAAGTAATGATTTGTTATTATTAAAATTATAATACTCTCTTTACGTTACACTTTATTATACGAATTATGATGTGCAACTACAGTGAAAATAATTTTTTAGCGTTTTGTCAGGATCATTTTTTTTAATTGCGAATTTTTGAGTAATGATTTCATGAAATATCCATTAATCACGGTTATGTTAAAAGGAGCGTTAGCAATACATTGGCACATAGCTTCCTCCAAACGAATTGTTTGTTCCTTAATCCAATGTATTGTTTGAATATTTAAAAATATTTATAAACTGAAATCCTTGAAAAAAGGCAAAAACAATCATAAAACAAAAACTAATTGGTAAAACCAAAAACAACTTCTTTTCCAGAATTCAGAATCAAAAAATACCTTATGCCTGTCAAATTATATTGATATTCACGGTCTAGTTACAGAAATATTACGGTACTCACAAACACTCACATCTATTGTAAAATGATACTGAAGTAAATTTACAGTTTTAAATGCTGTAAATTGAACAATCAAGTGAACTAACCTTTAGTAAAAATTGATCATAATCGTATGGGCTCTCTCATTCGAATAGATCAAACACGTATAACCGCGATGAGAACTTTGTTAGCTAATTTCTTGCAAGTGGTTCACCCAGCAGAGAGATTAAAAACAAACTAAGTATCTTGAATCTTAAAAATCGAATCTTGAAAATTCTTATAATTTACAATCCTCTGCGATCCAACACATGGCTACTGTCGGCACTATGTGTTTGATCTTGAGAATGAAACAGTTCCCTTATGTAAACAATCTACAGTGAACGATGCAGTTATAATTGCGACCGCGTTTGCATATTTTTTGCGTTCTCTGCACAGAATTTCTAGTAGACTTTTTCGTAGACTTCCTGCGGTTGAATTTTTGTGGATCTCTCTCTCTCTCTCTCTCTCGCGCTCTCTCTTTCTCGCTCTCTCTCTCTCCCTCTCTCTCTCTCTCTCCCTCTCTCTCTCTCCCCCCCCCTCTCTCTCTCTCTCTCTCTCTCTCTCACAGATTTCAATTTCCAATAATAGTGTAAAATTCTGAAAATTAGAAAGAGTTACGATACAAGTGCTAGCATACAGACTTTTAATTTTTCAATATTTTTCTTTTAAAAAGTTTACTGGAAATTCTGTAGAGAGCTTGTAGACAATATGCATATGTGCAAATCCACGACCAACAGTACACAACTTGGGTGTTGGAAGTTGCAAATTTCAAATTGAGGGCACGCTTACCTGAACAACATTTTTTGGTTCTTTGGGTCACCTGGAGTGAGAAAACTCCCGCGTGCATCGCCGATCGCTTACCAAACTTTTCTGTCGCGCAGATGAAGTTCTCTTATGGGGATTCAGCATTGAGAAAAAACTAATCACGATTAAACTTCACCCACTCAGTGTCTGAAAACGTAATCCAAAAATCTGTTCTACTAGGATCGGGGTATCTGAAAAGAGCTTTAATTTGAGGGCTGGTGGGTTGAAAATGGTCGCCTAGGTCAAAAATTGTCTAGACTTGAAAATAGTACAAAATCACGGGGAGTAAGATTTTTTACTAAAATCAGCGATTTTTCTTTTTTTTTTTTAATTGTTATAACTCTATCCAAGCAGTCAATTTCAACCACCCAGGGCTCAAATTGAAGCTCTTTTCTTCTACTTTTGTTTTAAAAATTTGGATTAACATTTTAATTGTACAATCAGTTACGTATATGCCTATCAATTATGGCCATTTTTTGACCATTTTCATCGTCATATATATAGCTGATCGTAAAATAAAAGTGTCAGTTCTAAATTTTCTAAACAAAAGCTGAAGATAAGAGCTTTAATTTGAGCCCCAGACGGTCGAAATTGACTGTTCGGATCAAAAGTTGTAAGGATTTTAAAAATAGGGAAAATCGCTGATTTTCGTAAAATATCGAAAATTTGGTAATTTTTTGGGATTTTCAAGCCTAGACAACTTTTGACCTAGGCAACCATTTTTAATCCACCAGTCCTCAAATTAATTCTTCTTTTTAATACTTTGATTTTATTAAAACACATTTTTAGTTTGCGCCTGACAAAAAGTGGCAATTTTGTGGTTTTCGTTAATTTTCCCTGTGTTAAATTTCCATAAGAGAACTTCAACTGCCCCGCAAAAAAGTTTGGCAAGCGATCGGCGATGCACGCGGGAATTTTCTTACTCCAGGTGACCCAAAGAACCAAAAAAAGTTGGTTTGGTAAGCGTGCCCTCAATTTGAAATTTGCAACTTCCAACACCCAAGTTGTGTACTGTTGATCGTGGATTTGCACATATTATATAGCTGTAGACTTTTGCATCTTTTTCGCATGAGGACGAAACACAACTTCAATTATATATATACATATATATATATATATATATATATATATATATATATATATATATATATATATATATATATATATATATATATATATATATATATATATATATATATATATATGTATGTATATATATATATATATATATATATATATATATATATATATATATATATATATATATCATAAATTCTATAGGCTATTGCTAAGAAATGGGATAGCTTAAACATCGATGTTCAACATGAACACATCTTGGAAACGACGTACGCGTTAGTTCATCTTCCAGCGGATAAAATCAGTGAAGGCGTTACACACATAACAAGTATGATTGATCAGCTAGAAGAAGCTAACGATGGCCAAAAATTGCAAACATTTGCACGATATATCAGGTGATTTTGAAACTGCAACAATTTCAATTACATATTGCGTTGTAATCAGCACACCAGGTATACAACGTTACTCGAATGAGTTTTTAAAACAATTGCAAAATCGTACTCCTAAGACAAGTCCATAACTGCAAATCTAAAAGACACAAGTCCATTATTGATTTACTACCCCTAGATTTAATAAATTTAAATCGATTATTGGTTGTTTTTCCGAAATAACGTTTGAAATGTCTGGAAACAGATTGAAAGGTAATGTTTTGTTTTTAATCAACAAAACCAAGTCCTAGAGGAAACTACCACCACATAACTCATTTTGAAGTAGACTTGTGTCGTTTTGTCGGGAGAAAAATCGGAAAACAGGACTTATGAACTTATGTATTCGATGTATCCTAGCTTAAGGGCAACCTTTTAGCAACTCCCGACATCTTTACATGAAAAGGGTCTGTTTGAAGACATCGAATCCACAGTTCTCTCAATTTTCGCGAAAAGTGGACTAATATAATTTTGCCCGTCAGCCACAGAATTAGAATTTTAAAAAATCAAAGATTCTATTGTTGTCATTATGTCTAAACTGTATCTAAAATTACGAACTATTATTATACGTGAAGAACATTTTGGCTCCCTTTGGCCAATGTCATTTCCGTGTATGAGCAACCTATCCGTAGCAATAATACATGCGAGAACACAAATCTGCATCTTGGGAAGAGAATTGGACGTCACCCTAATATTTGGAACTATCTAGGTAATTACAAGAAATTCTACCTAACATGACCATGAAATGGGCCTTTCTTCATGCTTGAAAGTAGCATAGAAAATCGTGCATTCCAAGCGTGTTTAAAAGTTTGAATTTGACTAAGTAAAATCGTATATTGTGCAACTATGGGGGGGGGGATCGGATTTTTTTCCAGCGAGGGATGAAAAAGCCCACTTTACGCCATTGGTATGCAATATACTATTTTCGCGCTGTTAATTTATACCGTTATGGCCTATTTTTGCAAGTGAGGATTGTTATAAAAAATAAAAATTTTAATATATAAGAACTTCCAAATTCGTTGTGCTTAACTCGAAATGTACTATCGCCAGTTCAACTTTCGTGCATAAAAAAGCTCTTCACGAGATCGTTGGAAAAAATACGGCGTGTAATTTGGGAAGAACAGTTATTTCAGACCCGGGTGAGGTGTTATTAAATATCAGCAATCTCGCTTAAAATAGCTTATAGCTTATTTTCTACCCTTGTTGCACAATGTACTTGTGTATTATATCTAGTTATTTATTTAAATTTTGTATTTTATAGACAAGACTATGGTATATACTTCGGTATTAGTGAAAAACCTTGGACGAGTCTCGCGAGGTCTTACTGTTACTACCAGAAGACCCCAACAACTAGTAGAAGCTGACTTAAGCATTATGGAAGCAGAACGACTTTTCAGATTAGGAAGGCGAGTCATAATATAAGTATAATTATATACTGTGCACCGATAGTAGAAAAAAGGTGATAACGACAAGCGTGAAATTCACTATATATGCAACGCAAGAACTGCAAGCATTACAATAGTCGTTACTTTCTGCCCCTGATACATAATAGTACAGACAAGCATAAATCCGCTATCACGCCTATCCGTGGTATTTACAGTCCATTTTTGCACCGATCAGCACGGTGCATTAATGGACTATTTATGCCACAGATAGGCGTGACATAGATGCAGATTTATACCACCCAGCGCTATAAAGTAAACGCGACTGCTGCGCCAGAGCAGGACCCCTATGAACATATATAAATTATTAAAACCTCAATGTATCTTTGATTTACAATGATTTTAATGTTTTAATCCTACTTCAAAATTAAAAAAAAAGATGCAGCATTCTATTCATTCTCCGATTGGCTGTTCATTCACGCGAGCGATCTCTGCTTCTGTTTGAATTCCTATAATCTCAATTAGTATAGTTAAAATTTAGAACGCGCTACACGCGCGTCTAATCGTTACGAGTAATTTGAATTTCCGATATTAAAAGTTTTTGGTTATAATATTTAACAATTTTTATCTTTTTTTATAAAAATTTAACGTTGACCGTTTTATAATTTTATAGTACATATGTTTGGTATTACATGGTAATCCATATTTTACAGATATACTGTACCTGAATTATTGCTACGTATCTCGGCGTTAAGAAGAGTCAGCTTACAAGGAAAGGTACCCAACCCGAACTCACCGATTTTGATGATTTTCATATATGTTGTAGAACATAAAAAAATAAGAGACACGTATTTTTTTTTATCGGCTAATTTTCACTTTTAAGGGGTAAAAACCTCCCCTAAAGTTAACCCCCAAAAAGCGTTTTTTTTAAATATCTCGGCTTAAAATTAATATTTTTCAATGAAACAAATTGGAGGTTATTTCTTGCAAAAAGAGCAAGTATTTCATGGTGATTTGAAGAGTAAGAGTAGCATCCCCTATTTTTTAGGGGTTGAAAACATATATTTTTTGGCATAATTTTATAATAAAAATGTTTAAACCGACTAAAAAAATAGGAAAAAATGTTTAAACATCCTCAATAACAAAATTTAGTTGACGTCTTTCGGTGTTTTCATAAATATTACCCCTAAGGGGGTAAACCACCCCTAACACAAAATAACTGTAAATATGTAATTCAATACATAATATTTCGTAGAAAGTTTGTATATAGAGGTTTTCGAGGTCGCTGATTACAAATCTGTATCAGATTTTGAAAATTCAAAATGGCGGAACCAATAGGACGGAAATATCGAAAAAAAATTTTATATAATAAAAAAGTTTTAAACGACTAAAAAAATTGGAAAAAATTTGTAAACATCTATAATAAACAAATTAAGTTTTTCGATTTTTTCATAGATACTACCCTTTAGGGGGTAAACCACCCCTAACACAAAATAACTATAAGTATACTTCAATCCATAATATTTTGTAGAAGGTTTATATAAGGGTTTTCGAGATCGCTCTTTGCAAATCTGATATCAGATTTTGAAAATTCAAAATGGCGGAACCAATGTGGTGGACGAAAATGTCGAAAAAAAATTTTAACTTTCATAAAAACTTGTTATAAATGTGTTATCTTTTTAGCCTGTACATGTGAACTAAAGAGCCTTAAACCCTAAACCCCTAAAGAACAAATAGGCTAAATGGTTGTGCTTTTTAACCAAACCACCTCAAATTCCTAAATTTGTAAACAAGAAAATTCTGTGTGTGAAGCAGTTTTATAATTTCCGTAGAAATTGTTATCAGAATGTTATTGAAATTCCTTTATTGTAAATTCAACTTATAATGTATTTTTGTTTATAATATTAGAGTATAATAATAATCTACAATCTTTTATCTTTTGCCATAGTGCATTTTTTGTATTGAGGATAAAATATATTATTACGATGTTTTTACAATAATGGTAGTCCTCATAAAAGTGTTTAAAGCACAATGCTTTTTTGCACCAACCACATCGTACAATTGCAATGTTTGTGCACCCTTCTATTTCACAATGTGTTGCACAAGACTTTCCAAAACTGAAATCTATAGGATTATCAAATTTATCTGGTTTTTCATTGACGTAACCGTTTTTATACCAGGAATATTTAAACAAATCTATATATCTCGGTGAAGACAGTTGGTTGTGAACCAATGATTGAAGTTTAATTATATTATTTCTCACATGTAAATTCATATCATGATCCATTAACATTACATTATCAGAAAATGTTCGGACAAAGTTTTTCCAAATACGGAATCCATAGACATCAAGTGGTTGTATTTTTCCTGTGGTTCCAGTTGGAATTTTTTTATGTTAATAATTTTATTTTGTGGCATTGTTTCTTCTATAACTTTGTCACAATGACCACTCCAAGAATCAAGTAATAGTATTGAGTGATGGCCTACATAGGGATAAAATATTTTTTCCAACCAGATTTTGAAGTGATCTGCAATTAAACGACTTACTAATTAACTGATCAACGATATTACAATGTAAAAATTGTTATTAGTTCCCTTACTTGTTGTTAATTTTCCCGATTTGGATGCTTCCACGTACACGTTTTCTGGTCTAAATATGTTTTGTTCTACAATAGGGCCAAACTTGCCACTTGGTTCCTTTAAAACAAGAAATAGCGGTGACAACAGTTGTCCAGTAGCTGATATTAGTGGCTGTATAGTATAACTATGCGTTGTTGCTGAAATTGACTGTACCAGACATTGCACTTGCTTTTCTCCTTCTACTGCTAATGTTCTTCCAGAATGCATTTCTAGCTAAAATCCGCTCTGATCTGTATTATACAAATTTTCGAGTCCAATCCTTGGTATACACGATTTAACGTCATCGATAAATGCTTCATCTTTAGCCGTAAGTTCTGCACTACTTTCTAGTCTTTTTCTTGTTATGAACTTATTTATTTTCCTAGAAACTATTCGGTGTGCTTGCTTAAATTTGAGTAACCAATGTTTAGAAGCTTTGAATCTAATATCATCAAAACCAATTTCTTTTTTAGCTTGTAAGGCCCATCGAATTATATCTTCATCATGGATAATTGAACCACTGTCGAGAGCTGCTTGAAAATTATCCAGGGTATACTGACAAATTTGTGCTACTTTTTCTCTATACGTGCCACCTTTATTAATTGAATGAGCCCAACGACGTAGCTGACTAATAGATGATACTTTTTTGAATCTGTTTTGCACTGTTTTGAGACTTAAATTTTGCTTCGTTTTGCTACTTCTCCAAAATTCTACAGCTCTTTTTTTGGATTCAAAATCTAGTTCTTCATTATCTGCTGTACATTGATTTGTTGGTGCTATATCCGGACCAGGAAAATGATGTTGCACTTCATCTTCAATTATTTCCACATTATGGTCTTTATACTCTTCTTGAAAATCCAAAGAGTCATCAGTAATCATTTCTACATCGTTGAAATCATGTGTTGCATCTATTAAAATTTCTTTTATTTTTTCGGCCAACTCTGTTTCGTGATAATTCGTGACACTATCTGGTATGTTTAACGCTTGAAAGTATGCTAATAATAAGTTTAGAACGTTTAACGGATTAATTTTCATTTTTCAATCTAAAATGAAAACAAGCGGTAAAATTTATACAAGCTGTGTTTTTGCATGTAAGGCACGACTGCTACATTTCTACCAGAATAAAACGAGTGAATGTAAATTGAATCAAATCATTAATTTATGCATTGGAGAAGAATTCTCGTTCCACTTTGTGATGTTCGGAAAACTCTATTTTTGGTTTTATTCAACTTTTATTCACTTTGAAATTGAATAATGTAAATCTATATAAAATCACTAAAGAAAATTTTCTACAACTGTATGATACCACTGACAAACAAAAAGACGTACTATTCGTACTTTCCGGCATCGAACTAGAATACCCACAAAACTCACTCACTGCCTAAAAAATAACACAGGCAGCTGAGGTAAACACTCGATGAAAACAATCTAAAAAAAGAACATACTGATTCGCACATATTGTCAACAACTTTTATGAGTGAAAGACATTTATCTGTGGAATTATCATTGAATGTACGATAACATTCATTAAACTAATGAATGCATATACAATTCCCTTTCAATAACAACGTGTTCTTTAATTGCAAATGAAGTTCGAGTATTAATATTCTTTTATGTATTTTTACCAATAACAAAAATTATCATAGTAATATAATAATAATAATAATAAGAAGAAGAATAAGCATAATTGCAATAGCAATAATAACAGTAATACTGATAATAGCAATGATAATGAAAAATAATAATAATAATTAGAATAATATTTATTATTAAATTTAGATTTTTTGATAAATTCATTAAATCGTATCAAACAGTATTATTACGGAATTCCAGACTGTAAATATTTTACTATAGATACAATAATCATTACTTCGAGAATTCATCTAAAAAACGTTTGGCTTACGAAATAATTGTAACAATGAAAAACTCCCAAGTTTGACAACATTAAATTTTATTACAAAACGCAAAAGAGTTTGATAAACTAATTTTATTAACCTATGTTTTTTCATTTGCAAAAAAGTGTGGACTTTTTGAATTTATAAAATTATATAATTATGCAATTTATGAAATACTTTATAATTTATGAAATTACTTTTGAAATTATGCTAATTTATAAAAGCAGAAAAATAAATAATCTTTGATTGAAACATAAAACGAGACGTTATTTGTTACATACAAAATGATAGAATAAAATATCGGTAATATGTCTATACTCGTGTCTACGGTAAAGCATAGGCCTTCGGCTTGTCTGGAGGTTAGGGGTTTGGAGTCGTTTGGTTAAAATGCACAACCATTTAGCCTATTTGTTCTTTAGGGGTTTAGGGTTTAAGGCTCTTTAGTTCACATGTACAGGCTACAAAGATCACACATTTGTAAACAAGTTTTTTTGAAAGTTAAAATTTTTTTTCGATATTTCCGTCCACCATATTGGATCCGCCATTTTTAATTTTCAAACTCTGATAACAGATTTGTAATCAGCGACCTCGAAAACCTCTATATACAAACCTTCTACAAAATATTATGGATTGAAGTATACTTATAGTTATTTTGTGTTAGGGGTGGTTTACCCACCTAAGGGGAAGTATCTATGAAAAAACCGAAAAACTTAATTTGTTTATTATAGAAGTTTACAAATTTTTTCCAATTTTTTTAGTCGTTTAAAACTTTTTTATTATATAAAATTTTTTTTCGATATTTCCGTCCGCCATATTGGATCCGCCATTTTGAATTTTCAAAATCTGATAACAGATTTGTAATCAGCGACCTCGAAAACCTCTATATACAAACTTTCTACGAAATATTATATATTGAATTACATATTTACAGTTATTTTGTGTTAGGGGTGGTTTACCCCCTTAGGGGTAATATTTATGAAAACACCGAAAGACGTCAACTAAATTTTGTTATTAAGGATGTTTGAACATTTTTTCCAATTTTTTTAGTCGGTTTAAACATTTTTATTATAAAATTATGCCAAAAAATATATGTTTTCAACCCCTAAAAAATAGGGGATGCTACCCTTACTCTTCAAATCACCATGAAATACTTGCTCTTTTTGTAAGAAATAACCTCCAATTTGTTTCATTGAAAAATATTAATTTTAAGCCGAGATATTTAAAAAAAAACGCTTTTTGGGGGTTAACTTTAGGGGAGGTTTTTACCCCTTAAAAGTGAAAATTAGCCGATAAAAAAAATACGTGTCTCTTATTTTTTTATGTTCTACAACATATATGAAAATCATCAAAATCGGTGAGTTCGGGTTGGGTACCTTTCCTTGTTAGCAAGAAGTGTGTTAAAATTTTTTTAATAAATATCTATATTAATGAGATGTCGGAGCAGAGTACAGATTCTTACATAGTAATTTGACTAATCATAATAGAAGAGATTTTTTTGTTTATCACTTGCTTTATGTTTGTTATATTTAAATGAAAAAATTGGGTACGTGTATGAATATTTTCTTTGGTGCGGTATCCATGATTCGCCTAGAGAATACAAACCAACACAATTTTATAACTTTACAATAGTAGATTACGCAACTAGTGCTCAAAGAAGGTATTTACAATTTTTCTTAACGAGCTGCGCGAATTCGACAATTTATACAGCATTTATTACTTGACCAAAATTTGGGCCATATAAGGAATGACATGCTGCATCAGGTACTTGTGTCAGTAATGTGATCAGGGGTAAAGAATTCTTTTGTGCTCTTGTCGATAATAATTACATTGTAGCACTAGTGCGGGAATGTTCTATTTTGCGCGCTAGTCCCTGGAAGAAACGTTAACGGGTTTCCAGTTGGAAATAAGCGAGACCTGTTCCAATATTTACAGTTTCGGTTAATAATTTACCTATACAGAGAAATTACTCCAAATACGTTAACAGGCTAATTAACATATTTTCAGCTAAAAACTAGCCATAAACCTGCATTGCATATTAGCTAACATTTTTAACTACTTTTTAATAAGTTAACGGGCGAAACTCGTTGACGCTCTATCAGGAGTGTAGGAAATGCCACAACATGATAAATAATAGTTTTTTGCAAATTTCAAACGTTTACAAAGAAAATAACACACGATCTATCAAATTAAAACACAAAAACATTGAGTTCATGTACCCAAGTATGCTTATTAACTTAATATAAAAATTATTCAATAAGCGAAGCACCAATAGGTACATAAAACTTAAGACTCCGACATCTTTGTAAGCATAAGAGATACAAGTTTGTAATTAACTATATTTATATTGCATAATGGTCCAAAAATATCTTAAGCTTATCATTATTTACAGTTACGATGTACAATCAATGGGTTATGCTCGATAATGATAACGTTAATCTAAACGCAAATGAAGCAAGGGCAGATGTTGAATTTTTGGGTGAGAATCTTCAACAGAATCCTGGAGCAGGTACCAGCAAAAATAGTTTATTACGATACAAGTAGCGTAAGTGACACCTTCTGGCACGGCGATTTTCCGTGCTCGAAAATGTCATTGGAGACATGTGTATCGTACCATATTTTATAGTAGTGCCTGCTTTAAATCCGTCCAAGACACGCTAAGCCGTTGCGTAAGCAGCTCTTTCTGGCAGCGTGAGGCATCTGACCACTAAGTATCTTAAATGTGGATTTAAGCCACGCATTGCTATAATAAGTATTTTACGTTTAGGCGTAATCTACAAGTTTCCTCCATAAATTTTAACTTTACGTTAACTAGCTTAATCCAACGCGGGCTTCGCACGCTTCATTTTTTTAATGTTGAAAGTTCAAAATCGTAATTAGGATGTTCGTAGGTTGATTGTAGTTGCAATGAAACTTGATCGTTCTTGCACTTAAGCATCATAATGATCATTCAGTTTAGAAATGAGAGGCGAAGTAAACTGCATTCCCTATTGAATCCTGTACATAGGAAATGCCTTTGAAAACGAGTACATCGTAAGAAGACGGCGACGAGAACACGTCGGGAGAGATCGGCAACTAATGCCAGAACCTGCCCCAGCTCCTAGACCAAGAGGTAGGCCCAGGCGGAATGTGCAGGTAGATGAACAGCCGGCTGCTCGTCGAAGAAGGGGTCGTCCTGCAGCTCCTGCCCGACATGCTCTTCAAAGGAGAGATAATCCTGCACCTCCACCTGATGCTGATCCTGGTAGACCGCGAAGGAGGCGCAGCCCTGCTCCTCCACCTGATGCTGATGCCGGTAGACCGCGAAGGAGAGGCAATCCTGCACCTCCACCTGATGCTGATAGACCGCGAAGAAGAGGCAGACCAAGACGCATTCAGGTTGAGCAAGACATTGCTCAAGTAAATATTTTGATTATGTTTATCCTTTGCGAAATATTAGTAACTTAAAAATGTATATACTCACACATACCCAATAGTGTTATACAACCCAATACAAGTTGCTTAAGTAGTCCTTTACATCACGGCGTTAGCACACTTATAGCCAGTTTATGACACGAGTTTTGTACAGGATATATAATAATTATTGATGTGATGAGAATTAATTTAAAAAAATAATAATAATATTCTTCTACAATTATAAATATCATAGAATGTAGCCAATGGTGAGGAGGACATAGATTTACGCGAAGCTGCTGTTGTAATCAACGATGAGGAGTTGGATTTACAAGATCCTAACGATGCAGCTCAATTAGCTCTACAACAACAGGAGGCTGCTGTTGTTGCACAAGTAAACGTTTGAGATATATGAGGAAAAACGAGAAAAAAATCGTTTCCCATAATTTTAAATGTTTAAAACAATGTAAAACCACTTTCCAACATACAGAAAGTGCCTTGGGGTATTTTTTTTAATTAGCCCTTCGAATTTATCCAGAAAAAGCTATTGTTCAATGTCATGTACTTAATTTCTGAAGGCGCTAACAGAAAATTCATAATTCTGTGGTAAAAGTGCGGGAAAAGAGCTTTAATTTTAAAAAATGCGTTAAAAGTGCTGGATTCGGTCAAAAAATACATATGGTTGAAAATATGGAAAAACCATTAAAAAAGGTACGAATTTTTTGACTTCAAAAAATCCTGACATTTGTATAATTTTTCCATATTTTTAATTCTATTATATTGAAGATAATAAAAATATTTTTTACTATTTTCTGCGTAAAATATTGATGTGTATATAATATTGAAACTAATTTGCAAAAGCTGTTATTATGGTTTCATACATTTGGTCAAATGTATGAAATCATATTGTGATAATGTTTTGCTATAAAAGTACACTCACATCTAATACCTAAAACTGGCCATTAATAACAGACATTTCAATGAATTCAAAGAAAGTAATATATTCTCTTCGAATTATTAATAACATAGATTGCGGTTGGTGGTGAAGATGATTGGGATATGCTGGCGCCTAAAAATCAGGCTTGGTTAGATCACCTGCAACACGAAGCTGCTCTTGATGCACAAGTAAATAAATAAATAAATAAATATATATATATATATATATATAAACAATTTTATAGCACTGCGTGGCATAAATCAGCATTTATGTCACGCCTATCCGTGGCATAAGTAGTACTTTATTGCACCGTGCATATCGCCTAACTACGGTAACCTTACGGTGCAAAAAAGGACTGCTAATGCTACGGATAGGCGTGACAGCGGATTTATGCTAGACAGTGCTATAAAATATCGTACGATACACGCGTCATAAGTCGATCTTCATGGCACTCGCTACGCTTGGGCGCTTATACACGCCGTGCTGTAAAGTACGACTTATGCCACTAGTATCGTAAAGTATTATATTAAGTTAATTTCTATTAGGACAACGCTGATGATAATGCCGATGTCATTATTAATGCACATGTAGCAGACATTGACCAAATGCTTGATGATATTAATAATGAGCCGCAAGTTGTAAATGAGATTCCTAACGTATTGCCAAGACGTAAGTATATATGTTGATGAAATGTTTTTAATTTACCGGATTGCAATGATAAGTTTATAATTTTTGGCACTTCCCTGGTAGAAACGGTATCCAAGTTATTTGGAAGTTCTGAGGTTGTCAATCTCAGAACTTGGTAGTTTTCTTTGTCAGTTTTTGTTACAAAATGTAACGCTTTTTATCCTAGTTCTTTAGGTTAGTTAAAATACTTAGCTTTTTCACCATTTTAAATCGGCCAATTTTTACCAGGGTTACAACTCGTTTAGTTGCTTAACAATGAAACTATATTCATTGTAAATCTTAAGAATTTAATTAAAAGTATAATGTATAGCAGGAAACATTGAAATTAGATTTCATTTTAAGGGAATGCAGAAGCCTCGTATTTTGTATTACGATGTTTTTAGATCGACATCTAATTCCGATAAAACGATTCATCAAACTTAACACTATGGCACTACAGACTTGGTTTTTCATTGCAAGCTTTTTTTAATATGTTATATGTAATAGAAAAACACTGTTTTTAGCTCCCGCATCCCCTTAACTTATGTATTATTTGCAAAATCTCCAATTTCTCAACAATTTTTTGCGTTATATTAATTGTGTGAGTTGCGATTCTAAACTTTTTATAAATTCGGACATCTTTCTCTACACATTCATATTATAGCAAAGGCTGGTTGCAGTATACACTTTACATAGGGATTATTGTTGAGAAACAATTATAAAAAGTAGAACAATGAACAGTGTTATTACAGACAGAGACTCTATCATATCTCAGAAACACGAAGTTACCACCAGATGGTGTATATACATATACATCAATAATATTTTTCAATTACTAGGTCCGATTGACGAAATTCAGTAGTCCCGCATAATTATTTCTGGTACATAGTTAACGATCTTTAAATCTTCTGCCGGAATATCGTACTACATTTATTAGATTATAAAATATACAATAAAAGTGAGAATAATTGCATTGAAAGGAAATATTTTTATTTTAATAAAAACTTATGTCCCGCATATAAACCCGGTGTGAAATGTATACTCTGACTTGCCATATTACCTGATCGGCAGAGGCGCCGTCAGCGGCGCGATAGTATTTTTCTTTGCCAATGTCTGTCTGCAAGACCATCTATTACATATAGGCTCAAATAGTCTTCCACCTCCTTTCGGATTGTATTTATTCATCAGCACCTTAGTGGTAACTTTATGAAATAAAATCAGTTTAAAATCATTTTAAAATTAGGGGTAAGGCGAAGGTAACACAACCGCATAAGTAACATAATAGTTATTAATATTATATTATAATGTAGATTGTACCAAATCTAGATCATTATTAACATAATCGATTTTTATCTACGATATAGAACCAGAAAACAGGACAAGAAGGCGTCGAAGAGGAGCAGGCAAAAACAATCGTAATAACAATTTGAATTATGTTATATTGTATAAAAGTGTATTGAGTTAAGGGGCAGTTCTATTAAAACAGTAAATTATTTGTAAGTATGATAATATACGGCTTTTTGACAGTTTCATGAGAAGTTCATTAGAAAATATGTAAAAATTTCTTATATTTAACTATAATTAAATTTATTTAAAACAAATCTTGTTGAATAAACAATATTATTTTTGAATAAGTTAAATTTTACGATTGCAAAAATAATCATGACCTTAACTCAAATATATCGTTATAAAATATAACATGCCATTCAAATGTTATTACTGGTGAAACATGCACAAAAGGCTATAGCCGGGTTACTATGGTGAAATGGCCCCCTTGGAAAATGTATATATGTTATATACCATTCGATGGGGGATAAAAAAAAACTCCCATAGCCAAATTTTTAGCTCTCTGCCTAGTGCGCATGCGCAGTAACGTCGATAAACGTGTTTTTTTGATTTTATTTTTTTCTGAAGTCCCTATAGGATAAAAATTTTTTTAAAAATTCACATTGGTGTATTTTCATGTCATGAATAACTGCAATTTTTTTGGGATTACATAACCTCAAATATCGGATCTAAAAAAATTATTAAAGTTTTCAATCGATATTTTGACCCCCTTGTTTTTGAGGTGCAACTTTTTAAGTAGACTTTTTTTGTGTACTTTTTCCCGTTCTTTACGATGGCACTAACGTTTTTTCCTTAAAAATGGTGGCACAACTCGATTTGAGCCAAAAACTGATTTTTTTGCCATTTTTTCACGTTTTTAGCTGGTTATGTTACAATTTAGTTATTAAAGTGACTCCTTTTGAGTAGTTTTGCATATCTTCACATGAAAACATAATCAAATGAAATATTTTGTTCGCTCCAAGCCGTATTTTTTATATTATCTTACGTTTTCAATGATGGTCTTATCAGAATTGTGATATCACCTTATTATAAAACTGATGGCTAATGTTATGTTCTTTTTAAACGTTCTGTGATTGGTCGAAAGTATTGTCTCTGTCGCACTTTTTTGTTTATTGTTTATTTTTATTTATAATAAAAGGTTATGCTTGGCCGCGCGGTTGACGCGGCGGCTGCAATGCAGACGATCTGCGTAGTGAATGGTCAATCATAAAATTAAGAATTATCAGGAGCATAAACAAATAAAGTATTTTGATTTCTTAATTAATTAAACGATGCGCAAACCAATGGCCAACATTGTTTTTTTCAAAACTAATTTTTTTTTTTCTTACAATTGTCTATATAAGGGAGAAAGTACAATACGTCCCGTCCCGTCCCGTACCGACCCCGGGACATACCGTCTGAAATAAGTCACTTTTATATTATTGGCTAATTCTGTTCGATAACCCAATCGACGGTACAGAATTAGCCAATCCCGTAAAAACAGCTTATTTCAGACGGTATGTCCCGAGGTCGGTACGGGACGACGGACTCAATTGTACTTTCTCCATAATATACTAATACAAGTGAATGGTGAAAACGCTGTTAGTATAAGTTTATAACTTTTAAAGTAAATTAAAATCTAGCAAATAAAAATTGTTTCGATTTTTCTTTTTACTATTTCGGCTTTTGACTGATAATTGATAGCAATACTAGAAAAAATAATAAAGTAGTTAAGTATTTATTTTCAAATACATTGGAGTTAGTTGGAACCGAAGGCTGACGCGGCTACTTTAAATCTTTCTGCTGTTTACTTCAAAACTAACAATCTTGTATATTTAAAGTGAGTACTATATATTTTACATATCTTTTAAAAAAATGAAGATTTAACAAAGTTTTTCAAAAGTTTTGACATCACAGATTATATGCTTTGATATTAGGGTTATATGTATTTCTAATAAATATTACACAATAAATTAATATTTTGTTAAATAACTTCTTTAAAATCAAAACCTATTATTAATATCTAAAATGTTATTTTTATGCCGACACTTTGAGTTTTGAAAAAAGTACTGTAACCAACCTACTGATAAATAAAAAATCTCCCATGTATTTATAATAAATACACTTGTATTTTACCGGTATATGCAGAGTAAGACTTATTAATGGGTAGAAAAATAAAATTTTTATTATAAATTCTGTAGTATTAAGAGTAATTGTATCAAAAATAATGACAGATAATATAGTAATATAATAATATGATATAATAATATAATAATATGATATAATAATATAATAATATAATATAATAATATAATAATGTAATAATAATAACAGATAATTATTAGACCTTTTTATACGCTAAATAAGAAAAACATGTTGTGTACGTTATTAAATTCTTGCATAAAATCAAAAGTTTAAACCAACATTAAATTATAAACTGTTTTAGTACTCGCATAAAGATTCGATCTTATCCTAAAACAAAAATAGCAATCAGATTTTAAATCAATAAGCTAACAAAAAAGTAATTAATAAAAATGAATTTTCAATCCTATAGATATAGATATACGTACAATGCATGTAAGGGGAACGAGTCTTTATCTATTTAACTTAACCAATTTAGGCTAATCACATAAAGTAAAATGAGAAATTAGTTAAACATAAAGTTGTTGAAACTATTAACTAAATAAAATTAAGAAGGAAAAACATTTGAATAAAATATGACAATAAACTTTTGCTAGAAACGGATTTGACGATTGATGAGTTGCATGTTTTGATGTAATGCGGTATATTAATTATACAAGTATGATTAAATTGATAAAATATAGAAAGTCTTGAACAATAATTAATTTGTTTATGTATAAAATACTGTCAAATTAATAAAAAATGCACATAAATATCTGCATATGACTATATATGATGTGATTTTTACTATAGTTAATTATTATGAGATGAGAAAAAATATTTGGTTTTACATAAAAACAATACATGAGAAATAATAAAAATGAAAAATAGAACTAATAGGATGCGAACTTATTAATTGTCAATTAACTTTTAAGTTAAAAAAATGTAAAATGAATAAAGTAATCACAAGCTAACCTATGCTTTAAACACATACGTATATGAAACATCATTAAAAACAACATTATTTATTTATTTTAAAATACACTATTATTCATGTCTAGATACAAGAACATATTTTTACAAAAAAACAAATTGAATATAATAATTTCATAGGTTTGTTGATTTTATAAAATCACTAGGTGCAAGCACTTCAATACAGTTTTTATGACAAAAAAAAATTATTTGCTTAAAAAACTTATAAATGAAATACAACTTATTTCACTTTTACTAGGCAATATTATTTTTTTACTTTTCATGTAAAGCTACTGAGAAAACTGGATTATACAAGAACTTAGATTATAATATTTTTGTAATATTTATTATTCATTCTAGTTTTTAATTTAAAAAAAGGCAAACAATTTTTTTAGATTTTTAAAAACTAACTAACAGCATTTTTAAATGTATTGTAAAATATTTATATTTTATTATTTCAGAAGTGATCTTCTTGTCTAATGGTTAAATAAATATGGCATCTAATAGTAATGAAGAGTCAGATAACATCAGGAAACGCGATGATCGAAGATGTGCCATGTGTAATATTTATATTAGAAAATCAATTGGTCGAGAAAAGGAAATCGAATCTGAAGTTGAAATCGAATATGCTAAACAATTATCAAATAAAGATATTTACATCCATGATGTAATTTGTGATTCATGTAGAAAGCGATTAGCCAAATACATATCAAGCTCTAAACCTAAAAAGGTTAATGTTCCAGCAACTGCTTCGTCTCAAGATTCAAATGTTTCTGAATCATTTTCTCAGCTAACTGTCACTTCATCATCTCAGGAAAGTACACAATCATCTGTATACACAATAAAGGAACAAAAAGTACGAGCAACCACGGAATTACTTATTCAAAGGACGATTGCGACACATTAATATTGCTTTGTTTGTGGGTACCAAAAACAGACTAATAATATATTAGTTCCTTTAGAGGCCCGAATTCAAGTTTATAGTAAAATGAATGTTTTTATTCCACATGGCAATAGATGCTGTTGCACACATTTAATTAAAAAAAGATTTTATGAAGATGAACTAAATAAAATTAATATTTTTTCCACTACAAGTACGGTATATATTGATGAATTACTACAATTTTTGAGTCAATTATCAATGAAAGCAGACGAAACTTTATTAGATACAGTAGCTGAATTTTCCATGCCTGAAAAAAAATTGAAAGTTTTTACGGGATTAACGTGGGAAAATATTAATTATCTTAAAGATCAACTCACTTCTCTGAAGAATTCCTGTGTAAGGACAGCGACACAAGCCATTGTCGTATTTTTATTCAAAATGCGCTCTGGGAATTCTAACTCGCTCATCTCTACAATATTTGACATTGAAAGCGAACAACAAGTATCTCGTTTTTGTCAATCAGTATTATTATCTTTCGAAAAAGATTTACTACCAAAACACTTTGGATTAGAAAATGTAGACAGAAATGAATTGATTGAAAATCTAACTTCTAATATGGCAAAGAAATTACATCCTGGTAAACAACTTATTTTGATTGCTGATGGTACTTATATAAGACATGAAAAAAGCTCTAATAACGAGTACCAAAGAAAATCTTATTCAGGCCAAAAAAAGTTCCTCTGACTAAACCATTTACTATATGTACTACTAATGGTTATGTTGTTGACCAGTTAGGTCCATATCTTGCAAATAAAAATGATGCTACAATACTGATTGAAATATTGGAAGAGAAGCAGAATATTTTACAGAAACTTCTTCGCCAAGGGGACATTTTTATACTGGATAGAGGTTTCAGGGACATTAAACAAAAATTAGAAAATATGGGTTATATTGTTTTGATGCTTGCACTCAAAGGTTCAAAATCTCAACTTTCTACGCAAGAATCAAATGAAACAAGATTCACGACAAAACTGCGATGGGTTGTTGAAGCAGTGCACGGAGTTCAAAAGAAAAAATATAGGTTATTAGATCACAAACTTGATAATAAAATGGTGAAAAATACTGGATCTTATTGTAAAATTTCTTGCTACTTAAATAACTTGTTTGGCAAACGCCTAGATTCTGATGAAGACATGCAAGATGAAATATTTAGTGCTATGCAATCTAGAAAAAATGTTGAAAATACATTAGCAGTTTTAGTAGCAGACAAAAGATAGAGTCGTCGGAAACTACCATTTAAAATAATAACTTCGGATGATTTACCAGACTTTCCTGAATTAACAATAAAAGATTTGAAAATTCTGTTTACAGGAACATATCAGCTTAAACAGACAATATCTTACTTAGCGGAAATGCTTGACGCAGATAATAATTTGAAGATTGGATATTCAAAAGAGACTAACAATATTCTCAAACTTGAAGTTCAATCCAGGCATATGAACAGAAAACAATACAAATGTTTCGTTGAGTATAAACCAAATGGTATTGGTTATTCTAGCATCTTAAGACACTGTTGTGATTGTGCTAACGGTAACCGTACTATAGGATGTTGTGCGCATATTGCTGCCATAATCTATTATCTTTCACATGGAAGATATTTATCAAAAATCATACGACCAGCTGAAATTCTGTCTAAAATGTTTCTTAATGATCAAATTGAAGTGTGTATTGATTAAGATAGTGACAATGATGAGTGAATCATTTTTTCTATTGTGAACATTCGTTATTTTTAAAAAGCTACTTGTATACGTTCCATAATTTATTTTAAATAGCCTATGAAGATAATAAATTATACTTTGTACGAATTGAACATACTTAACTTCAATTCCTTTTTACCTGATAATTATTACTGTCAATAGATTTTGAATAATCAATTAAGTAGAGGCAGATAAGCCAAATATGGCCTTTTTAAGACCACAAGACGCCAAAAGTACCCTCAAACGATCGATTTCAAGGCTATGTTTAGCTAAAAACAGGCTTTTTTGCGTGAAAACCCTTGCATTATGACATTTTTAGGTTAGTTTTGGGTTACATGGTACCAAAAATGGCCTTTTTCGGCGTTAAATCACTCAAATGAGGGCATTTTTAGGTTAAAGAGAAAAGCAGACACTGACAGCGGCGATATTCTTTTTATATATAGAGAGAAACCCTTTATTACCTCAAATTCTGATAAGACCATCATTGAAAACGTAAGATAATATAAAAAATACGGCTTGGAGCGAACAAAATATTTCATTTGATTATGTTTTCATGGGAAGATATGCAAAACTACTCAAAAGGAGTCACTTTAGTAACTAAATTGTAACATAACCAGCTAAAAACGTGAAAAAATGGCAAAAAAATCAGTTTTTGGCTCAAATCGAGTTGTGCCACCATTTTTAAGGAAAAAACGTTAGTGCCATCGTAAAGAACGGGAAAAAGTACACAAAAAAAGTCTACTTAAAAAGTTGCACCTCAAAAACAAGGGGGTCAAAATATCGATTGAAAACTTTAATAATTTTTTTAGATCCGATATTTGAGGTTATGTAATCCCAAAAAAATTGCAGTTATTCATGACATGAAAATACACCAATGTGAATTTTTAAAAAAATTTTTATCCTATAGGGACTTCAGAAAAAAATAAAATCAAAAAAACACGTTTATCGACGTTACTGCGCATGCGCACTAGGCAGAGAGCTAAAAATTTGGCTATGGGAGTTTTTTTTTATCCCCCATCGAATGGTATATAACATGTATACATTTTCCAAGGGGGCCATTTCACCATAGTAACCCGGCTATAGCCTTTATGAGACTATTAAAAATATACGACTTTATATTAATTTTATAATAATTATTGTAAACAGATAAGGTAACTTAATCGCTAATGAAAATTTGTAACTTTAAAAAAATTCAAGTTAACTAGCGGCTTATGAAAAGTTAAGCACGATTTTATCGTCATTTTTCAATATTTTCTTTAACATTCGTTTAAATTCATACGTATAGAAAAACAATAATTCAGCATGTTCACAATGAGGTTGTAATCACAAGTATAAAATAACAACCAATCAGAGGGTGAACAAAAATGTTGAAGATGCTATTAAGGGGTCCCATAGTTTCCCGTTTGTAAATTATGGTCAGGTTGACTGTAGACAATGAATATGGTAAATCAAGTATCTACACTAAATAAACGACCGAATCGTTTGTTAACGGCTTTTCTCGAAATTATTCCATAGGCTCATCTCATTGTAGTCGCGAATAATAAAATTTAGACAAATTGTTATTTGAAAAGATCTGAATTTTTACAGTTTATTATTTATGCACTTAACATTTCTCACGATCAAGAACACATCTTTACAATGCTGTAACAAGCGCTGACTTGATTACTAAGAGTATGCGAGCACGACCGTGTTCCTACTCTTTGGTCTTCAAGTATCGCATGTAATAGACGTTTACACTTTTATCTGCCCCAAGTATGCGAGCACGACCGTGTTCCTACTTTGTGGTGGTTAGAAGATGCTATTAAGGAGTCCCATAGTTTCCCGTTTGTAAATTATGGTCAGGTTGACTGTAGACAATGAATATGGTAAATCCAGTATCTACACTAAATAAACGACCGAATCGTTTGTTGACGGCTTTTCTCGAAATTATTCCATATGCTCATCTCATTGTAATCGCGAATAATAAAATTTAGTCGAATGCTTAATTTGAAAAGATCTGAATTTTTACAGTTTATTATTTATGCACTTAACATTTCTCACGATCAAGAACACATCTTTACAATGCTGTAACAAGCGCTGACTTGATTACTAAGAGTATGCGAGCACGACCGTGTTCCTACTCTTTGGTCTTCAAGTATCGCGTGTAATAGACGTTTACACTTTTATCTGCCCCAAGTATGCGAGCACGACCGTGTTCCTACTTCGTGGTGGTTAGAAGATGCTATTAAGGAGTCCCATAGTTTCCCGTTTGTAAATTATGGTCAGGTTGACTGTAGACAATGAATATGGTAAATCCAGTATCTACACTAAATAAACGACCGAATCGTTTGTTGACGGCTTTTCTCGAAATTATTCCATATGCTCATCTCATTGTAATCGCGAATAATAAAATTTAGACAAATTCTTATTTGAAAAGATCTGAATTTTTACAGTTTATTATTTATGCACTTAACATTTCTCACGATCAAGAACAAATCTTTACAATGCTGTAACAAGCGCTGACTTGATTACTAAGAGTATGCGAGCACGACCGTGTTCCTACTCTTCGGTCTTCAAGTATTGCTTCTAATACACGTTTACACTTTTAGCTTCCCTAAGCATACGAGCTTATGATAAAGTTGAATGTGACCAATGATGATTTTACTACCTATATAGGTAGTAAAATATCTGTATTTGGTTAATGTAGTTACTTTATCATTCATTTTTTGTAAACACGATGGCAGTTTTATTAAAATCATTTGAAAAAATGTGAAAAGCTTTTTTGAATATAATCGCAGAATATTATTTTAGTATATTATATAACTTTTAAATAGCATTATAATCCATTATCAAATGCAATAACATGATTTCATGAAGTTAATAGTTAAATTTGTTTCAATAATTATAATTTTATTGAATATGCATGAGAAAATATGTACAGCTTACGTAACACGATTTCGTTTAGCTAGTGTAGTGCTTAATATAAAGTCGTATATATGTATATATCTGTGGCTTACATTGAACGATTTAAGTACACTTTTTATCTCTAGTAGAAATTGATTCTATTTAACATATTTTTGATTGAATAATAAAATGCACTTGGTATAAAAAAAATTAAAAAAAGAGAAAATTATGAATATATTTATGATGCGTGTCCTGTATATGAGTTTTATCTACTACAAGTTACAAAACTGAAAAATTAATCGAAATTTTCAAAATTTTTTGCAATTTAGTGTAGAATACAAAAAGTTACAAAAGGTAAAGTCAATATTATGGTTTTGAGGTTAGGTCTATTCTAGAAAATGACCAAGAAATGGAAGTAAAAGCGTTTTATCACAAGCTAGTTATAGGCTATTTCTCCTAGTCATTTTGTAGTATCCAGCTTATTTTAAATATTCGAATTTCTACCAGAGATGCTTTAGTGATGATCAAATTTAAGAAAATCTATTATAAAAAATGACAATATATTGTTTTACTTGGCGTTAAAAAACGATGTATATACAATGTAGTTTTTATTGTTATGTATATTCTGAAAAAGGCTGTTTCCTACACACACACACACATATATATATATATATATATATATATATATATATATATATATATATAAGTGTATAGTGACCGTATAGGAAAACAGCTAATTTACTCCTAAATCGTAGTTGTGAAAAACGCGAAAATCCATACATGCGTTACAAAAACTATATCAATTCGAACTGCAAACTTCACACTCGTCTAAAGTCCACTTTACGCCCTTGGCACACATTATACTAATTTTTTTAAGGGTACGATTTAAACATGAACTTAAATCGATTTTCTTATAAGCCACAGATATAATTTAATATCACAAATAATCACATAAATATGTCATATGTATAACACCAAATTTATCCAAAAAGTATGCTGCGTCTGCTCGGGTCGCTCTCAGATTCAAAAGCTTTGGCCCTGCGGTCATCGAATGTGTACACCCTGCATTCGGAGTATCCTTAGACCGATCTGCCCTTGTTGCCGAGCACGGATCCGGTCCTATCTCCCCGCAAACATGATGGGAGGTGAAACGTAAACTCTGAATTTACCATCATATGATTGGAACGATGTTTTAATCAGAGAATATGGTCCAGTAATTGGTTAATAAAATTGTTGAAAAATATCAGGCATTGTTCTTATTATAATTAAGATTTTGCTATCATACTTTAAAAAATAATTTCTTCTCAATTGATAAATTATGATAAAACAAATTATATTTTGGTAAGTAATAATTCATTCATATATTTATTATTGCAGCAGCAACAAAATTTGAAAATCAGTCATCGTAATCAAAACCACTTGCAACTATTAAAAGTCAAAATTCTTATTAATGCATTGAGAAAAAAGGCAAATTTATTGTAACTTTCTACATATAAAAATACACTAGAAACTAGAAATACAAGTGGCTAGAGTTATTAGATCCTCTGGAACAAGCCTAACAAGAAAGGTCACCCGCCAAATACAAAATTTCTCATAGCCCTCGAGTTGACAATTCCAACTAGGACATTTAAGTAAAAACTGATACGGTGACTAATTTCTAAATAATTTAACAAATATCTGTACAAAAATATTCAGATATCTAGCTTTTATATAACACAGATGGAATAGTAATAATGAACTTGGATGTCGACTACTAAGACGGCATGCCACTAAGACTATGGCTACCAATTTAACTTAAGTCACCAGCCAACATAACCAACATGTAAAATAATGTTTGATATCACTTAATTAAAAAATAATCAGTAAAAATATAAGCCTTCATTAATAAATCATTTTTATCTTATATTGAATAAGTGTTATTATACTGCATCATAATAACCTCAAAAGGTTATGTTATATGCGCGCGCATGCAAATTCGGCTTCCCGAGTTGTTGCCGAGTTTTTTTTTTAAATTTGTGAGAAACAATTCGTCTTTGGAACTCGCGATGTGCTAGTGTACTGACTAGTTCAACTCGTCAATTTTCTACCAGGGTTAGGACCGTGAAAATTGCACAATCTGCAGGATTTACTTGCTGCTATAAGGACCTTTGATGTACTGTATAGTAGGGCCGTTAATTTTGCAAAATGAACAAATAGAATTAAGCAAAATGGTAAAAGCTAACATGGGATATTGGAAAAGTGTCGCCCAGATTAGAATACTATTGATATTTACAATAACTAATATATGTATACACTGCAAACGTCCGAAAACCATTAAAATGCTCGCGTTATGCTTTGTACAAGAGATAAGATGATTAAAAGTTGTTTTGATTATCTTTTCATATTTAAGATTTTAACTCATTAAAGCTGTAAATATAGAAAACAAAAAACTTGCAATAAGCTTTGATAGCATAATTTTGGAATTATAAGAAATTACGTCCATTTTCATAGAATATAGCAACACAATACGCGATTTACTATTCCGACAAACATAACAAATTAGTTCCTGTTGTGAAAGAAGCTTAATTTAATTAAAATAGACAACTGTAAAGCACTATATATAAATTTTCCAACATGTTTACTTTTTATTGATATTTATTCATAAACAAAACCATGAAAGGTTCCAGACATGGTGATGAGATATTTACTATTGAGTTTCGGAATTTCAGAACACGAAAAGATTCATTATATATACCTAGACTCTTCGCCTCAAAAGATCAAACGTTTACGGCAAAAATTCGGTGCTTCAGTCGTTGTTTTTAACAGTGTTCAGACGATCAAGGAAATCTGGAAAGTCATGGAATTTTCTGGGAAATGTATCAGAAAAAATAAGAAATTTTAAATAAAGTCTAAAATTTCTAAAATGCAACTTTGCATACACTAAATCAGAATAGTACATTGTGCAACTAGGTTGGGGGAAGATTGGTGTTTTCTACAGAATATTGTGGGCAAAACTATAAATTGTAAATTGAAATTTATTGCAAAAACACTTTTCAAAGATTTTCAAAATTTTGATAAGCTTCATTATGTCATAAATTATAATTTTATAAATTATATATATATATATATATATATATATATATATATATATATATATATATATATATATATATATATATATATATACTAAAAAAACGCTTATAACGATCAAGGTTCATACATATAAAGTATATATCGTCGCTCCCTACGAAGAGTAGCGCTGTTCAAATTTCCCGTCATAAGTACAACTCATTTGACAAACGCTAGACTAGCACAACTCAAGATTTCCCGCGGAGACTAAGTAGCACAACTCAAACTTTAAACGCAGCTAATTTCTGTAAAAATTTCCCGATTTTTGTGAAGCTGTCCGAACATTTTTAAATATTCACAATTTACAACTTTTTACCTAATATAAAATTGTTTTAAAAAATACAATATTATACAAACATTTTTTTTAGAAATCTACTCAAATTTCTGAAACCTTTTCAAAATTTGAGGTTTGTCTGTCTTTGTCCAAGGGTTTTCATTAACTTAACCAACAAAATAAACCAATAAAAACGTAAAATACTCACATTTTAAGTAAAATAAAGTCGCGAGTTATGCTACCTTGACCGCATTTCTGAACTGTGCCACTCTTCGCGGCAAATCGTGAGTTGTGCTAGTTTTTGTTTGTAAATTTGAACTGTGCTAGTCTTCGTACGGAGCGAAGATATTATCTAGGCTGATCTTTATCTGGGATAAATAGGACTTATAGGAAAAACGCTCAAAAACGACCAAATTTATTTTAAACTTGTTTTTTATGACCCAAAGGGTGTGGACGCTCCTCGTAAGTGTTTTTTTAACCTCGTGTGTAGTTTTTAAGTACTCGTCTCCGTTTCGCTAACACCCACTTGCCTTCGTGGTAGTTCATCTTTAATTCGAATCGCAAACTACACACTCAAGCTAGAACACACCTTGGTATAAAAAGTATCCTACTTCTTAGAATACTTAAAGAAATTATAACTCATCAGCACGCGCCTCAAAAAAAAACTTGGCTATCTCTTTTAAAACTATCTAGTTCAGTTAGTGGTTAACAACGTCCACTAAATCAAGAGCGTTTTTTTTGTTGCGGAAATCCTGTAGGGTTTGGGAAAAATTCTGCAGATGTCAATTGCACAAGATTTTTTCTCCCTCTAGGTGTTAAGACATTGCCCGATCGTGGCGTGTATAATACGTTGTGTACAAAAGTACGAATTAATAATAACATTTTTCCATGGATGTAGAATAAAAAATATTCACAACACATCAACTGGCCAAGTGTAGAATGCTTAATTAATATGTACCATTGTGAACAATAAAACGTATAAAATTTTGGTATTTCTTTAAAACTTATTCTAATGTGTATAAACATAGGTGTAGAAAAAATGTTATTTTGCGTCTATATTAGGACGTGTAAAATATTTTTATGTTAGTGTAAAATAAATCATTACCAAACAAAAATAAAGTTGTGTATAATTTAATTGTGTATAATAATATGTGTTAAATACCAACCACTCGTAATTATTTTCTAAAAAATTTCAGTGCACAATATATTGTGTACAATTTGGAGGTATATTAAATATTGATTTCTTTATCGTGTAAATTTATACGTGTAGAACGATATCTAAATATTTATATTTTCCATGTGTGTTCAATCAAAAACACATTGCGCAGAATAAAATCTTCATAAACGTTTGTGTTATATTAAATCGTGTATAATTCTTATGTGTATGAAATTGACCCTGCCCAATTTCGTACCATGTTTAGTAGACAAGTCGATTCGCCGGTTTGTTGTCGGAAAAATCAGGCCGTGTAACGCGGTTTGTATGTTGTATGTGGGAGTGTTCATCGTATTCTCAGCCAAAGTGTAAAATCAGGTTGCTTAGAGTCTGAAAACAATAAAGTCAAAGCTTAGTGTGTTAAGTGCTGATTTCTATTTACCTATTCATTTCTACCTTGTTATTATTTACAAATATTGTATTGCACTGGAAATTTGTGAAATTTTCAAGCTTGTAAATCGTTTGCTTACATAAAACTAATACCATTAATATTTCCAAGTATATTCTCGTGCTCTTTAAATCAACTGAGTACTTTTCGAAGATCGTTAATGTATAGGCAAAGTACGATACATAATTTAATGATTTAAGGCACCTTCTGGATAAAATTAACTTGTTAGGTAAAATTTAATCAAATACCCTGTTAACATTATTAACTACTTCAACATTACTAACTGTTTGATTCGTCAATCTGTTAAGTACAGTTTAATATACTATCTATAAACCTTATTCTAATAAGCTTACATTGCAATCTCAGCAGAAAACTGCTAAATTACTAACTAATGTTAAAAAATAATGGTATATTAGCTTAGGGTATACCTTCAGATAATATCAAATGACATAATATATTAAAATAATATAAAAATTAAATCAATAGATATTTTCTTATTTTTTTAGGTGTGAACATAGATAACAATCAGCTAAAATATTTACATACGTATCACTGCAAAGTTGTAATTGTTCCGAAATTCAATTTTAACAGTATTCGGAGCATAAATTATATTTTGTATAGAAACTATGTACTTTATTAATGCAGATACCGCAGACAATGCATAAAACCTAAAAACAAAGTATTGTATTTTAATAATTAGAAATTTTATGTAAAAATATTAAAGATTAGTAGAGATATTAACAATGGGTATGGTGTGAACCGTGTCAAACAACATGCAAATCTAAAAATTAAGCTGCTTAATCAAGTTACTCTATGCACAGAGGGATGCATATTAAATTTTTAAATACGTTGGCCCTTCAAAAAATTGATCTTTTTATTTTTTGACAATTTAAGGTGCACTTATCCCTTTGAATTCATTTAAACCGAGCGCAAAGAGTCCTTGTTACATCTAGCGATGTAACTACACGCATGTATAAATTTAACACCTTTAGCATTCACTTTCGTGTCATAGATGGGTGCTTTAATTGTTTGTAGATAAAAGCTAAAATACGTTAATCATTTAAATGAGTAAGCCAAGATTAGTTTGTTTTAATTACTTAAAGAAAGGATTACAATAAGGAATGATCAAACCAGTGTTAGTTAGTTTGATGATTTTAATGATATTTTATACGGCAGATACAGAAGAAAACGTGATTTTCGGATTCTTCGAGCAGCAAAGGGGGAGACGCGACTCTGCTATCAACAACCATCTGGAGACGACGAAAAGGAGAGCAGCAGCCTAGGATTTGCAAAGCGATATTCCTCCCGAGTTCTTTCGTCTTTTGCTCAAGTTAAAGAAGAAAGCCTTTCCGGAACTTGCTGGGCCCTGTAGCAGCATACGTCTGAGCACTACGAAAAAGCAGGTGAACGGTCAATCGCGGGCAAGTGCGTGCAAAATCAAATATTGACGACGTTTTGTGCCACCGTAACGTCTCTGATAAATACGCAGATAACGCAACGTGAACACGTGCGGGTGTGCCGGCTCAGTGCGAAAGAAACGCAGGGCGATATTTTAATTTTAGAAAAAGAATAAATACTTTATTAAAACAAATCTCTCTGTGTATCACCCTTTGCGTGCTCATGAATGTTCGTTCTGTCGACGTCATGAGCTATTCTTGTTAATAAACAAAATATTAATAAAATAAGTTATTTTATCTCCGAAATATATAGATATTTTGAATATTAATAATGAAATTTTATTAAAAATGAAAGGTAAAGTTAAAGTATATATACGTATAAATTTGTTACATAATGATACTAATGAAAATTTAGTAAACAACTTACCAATTAAAATTATAAATTTATTAACAACAAATTATATTCCACTGCATAAATTAGAATTAAAAGAAGGAGCAATTGTTGTATTACTGAGAAATATAAATTTAAATGAAGGACTTTAAAATAGGACAAGATTCAAAGTTAATAAAATGTTACACTATTGTATTTGTGCAGAAATAATTAGTGGAAGTAAAATGGAAAATGAGTTACTGCTATCACGCATCAAATTATCCCTGTCTAAAAAAATATTTCAAGATATCAAGATATCATTTTCCAGTGCGATTAAGATTTGCAATGACGATAAATAAATCTTAAGGTGAAACTTTCGACACTGTTGGAGTGTATCTTTCATCTCCGGTTTTTAGCCATGGTCAATTATATGCAGCCATATAAAGAGTGAGATCAAAATCAAATTATTAAATTTTACTAACACAATATGCAACAGTAACAAAGGAAAAAGATAATATGTAAAAATTATATACTAAAAACGTTCTATTTAATGAAATATTATAATTGCATATGAAGAGAAGCAACTGGAAGATTAGATGTACTGTTGATATCAAAACGGCTGCAAGAAAAATGCACTGTATATTTGATATCAAACTTCTTGAGCGTGCTGCTAGACAGCTAGGAGGGGACACTTTGCGTTCCAACGCCTGTACTGATCGGAGAGCAAGAAACAACATTTTTCGACGAACTGAGCTCTGTCGCTTCTTTGATGTCGTCCTCAGATTATCTGGCCGCGATCTGTCACGACGGCGATGCGCGAAAACCCCAAGTCCATATATTTGTGTGCTGAAATCCTGCGCGTGAGAAGATGCATAGATACTCGGATAGCTTCCCCCACCTTCCATTCTCGAAGAATCATTGTAGTATATTTCAATTAACGTTCTTTTTAAGTTCTATTGTTTTTCATGCAACTTCATATTATTGATTGTAAACAATAAATGTCATTCAAAATAAACCTATCTTTGAGTAAATATCTTTGCACTTTCTCTAAGTTTATTCTATATATATACAATATTTTGGTGTCAGAATTGGTTTCGAAAATACGCCGATTACTTGATTTTCTATATTCTACTTCAATATCAAGCAGAGAGAAATAGTGAAAAGTGCATATTTTCAATACAAATCAACGTCAACATAACCATGTCGAACGTAGAGGAACCTTCTACTGCATTGATTGCTGCTGCGACGAAGGCGTTGGCGGATGCTCTGAGGATTGCTATTTCACAAGTTACCACTCCTGTTACAAGCCAGCATGAATCTACTTCTCAAGTTCAACCCAAAGCTCCTCCGTTCAAGTATCAAGAATATCGTTCGTCCGATGGAACGACAATCAAAGATTATTTCAAAAGATTCGAGTGGGCATTACAACTGAGTAAAATTTCGGAAGAAAAATACGGTGATTTCGCTCGAGTATATATGGGCGCAGAACTTAATAATGCTCTAAACATTCTTGTTGCTCCTGATACACTAGAAAGTCGTACGTATCAACAAATTCGCACTGTTTTAATTGCACATTTCGACGTCAAGAAAAATAAATATGCAAAAAGTGTTCCGACAAATTGTACAGCTACAGAATGAATCCATTGCTAACTTCTCACTAAGATTAAAGCAAGGGGCTACGTTCTGCGAATACGACACACTTCTCGAAAGGATGCTGATTGAACAGCTCCTACATGGTCTCACTGATCGTAATATGCGCGACGAAATAATCGCCAAGAAACCTACTACATTCAAAGACGCTTACGAAATAGCACATATATTGGAGTCAACTCGTCAAACAGCGGATAAGGTTACCTCTACTTCTAATAAGATACATGCGCTATCTTATTCAACGACGCATTTCAAGCATAAACGGAATGCTTCACATACATCGCGCAGTGCTTCTCGGAAGCAAGATCATGATAAACAACAAGGTCAGTACGCTTGTTATAGATGCGGAGAACGTCACAAACGCAGTGAGTGTCCATTTCGTACTTCTAAGTGTCATAAGTGCAAAAAACGTGGGCACATAGCGAAAGTTTGCAGAGCTTCATCTTCGCTTTCTACTTCTCAAATACAAAGTTCTGAAGAGCCTACACAACAAATAGATACATTGGAATGTTTCAACGCAGTCAAAGAAATCTACGTTATTGATAAGTCTTGTGGTAAGAAAATACTTCAAGTGCTCATTGAAGGCCACAAATTAAATATGGAATTAGATTCTGGTGCACCATATGGTTTCATTGGTAGCGATACACTTTGTAACCTCAAACTTGATTTTTAATTACAGCCAACTTCTAAGAAATTCGTGAGTTAATCGCAACATCGCCTCAACTGCATCGGGACTTGCTCTGTTAATGTATTATTTGGTTCTACATCTCGTCAACTTCCGGTCTACGTCCGGTCACGAAATTGATTGGACCAAACTCTTTTCTCCAACGAAGGTTAATGCCCTTTCTACTCTTCCATCTTCATAAACTCGTGATCAACAAGCACAGCTAGATCAACTTTTGATAAGGTACGCTGAAGTTTTCAGTAAAACAGCTGGAAAGCTTACTGGACCTTCAGTTAAGGTACATTTTAGACCTGTAACTTGTCCTGTTTTTGGTCGTGCTCAAGATATAGCATATGCGTTACGCGACAAATATTCTAAAGCAGTTGACGCTAAACTTGCGTCTGGATTTTACAAAAAAGTTGATTTTTCCGAGTGGGCTTCGCCTACACACGTCGTTATTAAAAAAAGAATGGTGATATTTGTATAACTGGAAATTATAAACCTACGTCCAATCTACGTATAATAATAGATGAAATAATAGATGAACGACTAAGTCTTCTTATAGTCTATCCTCAAATTCCTTGATTTTTGAACATTGAGTTGTGATTCCATCGTCTCTTCGTCAAGCAATTTTAAACGACATTCATTCAGCGCATTTGGGCATTGTCAAAATGAAAGGTTTAGCACGATCATTTGTTTACTGGCCAGGAATTGATGCAGATATTGAACTTATTACTTAACCTTGTGCTGAGTGTACCAAGCATGCTTATATATGCTCCTCCTAAATTTAACACACATTTTGGGAATATCCTAAAGGTCCATGGGAACGTATCCATATAGACTTCGCTGGACCAGTAGCTGGTAAAATGCTTCTAGTAATCACTGATGCTTATAGTAAATGGCTTGAAGTCAAGGTCACAATTTCCAGTACTAGCGATGCTACAATCGATATTCTCGATCAGTTATTACTTATGGTGTACCTAGCATTGTTATTTCAGATAATGGCCGTCAATTTGTTTCAGATGAGTTTGAAGCATTTCTCAAGATAAGTGGAGTGAAATATTACAAACTTACTGCTCCTTATCATCCGTCGACAAATGGTCAAGCAGAAAAATGCGTGGGTACAACAAAAAGAGCCTTACTTAAAATGGATACGACACAAGGTTCTTTGCAGCGAAACTTGAATGAATTTCTGAAACAATATAGCTCCTCATTCAACTACGGGACAACCACCTGCTTTATTATTTTTAAAACGAAACATTCGCATACGATTAGATCTTGTTCGACCCGAATCTCTCAACGAGAAGATTTCTGAGAAAAATCAAGCTGATTTTATCAATACGTACCGAGAATTTAAACAGGCTTATAGAAGCTCCTCTATGCACTTTGAGCCGACGTGCGTGGTGTCCTCTTTGGCGGCTCCTCGAGCTTCCAGCGCGCGTGACTTCCCCCGCAATACGCGCTCTTCTACATCCTCATGAGGGCAGTCATCTTGTGTCAGTTGTTCGAAACACGTTCGACATAATGGGAATATTTAATTACCGTGCATTTTCACGGGTAATAATAAGTGATATAGATTTTGTGGTGGTAATATATCGCACGAAATTAATCCATTCACTCCTGAAATGTCGTTGTTGATACCTATCAGCTATCGACACTCCTCTTCACCAACAAAAATGTTTTGAAAACCCACGGGATACTTGCAATTTGTGCAAATAAATGGATACAGAGAACAAACATCAACATACTTGATCTTCTCCTGCCCCTGACAATCAAACACTTTGACCGTGTTTCCAGTGCGACCACCAAAAAAGCATCTCGTGGATCAAGCAGTTTTCTCTTTATATTTCTCTTATTTTCATCAACGAATCGATGTAGTTCTTCGTTTTGCGAGATTTCGATATTGAATTAGCATTCCCATTTTTCAATAAGTTGATAATTTACTGTCGTCATTCTATCAATGATTACCAATGTCTTCTTGTATCTCGCATCCAGTAATTCACTACTTCTCAATCTATATTTCTGTTTAATGTATACCATTAAGAACAATAGTACCAGGAATAACCATGAAACTGAAGTACAATACCACGGTGCTGCTCATTTTCTTGCGGTTCACAGTAACCATCAACTACGATTCCTTCTGTCAGTCTTTTTTCCTGGCCGCGTCCCGCATGCTCGATGTGACGGTTAAGAACTCGCTGCTCCATCCAAGCGAGCCAGTGTAAGGCTATTTCAGACTGATTGTCAGTCATTCTATAACCACGTGGTAGTAAAATACCTATTTGAGCTTTTTCTAAAAATTTCTTTCTAAACACTCTCATACAAGAACAAGATATTGTTGTGTACTCGACAAAAGGATCCACATTGTATTTCATAAACGTCTTGCGAAAAGCTGAACAAGCTAATATTAAAATTTTTACAGCTTGTTTGCAGTATTTCATGATTTCCGATTGAAAATTATACGTATATACGCTTAGCTGCTGATCGGTGTACAATTAAAAAAAATGTCTTGCTCCCTCACACTCATAGATTCCGCTGCGTATGAATTGAGAGGTAATGGACCTTCGTAGGACTTATTTTCCGCCGTATTGAATAGGTGTGGAAAAACACCTTTCTCCATATCGGGTAAACCGTAGGCTTTGGGCAAACTGCCTAATGACATGTGAAAGTAATACAAGCTGTCGATAAACTTTGCCTGTAGTACCTCCATCAGAATTATTTTTGATCCATTCATCACTACTGATGGTACGACACGACCTTCATTGAATGTCTACAATATATTTGAAAATAAACCGTGCGTCAAATCCTTGTGCATTGTGTGCTATATATATAACTTGTTGAAATTGTTTTTTGGAGCTATTGCTAGCTCGACGAATTGTTTCACCGGCTCGTCATCAAACACATATTCACGAATACCGCATTTTTCACAGCTTATTGGAATGTTTCCAATCTCTATGCAATATGTGCAGACCTGTTGTACAACACACAAATTTGGAACATGCACCTTTGTCTCTTTATCACCTAGCACAGGTTGCGATTGCTGCGTTTCAAAATCGTAAAACAAAAATATGGTTAGATTTGTAGAATTTGAACTCTTGACTAGCTGTACATGACATAGATGTCTAATGGGTACCCGTGACTTGCATGTTGTGCAAAAAGATATACCGCACTCGTGTGGATCTTTCCTGTTTATTTGAATTATTTTAAAACAATTTTGACAGAGTTTAACTTTGCTACATACACTACTGTTTCTATTGTACATTCCTTTTTTCATATAATTTGCTTGACAATTATCGCCAAAAAATAATCTTTAACAGTCATTGCATTTTTTAAGTACCTCTGTCACACTACAGGGAGGCGGCGACATACATTTGTATCACTTGATGGAGCATCTATGCTCCTCGGCACGCCAATAACTTTTATTGCACAGTATACAGTAACTGGCGCTACCACCGGCTGCAACAAGATTCAATATCGGCTGGTAATGATGCGCTCGCTCATAATATATTATACGTAGCACATGTAAAACTTCATTACCGTAAGAAACGCTAAATGTAGAAAAGTTGGAAACAACAATTACTGTATTACAAGTAGCAAAATAATCGTGAAACTTACAGATTTCTTGTAGCGTGCAACCCTCGACAGGTACTTGAAAATTTGCTAAATGAACAAGTTCCATGGCCACATTTCTCTGTGTTCTTCCTTTACTATTCTTAATGAGATTCCAATATCTGTGAAGCTCCCCCGTACGTGTTTGTCCTCTGATTGCGTACGTATAGGCGGTGACTAAACTTCGAGGTAGACACAAGTTGTTACTATTCACAATAGTCAATATGGACTTTTTATTCACTGATTTTTACGTCAAACGCACTTGCCCATCACCCACTATATCTTCAACAATAACACAATTAATCAATAATCTTTAGTTTACATTAAATTTATGGGGGGTTTAAGAAGGATCCCTTGTATTTCTCTTCCTTCGTAGCCAAAACGTCTGTAGAAACGCGTTGACTCGCTTTCGATTATAAACCGAGGATTTTCATCAGCTCTTCTTCTTTCACCGCTCTGTAAATTAACACCTGTAATATTTATTTTTCAATTTTTATAGATTTATGTATATATGTTCTAATAGTACAAAAATTAATTTTTGCTCTCACCTTCTTCAGCTGTATCGGTTGTACTGTTGCTTCTACTACTACTACTACTGTTGTCGCTGTTACTACTTCGACTGCTTGTATGACTATCACTACTGCTATGGCTAATAGTGCTATCGGTACGACTACATATCTCTGAAACTAAAGTATAATATATAACCAAGACATGCCATGTTATGTTCGGAAGAAAAAAATTTGCATTACAGTATAACAAATGTAATACTTACATCCGATGACGATGATGATTCTCGATGGGGTCCTTGATGATACAGCTTCTAAAACTGTAGAGTAAAGCGGGTGCCATGATTGTGTAAAATAAATTAAAATTTTTTTCTACTGTCGCAAAAACATTACTCTCTTACCATGAAATATTTCTTCTTGGTGTTGCTGCTGCTGTTCATCGCGAGACTATATCTCTGAAACTTAAGTATTAAACCTGCATTTTAATGATTGAAAATAATAAAAGAGTTTTATAATGCCAGGTGTAATACTTACTAGGATTTAATAATGGTGATCCTCGATGATTAGTGGTTGTTGATGGCCCAGCTTCTAAAAATAGAGAGTGAAGCCAGTGCCATAATTGTATGAACAACAAAATTTTAAGTCATCATCACCGCACAAACATCACTCTCACCATTACACGTTGTTTGATGGTGCTGCTGTTGCTATTGCTGCTGCTGCTGCTGCTGCTGCTACTGTTCATCACAGGCCAATATCACTGCATCACCCTCAATGTCACTACGCATCGCATTGATGACTAAAAGAGAAAAAGAAAAAAATGCATTATCAATATTTAAAAAATAAATTATTTCAATATAAAAATCCTCTATTACATTAAAATGTGTCTAGTAGTCTCCGGCTATAAGTACACTTCATCCCCAAAATTACGCGTCCTTAGAGGTCGAGCTAGACTGGAACTTATCCAGAAGTAGCCTGGAAGTCGACCAGAAGTAGACCGGAAGTCGACTGGAAGTGAACCGGAAGCTGACCAGAAGTGAACCGAAAGTGAACCGGAGGTAATCGGAAAAATACAAAATAACCCGGAAGTGACCAAAAATAACCGGCAATGAACCGGAAATATACCGAAAATAAACAGGAAGTGACTTGAATAATGTATATTGCCTGAAATACTCCTAAGGGGTAAATCGAAAAATAACCAATAAATAATTGATAAAAATTTTGAAAAGTTTGAAAAGTATTATTCACAAACTGTGAATAATGTTGAAGCCTTTCTTCTACATAGATATATATATATATATATATATATATATATATATATATATATATATATATATATATATATATATATATATATATAAATACATATTTTATTGTTAAAATATGAAAATATTTAAAATTATGTTCAATTCTAATTGTATTTAATACTAAAAATTACATCAATATAAATCATTTTCAGAAATGTACATTCAAACGTACATTTTTGAAAATGATTTATGTATGTAGTGTATTTTATAATATCTTATCTATTGATCTATTATCGATAAGGTATTATGGATAAGGTATACTATACTGTTTTAATCAAATTTTCATTTTTGCGAAGTTTTTTTATTTTGATTTGATAAATATACAATGTCATTGTTATCTACATCCATCGATTTGATTCTTTCAGAATTGATAAATACAATTATTATTTGTTTCATCCTTAGTGTAAATAATTGGGTGTGCCAAAATATGCTAAAGTGTGTACAAACCTCAGAATGTATTTCTAACCTACTTTAGAGAGACTCGAAAATTTTACTATTACAAAGCTTCCTTTAGGAGGAAGCAAAAAGTATTTGAATTGTAACGAGCGAATGCAAATTCGTATTTCGCGCGCTCGTCGCGTCACGCGGTGATTTCATGCGTGAGGGCGACGTTGCCAGTTTGGCGGTACTCGGGAAGCACGCGCGGAAACAGCGCGCGGGACAGATAGGCAAAAGCGCTACTACAGTAAGGACATGTGGGAGACTTTTACCGGTACGTCACCCGCGTTTACCCGTACGACTGAGACGAGAGAGAACAGCGACGGTCCAAGACCACCTGCTGGAAGAACGCACCCGAGCCACCTTCACCCAGAGCACCCGGGGTACCCCAGCACGTCACTGCTTCAGCCGAGAGGGACGCCTCCCGGCCATCAAAGGACTTTTCCCCGTCGGCGGCCGACGGACACGCGGCGACCGAGAACCACACGCGCGCGTCGAAACTGTAAGTTCGTCACGTTATTGCGCGATTATAAACAACCGAATCGGCTGCAGGCGCCGAGGCCGAGGCTCGCTGCCATCGAGTCGTCGGCCCGTCTCCAGTCCGAGGACGAGTGCGAACTCGTCCTCTCGCGACGCGCGTTCTATTGTACTAACATCTTGGAGAATATAGCCATCTTTCAATTGTACATGAATGCATGAATGTTTATTCCGTATTCCCGTTGCGTCCTTCCGATGAACCCGGTAGAGTAAAGCCGGTTACATCGCCGGTTAGAGCGCACGCCTGGCCGGAGACTCTATACGCGAAGAAAGCGCGGCGAGCTTCGCACGCCACGAAGTTGTACACCGAGGCAACCCGGCTGCATAGTACGGAGTCGGCATTGCACCGACGGCTAACATTCATCGCCGACTTCAGCATCATCGAGGGATAGCCGTGCGGAGATAAAAAGGAGTGAATAATCCCCCTCATTGACGCGACAGCATCTTCGCGGCTGTCGCGCTAAAGCCCAGTTGTCCCGTGACAGAATATATTCTTTATGTCTATCAATAGGTTGAATATTAGACAATCTCTGAAAATTAACTGCAGATTGCTTATCAAAAATCGAGTAAAATTTTAAAATGTTGTTGAACTCAAGTATATGGTTATCATTTAATTAACTAAACAACTCTCCAGATACTTACTAATATTAACTTGCCATGTCGTTTACATTTTGTTCATGGTGTTGTCTAATTGTAAGTGTAACTTTTCGCATATTTCATTTGTGTGCATAAACTTATAAAATTGTTATTTCAATAAAATTAAATATTTTAAATGTAAAAGTTTAAATGAACAAAATGTAAAGGGCATGGCAAGTTACGTAGTAAGTATCTTGAGAGTTGTTTGTAATTGATCAATATATTACTCAAGTTTAAATTATCAATCATTTGACTGAGCCCTTAATTAAACATAATGATTTTTTATTAGTCGTATTATAAATAAAATAATATGATTGTAAACTTGATTTTTTCAAATTGATCTCAGTTGTTCTTTAGTCTGTAATTTCACAGTAAAAATAATTATTGACATTCATGATGATACGCAAAACATCAAACGCGCCTAACCTTTTTACATTAGTTAAATTTTTTTTAGATATTTCATGTCTTTTCGAGAGTACTTATTGAAGTATGAACCTTAAATTTGTTCTAAAGATAAAATACATGATGATGGGGTTTGGATAGTGCACGCTGTAATTTTTATTACTGGAATATTGATATCTCTCGTGTATGGTATCCAGGTGCATGAGGTCGCTGATGACAGGGTCTAGTTGATGCGCTCATTGTCGACAAAATTCCTTTTAGATTGAATTTATAAAACTAATTATAGTCTCTCGAACTAATGCTAGAGACTTGTGGATCTCGAAGGACTAGTTGGCAATAAACAAAAACACTCTCAACCGTTAACTTGAATTAATATGCAGTAAAAAAAGGCTTTGATATTTATTGAAAGATAGAGTGTATTTACAAGTGTTTAAACTATGGAAAAGAAATGAAGGCTACAGTATTAAAGTACTGACGCGTTAACAAACGATATTGTTTAACGGTCGACACTGTCAGGCGAGTCCTCACAGCGCTTCGGCAATACGAAAACTGAATAACACAAATCAGCGAAAGCGGCAGAAGACCTCTCGCGAAACAGGCGGAGAGAGACAGAGTAGGAGCGAGCGAGCGCGTGTTGCCATGGCAACCTCATTGGTGCCGTGCAGGCTAGCGAAAACCATCGAATTTGAAATTAAGATGACAAGCTTCTCGAACCTTCTCGCTCTCTCTCTTCGCATATTAAACTAATTTTCGAACAAAAACTAAATTAAAATTAATAGTCGTATTAGACGAAAAATGAAAAATACGCTGTATATATACGTATTTCGTACAATTATATACATATATAAATAATTGTACGAAACAATGGTAAAAATTTTGTTTTAGTATTTTGCTTATAACTTTGCGTGAAAAGTTTTTTTTAATAAACGTGTTTTAAAAACGTGTTCTACGGAAAATTTCCTATCAAAATAAGCAATAAAAAAATCGACTCTTTTAAAGTTTAAAGGTATTGTGTCCCCTTAATAAAGTCATAGCATCTCCTTTCCTAAATTTCGCATAAAAAATGTATTTGAACAAGGCTCTTGGTGTCGCCCACAAAGAAGCCAAGACTTTTGAGAGACTGAATAAAGACTTAAATACTAGTAGATCTGTCGAATGCCTCGAGCGTCGTGCAGAATCTAGTTTGGGTGAATAATATCGACTGATCGCACCTCGTATGCGGGTGTATACGTTAACATCGCTGAGCTACTAATTGTACGCACTCAGCAGTTTTATGTTTGCTGGCTTATTGTAATTCATCAGATTAGTCCCAAGAGTAGTGGATCTAGAAATGCTATCTATTTTGATTAAAACGAAGAGCATATTCTGATATAGTTCATTAACTTGTTTATTCCGTTAAAGGGTTTTTTTTTCGTAGACAAGGAGACGTAGTGACATTTTGCAGCGCTGCTGATATTCAGCGCTGGCGCAGCCGGTTACGTCTAACTCGTTAGTCGACAGCCCAACTTAATGTTGGATGATGGCAAGCCCCGTTTATATATTGCTTGAGTACTACGATACTCGTGCGTCTATACGTCCTTGAAGTAATTACCGCGTTAGCCTCGCATGGACAGCACAGACGCAAAAATACATGCAAGAAAGCAGCTTTTTACTCAGTGGATCAAGTTTAATGATGTTTAGTTAATTTCGTAATTAGAATCACTGTTTACAATTTGTCACGTGTACTTGGATACGTGTGGCGTAGCTTGCTTACGCACCAGAGACGTTTCGGTGGCATGATACATCGCTAATAGCCAGGATAATACACGCACTTCCCGTGTTGCTACGAGCCGATGCTACTTAGTCTTCAAGGTGCTCATTACATTACACACATCTGCATATTTTTAAATAATAAAAAGTGCATTAAGGATCTAATCCTTTTTTCAAAGGGTTATAAATAGTAAAAGATTTTTCTTACTTTTTTTTCAATACTTGTTGAATTGAATAAGCATTATTTGTACAATAAGCTTGAATTAAATCCCATCCGACTAAGGCACTGAAATGTATAGCTGGAACTGCAGTAATATTTATATTTTTGAATTGACTTTTTATGATTTGATGCAAACATACTTTCTTATGAAAATTTTTAATCATGTTTGCGGGAAATATGATTTCTTGAGGATAAAGTAAATTTATTTTTGCTAATGTATTTGAATAAACGTAATCATCACTAATTTGGTACAGCATTATATGTGGGTAGTATAAATCTATAAAAGCAAGTCCAACTTCATATTTCAATTTGCCTTTTCCTTGAAACAGAGCTAAAACAAAAGATTAGCTTAATTTTCCTATAAGAGTACATGAATAAAAAAAATGATATATGTATAAATGCAACATCAATTTTCCTGACTAATGAATTTGTTAAAATTAAAATTAAATGTATACATTTGATTTGTATACTATGATACGTGGGCCAACTTTTTTGTTTCTAAAGTTATTTTGATTCCTGTATATAAATCATAATTTAGTGACAATTACACGCAATCCTTATGCGCTAATACTATATAAAATTAACTAATAAGCTATGTAAACTGTCCCATTATTTTGTTATGGGCATGCAGATTATGTATGAAATAAACTAACTAATTCATCATATCTTCATTATGCTTTTCGTGCAAGGTAAACCAAAATAACTATGAAAAATAAATTAAAAATGATTCTATCCTATCTAATAAAAGTGATGGGAACGCAATAAATGAAACGCAATAATTCGGATGACTTTGTTTTTGCAAATAAGTCAAAAGTATATGGTACATTAAGGCTTTAAACACGTACGGTAATCCCGTAAAACGATATAAATAGTATTTAATTACGTCAAGCAAGAAACACTCGCTTCGCTCGCAATTTACAAATTATTTGTAATGTTATTAATTATTGGACCTGCCATTATTAAATTTTCTATTGACTATTAGACTAGCAGCGAAGCATGCTATGAAAGAATAAACATTTATAAATAATATTTGTTTGTATAAATATGTTTTGTAAGAATGATAGAGATTATATCAAATTTTTTTAGTAAATCATAGAGTAAAATATTAAAATATTTCTTTGTTGGTTTTGTTAACCTGCATATAATTTTGTTAAATTATTATTTATATTTATAATTAAAAATATTATTCATAAATAAAAGATAATTAAGGTGTCAGTATTAATAATAATGTTTAAATTATTTGTGATTATGACATATAAAAAATATTTTTTAATCAAAACACATATTTTAGTTAAATTACTTTAATTAATGTTTGTATATTTTTATTTCTTTATATGTCAAAAATAATCTCTAATGATTATCAAATAAGATATAAGTGAATAATTCATATAAGCTTGGGGTGCGTAGTGGAACGGGTTGTGAGATTTTATTAAAACGCACACACATGCGCGCACAAACGCACACACGCACACACATACACACACGCACACACACACATATATATATATATATATATATATATATATATATATATATATATATATATATATATATATATATATATATATATATCAATAAATTTCGTTATGATTTAAAAATATAATATATGTGTTAAAATAAATAAATATATTAAATACGTAACTTATAATTAGATTTTTGTTTGTGTTCATAAATAATGTATCAACTCGCATTACCTTTTACTTTTTTAAAAGTTAATTTTTTCTAGAGACTTCAGTCCTTTTTAGTAATTTTTTTTTTGAGTATTTTATGTTTCTCCTAAAAATAAAATATAAGCATCTTTAGCACCTTTCAACCATGGATTTTTTGTAACATTTTTATCACTATGAAATGAAATTATTGATTGTTCTGATACACTAATCTCGAATGATTTTTACACCTAGACACCAAAAATCAAGAGCGAACTACCTAGACCTCGTCATCGGCCATCCTGTACACTTAGACACCGCCCTCGTATAATTTATTTACCTAGACACAAACAACCACGAAGCGCACCACCTAGACCTCGTCATCGGCCACCCCGTAACCTAGACACCGCCCTCGAGTGATGTATTTACCTAGACATAAAAAATTACGAAGAGCATCACCGACACCTTGTTATCGGCCACCTAACACACCTAGATGCCGTCCGCGTATGACTTATTTACCCAGACACCAAAAACTACGGATCGCACCACGTAGACCTCGTCATCGGCCACCCTGTACACCTAGATGCCGTTCCCGTATGATTCATTTACGTAGACACCAAAAATCAAGAGCGAACTACCTAGACCTCGTCATTGGTCACACTCTACACCTAGACACCGCCCTCGAATTATTTTTACACCTAGACACAAAAAACCACAAAGGGCACCACCTAGACCTCGTCATCGGCCACCTCGTATACCTAGACATCGCCCTCAAATCATTTCTACAACTAGACACTAAAAACGGGTGGGGAGAAATGTACCGAAAGCTTATTTAGCAGATAAATAAAAACACCAAAAGTTAAAAATAATGAAGAAACAAATCCCATTAGGTAAAGTTGTGGAAAGTTAAAATTGCCGAAAAAAAAATCACGAAGGGTAAAAATGCCGAAAGTTAAAAATGCCGAAAACTAAGTGTAGAGGAAGAACAAGTCACAGAAAACTTTTAAAGACTTTATTCGCTGTTCTAATATTGTGATTCGTTTGCAAGCTCTCAACTAACTGACTCGCGTCAAAGGGCTCCGATTTTTACGTCCCGAGAAAAACAAAGAAACTGTTGATCTTTCATGGCAACGCATTTCCCTCCCCGGTAACCCGCGCGCCAAATCGTCACTACAGAGCTCGATCCGAATATTCTTTGAAATTAAGATCAAAGTCGTTCTTCGTGCTCGAGACGGCCGACCACGAAATAACACCTTTATTCCGTGCCGGGGCACCGCGGCCCAACAGGAGGTTATGCGCTACGGTTCTATTTTTATTATCGCGACAATTCTCGAGCCAGTTCCGCCAAATATCGACAAGAATCCTGTATTATTTCGATCTCATCGGCTCCAGAGACACTAATTTTCTCTGTGCACGAAGGCGACTGACCACAAAAGAGACACATCATTCTTTCGTGCCAGGGCATCGTGAATTGTCGCACGAACTTAATATTAGAATAAAATTAGACCTTTCATACGAAATTTACAATGATTGTTATTTATTAAATAAAAACGCTTTAACTCTAATACTAAGATTTGTTCAAAATGATAAAAATTTTGTTCATTTACCGATCAACATATATGATTCGGTATTTTATTTTTCAGCATTTTTACCCGTCGTGAATAATTTTTCGGCACTTTTGAAAATCGAATATTCTGACCGTTGACACTTCCATCTTTTGGTAAATTTACCCCTCGGGAAATATATATTCAGCATTAATATTTATCTGGAAAATTATCTTTCGTTGCAATGATCCACGCCCACTAAAAACTACACGTGACCGAGCATGCAGAAAATCGATGAGAAAGCAATATCCATCTGTATATAGCTGTGCGGCCAACTTTACGGTCCTAACAGTTGTTGCGGCTAACTTAACGGTTTTTGATTTGATTTGAGCATTTTGTGAATGACACACTCATGTATTATAACAGAGGTAGCTGTTTTAATCAATATTTTTGTTTAAAATCATAGTTAGTTCGGCATAATAAAATATGATATACGTCAAAATACATTACAGACAACAAAGAAACCCATTTATTTCTTTGTAATGAAAAATGCGAACCTCAACATAGAAGTAAATAGTAGCGCGGGCGCTGTGGCTTTGTCTGCTTCTCAAACTCGCCTTCGTGTCGCTACCGCGCCACCTGACAACATAAAAACTATGGTTTTAAGTTTTCAGATTGCAATTTTGTAAAAAAGTTAAAATTAGAAGTTTTGAAATTCAAAACCATAGTTATGGTGTTACCATTCTGTTGATAACATTTATATAGGCATTCATTATTTAAATCAAATGGTGCGGTAGCGCCAGGAAGGCGAGTTTGAGGAGCAGACGAAGCTTTGGCGCCCGCGACACTATTTACTTCTATATTAGTATCCGAGATTTTACTTTCAAGAAAAAAAAATACTTTTCATAATTATTTCTAAGTGATTTTTATATATTATCACATTCGTGTGCTAATCAGTGATTTTTAAAAGAAGTTGTCAAAAAAACGCTGTCATTTATATAATACAAACAATCTTGCATATGATTTGCTTAAAATATTATTTTTTTTTCCAGTGTGAGAGGACGGTAAAGTTAGCTGCACATAAAAAATGATAGGGAGTTGCTTTACTACCGTTTTTTACATATCCTTACATTCCTCATATCATTGCGGTGTTACATACAATAAAATATTACTGCAGCGTTTTGTTATTGATGAACATATATTCTGTTTATTGGTGAACAACTAAAATTTTCTTTTTATGTATCAGAACGTCAGACAAACACCATAAGTACAATGAAACGGGCATGGTAATTTACGTAGTAATTATCTTGAGAGTTGTTTCTCGCTTCATTATGATTTAATATAATAAACTTGACTTTGCTTAATTGATTTCAGTTCTTTTCTATCTGCGATTTCGTTGCGGAATATATCAAACCTGCCTAACCTTTTACTTTTTTGAAAGTTCATTTTTTTTAGAAATTGATTTATCCAATGATATTTTAGTAATTTAAAGACGATAGTTTACATTTTTGCAAAAATTTATGTTGAAAATTTTGCAAAGATTTATGCACATATTTTTGTTAAAAATACATCGTTTACCTTAAATTGATTTTCATTGCTATCAAAAATGTTAATGTTTATTATTTTTACAAAAAAAAAAGACCTGTAATAGTAAATAATTTAAAAAAATAACTGATAGATAAATAGACAAAAAATTGCAATTTAAAAAATTTTTCAGTAAATATTTAAAATACTGTATTTTTTAATAATGGCGACATATATAATAATTGTTTTTCCACATAAGTAGGTAAATTGGATGATATTATTTTCTTGGTGTATAAATCATATTATTAATAAAGTACTAGCAAAAAACGCTCGCTTCGCTCGCGATTTATAATGCTCCCACATCCCCTTAAATGTGATGATATTTAAGGGGATTTCGTCCCAAAAACACTGTTTTTCTATTACATAAAACTTTTTGAATAAAGAAAGCTAATGAAAAACCGAGTCCGTAGCGCCGTACTGTTGAGTTTGATGAATCGTTCTACCGGAAGACAAATGCAATCGGACTTTCTGTTTTTCTAGAAGTTTGAAAATTCAAAATACACCGTGGCAGATTCGCGAAGCTTTTGCGCCGACATCCCCTAAATTATTTGACGTGTCATTATTAAATATACTGTTAAAAATTAGATGTACATATGATGGTAGTTAATTCTCGTGGAACGTTTTTAAAATGCTCCAATAAGATTGCCAGATTAATAAATTCTAACCAATCAAAAGCACGACTCCGGAAACGTTTCATAAGAATTAATTACCGTCGAGTATAAATGAATATATTCAATACAGCTAACATTTTATAAAAGTAGTTATAGCTACTAGTACACAGGACCGGCTTTAAAATTATAGAATAAAAGAGAAATAAATTTTGAATATTAAAAAATGTTTTTAAACTTTTTTTAATTATTTGAAGACAGTATTAATAATATTAACAAAATCTAACAAAAAAATAATATTAATTTAACATTTTTTTTTTATTTACATTTATAGAATAATGTAAATTGTGAGATTATAACAATCATAACGTTTATATTCTGTACTAAAATGGCATACATAATACGATATTTACTTTTATATTAAATGATAACGATATCTTCAATCCCTAACAAAAGAGAGAAATGAAAACAATTAAAAAAAAAAACGTTATGAACTGTAAATGAGAGCAGGAAAATGTCGGAATTGAGACACAGATAACAGTAATCTTTTTTTGTCTTCAGTTTTATTTAGTTTACTAGATACTTCAGTTGGATTTATTTTTTTAGGTGTAAAATTTTACAATTAGAAAAATAAATAAAAAAATTAATACAAGTAGATTTCTTTATTTTATAATTGCTGTCTTCTACGTTGACTAGTGTTAGGGTAGTAATAAATTTACCGAACTAACAAAGTAACGTTGTGTGATTATGCGGATGATAGCTTACTCTCCCATACGGAGGAGATCAGTACTTCGCACTGATTGTTGCGCCGAAACTGTTTGCGTGATAATAAAACACCAAGGAAAATTAAATTGTTAACGAGAACGACTTACTTGTGTTTGTTGACAGGGGTGACCCAAAGGTTGACGATCAAAACTCTCAAATCAAACAATTTCTTAGACTCAATTATTTCAAAAATTCCTTTATTTGTTTCTGGAGACTTCAAATAACTTTCAAATGGAATAAGACACAATTTCAGTAAATGATGAACAAGACGGAAACACAATTAAGACTAAACTCCAACTTAAAAACTCAGAAATATAACTATAAAATCGATCTCTTGAATAGCGTCCTTACTCTTGGATCGCACACACAGGAATGAAACATCGGGGGAGGCGAAGCTTGAAGAAAGCGATTTTTGCAAAGTCTTTTATGTATTTTCTGTAGTACCCAAACATACCGAGTACTTCTCTCACATTTATCGCATTTTTAGGTGTGGCAAGTTTTGCTATGGCTACTACCTTTTCTGTGGTTGGCTCTATGCCCTTAGCGCTTATAATGTGTCCTAGGAATCCGACTTCTTTTCTAAAGAACTCTATTTTATCTGGTTGTAATACTAGTTTCGCATATCTGAGTCTCTCCATCAAGTTTCTAATTCTTTGTTCATGTTCCTGAAGATCTTTACTATATACTATTATATCGTCTAAGTAAACTAGCATTTCTATGTTCTGCAAACCTCTGAGTACCTTCTCCATTAGTCGTTGGAATGTAGCCGTTGCATTTTTCAATCCTTCTGGCATTCTGGTATATTCATAATGCCCGTTTATTGTGGTGAAGGCCGTCTTGTAACAATCTTCTGGGGCCATTGGTATTTGTTGGAAACCACTTGCAAGGTCAAAAATGGAAAAGTATGTGGCTCCTTCCAATTGATCCATTATATCAGTGATATTGGGTAGAGGGTAAGCATCTCTGATTGTCCTTTTGTTGAGCTCTCGGAAGTCAATTACCATTCTCCATCTCGGATTTCCGTGACTATTAGGCTTCTTCGGTACTATCCATATTGGTGAATTGCATGGTGAGTTTGACTCTCTGATAATTCGGTCTCGTAAATTCTTTTCTACACTTTCTCTAACCACTTGTTTGTGTTTCGGTGGGTGCCTGTATTGTTTCGTATTTATTGGTATATCGTTCTCTAAATGTATGTGATGCTGAATCATGTCTGTGCATGGTAGCTTGTCTCCAGCCAATAGAAATCTGTCTACATAATCCTCTATAATACGATCTACAATCTTTAGTTCTTCTCTATTTAGGTGGCTTCTTCTAATAGCTTCTTTCACTCTCTCTAACCGTTTGATTTTATCTACTATGATTTCGCCATCAAAATCACTATCTGTCTCTTCTAAGAATTCTGGTTCAATCTCGAACGGTATGAGTCCTTTGGCATCAACTTCTATGGTAACATCGTGCTCACTTGTGTTTATTGCTAGCATTTTGGAGGTATTATTGTCATTGATCACTACTCCTTCTCCCAGAAATACGTTTTTGTTTCCTACATCTATTCTTGGGATATATCCTTCTTTTAATTCAGTTCTGATTAAATTGATTCTGACAACTTGTCTCGTTCTGGCTTTTATAATATGTCTTGTTTTCATGAGTACATCTGCTTTTTCTGACGCATTCATATTGCATGATTCCTTGTCATTATTTCTCTCCTCAACTTGTAGTATATCACTCGATTTGTAAGGGTTGTGTGCTCTTTTTCTTTGCTCTCTGTATTCCTTTTCTCGCCCCAAAAATAGCATTGGATGCATTACGTCACCATCAGAGCGTTGTTGTGGTAAGAGATGACAGCTTCTTCCTTCTTTAAGTAATTTCTTCCTAATAATCCATCGTATGGTGTTGGAAAGTCGTCTCTAACTATGTGAAATTTCACTGGACTGTTCTTGAGTAGATAAACAGATTCTAGAGTTGGTACTGTCTCTGCAGTAATCCCTCCAAGCCATCGTACATCTTGCATATTTATTGGCATATTGTCGTTTATGAAGCCTAATTTAACTAAATTCACCGTTGCTCCATTGTCTATCATGAATGTCATCCATGGTTTGGTGGTCCCTTCTGGCACTCTTATTCTCACTGCTGTTGGTTCATCATTTTCCCAATTAAACTCTTCAGGTCCCGTGCAGTTGGCTGAACACATTCTTGAAACTCGGGCTGTTTTGTCAGGATCGCCATTACCGGTGCTCTCTGTGGTCCGTAGTTGTTCTGGCTGTTCTGAATTGGATTCTGCTTTCCTTGATTGTAGTTCTGCATCTGTTGTTGGTATTTGTGTTGATCTGGATCCTGCTGTTGTCTCTGGCTCTGGTTTCGTTCCTGGCTCGTCATTCTTTCTCCATGACGAGCCCCTTGAGAGTTTAAATTCTCTCTTTCGTTTTCATTTTGTTGGTAGTTTCTTCCGTTGCCGCCTCTCCAATTATTTGGATAATTATTATAGTTCTCTCATCTATCTGGACCAGTGGGCTGATAATCTTCGCGACGTCCATTCTCGTGATTGAAGATTTGCCTTTGATTTCCTTGACCATTGTTTCTATTCCATGAGGGCCAGTTGCTTTCTCCTTGTCGATTACTATTGTTATATCCCCGCTGATAGCCTCCTCTGCCACAATTATTGTAGTTACTATTGCCTCTTTGATAACTGTTACGATTGTAGTTGTTTTGATAATAATTATTTCTTCCATAGTTATTTGAACGTTCCCTTTGTTCGGGTTGATTCACGTACCCCACGTAGTCTTCTTGCTCATTTACATAACCAACATAGTTTTGTTCTCTATGATTTCGTTCGTCGTATTTATTCTGGCTTCTATACCCCTCATGTCCTCTATTATTATATCCACCTTCATTTCCATATCCATTATTATAAGAATTTTGTCCATTATAATAGTTTCGAGTTATTCGTGGCCTTGAATCTGGTATGATTCTCGCCTCCATTCTTGATTCTAATCGTACAGATTCTTCGTATGCTTCTTGCAGGTTTTTAGGTCTAATTATGTCAACTCGTTCGTATAAGTTTGCCGGCAATCCTTTTATGTATATGTCAACCGCTAACATTTCCAATGGTTCCATCATTTTATCAATGTTTTCTTCTCCTTTCTCCTCTTTTAGAGCATTCTTGGCGCTGCTCAATAGCACATTCAATTCGTCATAAAAATATCCTACTGTGTCACCTTGTCTCATCCTTAGTGTTTGTATGCGTGTGTTATAATAGCTGAAGTCCCTCCCTGGACCAAATCTTTGTTTTAAATGTTTGATTAATTCTTCTACTGTTGTTATAGTCTTGTTATTGAGACTCTTCTTTGCTGGTCCGGTTATTCTTTGCAACACGTTCCGCATAAACTGTGGTCTGATGCGTTAGTGACTAATTCATTTGCATTCTTTAAATCTTGAATGTAGTCTCTTAGCTTGGTGTGCCTTCCATCGAAATTTGGTATGCCGCTTATGCAATTCATAAGCGCAAAACTATTAGCCATTGTAGTGGCTAATGCAGCAGCCGTTTGATCACCCGCACCGTTTTCGTCAGGCATGTTGAATATATCACTTGTCTTTTATAATTTAAATAAATTGTCTATTCTTCTAAATATTCTTAAAAATGTTTAATAATCTATGATACTCTTGATACAAAATGTTCTTGAATCTTCTTTATTATTCTTATTTATTGCTTCATTTCCATGATCTGCTTGTATATTTCTCGTCGCAAACAACGATTATGGGAGAAAAATCATAATATGGGTATCGCGTGGATTAACTAAATTAAATTATGAAAACTTTATGGCAAACCCAAAATAAATGTAGGGACTCCCCTAATTTCATTCAAAATTGTGGGTAATAATTACAATGATTAATGATAAGAACAATGATTGATCAGTTTAGCATATACGTGCCTAAATTAGTGGGTCTGTCCAACAAGAGTCATCAAATTGTGGACCTTTTCTTTCCTTTTTTTTTTGAAACAAAAGGGAAAAATATAGAAAGTTAGGCTAGGCAAATTTCCAAAAAAAAAAAAATTTTAAATTCTTTAGTTGACTTGTTAAACCACGAAAAATAAACAATTATTAATCTTGTAGAGAGAAAAAAAATTAAATTTTCAAAGTTCGGTTTCGAAATTAATTTGTTAATAATTAATAGTAGATGCAAAGTTAATTTTTGTATTCGCGCAGACGATCAATTGTATTTATAAGTTTGTCAACGAATTATAGTTTCAATCTGTTTTAAAATTGTGTGTATTGTCAAAAAAAAAACAAAATTCGGATGAACGTGTTTTTATAGTGTTAATAATCCTTGAATTTAAATGTTAATGATTTTTAACAGTTTGATTAATTATATATTCATCGTCCGTGTATACTCCCGAAATTGCTTCAATGTACAGTTTCAAATTCAAATTTCGCGCGCGCGCTCGGCCGCTCTCAAGATGGCGTCCGTTCGCTCTCGAGCCTGGTTACTCGGTTGGGTGTGGCACCGCTTCGCGCCCGACTTCACACTAGAGTTAAACTCCCTAGTCAAGTTTGCTTGCGTCAGCTGTCTGCCTCGCGTCGTGTCGTATGCCGTGTATTTCGCGATAAATTGTTAACAAAGTTTTGCAATTTATAAACCGTGCGTGCTATTTCGTACTATTTCAACGAAGGTGTGAGTGTGCTATTACCGCGTTTCTGAAAGGTGAAAACTCGTGTCCCAGGATAGTCCCCAGTGCTGTAGTCGCAAGTTACTCACAGCATCAGATAAGTTTTCTTTTATAATTTTATAATGCCGTCACTCAAGTAGCTCAAGAACTGTTACTTTGTGTAAAATTGTTTGTCTTTCCTTTTCAGCTTTCCATGCAGTCAGCAGTGGTTTTACTTTTCTTAAACAGTTTCAAGATCAAGGAGGACAATGCTGACTTTGTATGACGTCACGGGTATGTTTGTGCAACCAGATGCTCTACCATTTTCTCTCTCACTGTTTAATTATTTGTAATTTATACAGTGCTTTCAATAGATTGCGCATTCCGGCTTGTTAATTGTTCACTTTTATTCAAAGAAAACGAACCAAAACTGAGTCGAACCGTCTCTTACGTGCTTTAAACCGTGTGTTTATTCTATGATTTCACAGTAATTTATAGTTTGGCGTTCAATTTGCGTGTTTAACAATAGTGACCTTAAGCTATTCTCAATAATGCAAAAAAAAAAAAATAATTGTCAAAATCACGTTAACTGTGCTAAACTCGTGTTTCTACACTTTAAATTTTAATAAATTTGTAATAGCTATTTAAAATCATATAAGTTTTGTTGTTTATACACTTTCTAATTTGCTCTTTATGTTTTTCACAAAATACAGTTTGTGATCAATTCTTTTGTGTACTAATTCTATGGGAAATTGTCGCGCCTCGGGGTCAATTGTCGCTTATTGTTAATAACTACGGTTATTCATGACTAGTTTTCCAATGAGAAAGGTGCATTTAAGTCTAAACCCCTAGCTTCTGCTTTAATTTGTTTGAAATAATCAATTTTTGTGAATTTGACCGGAAATACTTTGCTTAAATTAAATCACAGAACTGACTCTCATGCTTGCATCCACCTTTGATTGAATGATTTTAACTTTTTCAACTGAAAATAGTGACACCTCGTTTTAATAATACTTCCTATGATCTGTTTATTAATTCTTTGTGCTTTTGCACAAACTTATGCTTGTAGTGCACGCGCAATGGGCTCCTGTATATGTAAATTTGGGCGTACTTCAGATTTGTGGGCAAATGTAACTTTATTTATAATTTGGAAGATAAATGTACGTAAACCTAATGCTTATCAATATTTGTAGCGATCCAGTTGGCGTTTTATCACCAAATTTGGCTGTTTCGAGTGCAGAAAACCAGATTTTCTTCTTTGTGGAACCCAGAGTTCTACACTCTACGCAGCAGCCTTGTCCAGGCCCTGGTTCGACTTCTGGCGATCACTTGCCAGTGCACACTAGTGCTACTTGTCGACCAGATTTTGGGTGTTTTGGGTATTTTTTGGAGCACGAGCAAGGTCCTAACGGGCCCACTCCTATGCTTATCAACCAAGTGTATTCGTGCAAAAGAAACTTGTGCAGTATAATGAGTGTAATTTATTGCAGAGTGTTAAAGTGACAAAAGAAAATTCTAAAAAGAAAATATGAAATGTGATTTTGAATTTTGTGTTTGAAATATTAAATCAGTTGTGCTTGATTACTCAAAATTTAATCAAATGTTAGTGTCTCGAGTGAAATGATTTTGATGTGTATGCATTAAATAATTGTATATCGTGTATTAAGTAAATAAATGAATTTGAACTTTTGTGTGTATGCCTGGTGTCTTAAGTGTCTACAATGTAAATGTGTCTGTGTGTATAAAAGGAGTAATTTTGGCACTACCCAATGTCCGACAGGATACGTCAAACTGCCTGTGCTTTAATTTTGTAAAGAAAGTTGATGTGAAAATATGAATTAATATTGTATTCATTATTGCGACGAAAATTTGAATTTTAAATTTATTTAAAAATTGACTCTTCTACCGAATTGTTGTGATAGTGACCCGCCTAGCGTGTGTTGTATTTTTCTTATTTCCCTTTCTCCCAAGAAAACTCGACAATTCATTAAATAGAATCCACTCTGAAAATTATTTTAATAGTTCCATGCCTGCCACCCGATATGCATTCGGTTTGACTTCACAACGTTTTTGTCTCGCGTGCGTCTCAAATTTCCTTATGTTTTAAATCTTTCCTAATCTCAATTCTCGTGCATTCCTTTGAGAGTAATTTCTTCTTTTATTTGCGCACTCGCGATCTCTGATTTTTTTATTTTCTTTTTTTTTTATTTATGTGCGCGCAATTATATAAATTTTAGTTTATGACTCTTTCACTCAATCACACAGAATTTAATACGTGAAGAACCAAACAGTTTCGCTCGACAAAAGCTATAAAGATCCCGGACGAACCACCAGTTTTGTTAGGGTAGTAATAAATTTACCGAACTAACAAAGTAACGTTGTGCGATTATGCGGATGAGGGCTTACTCTCTCATACGGGGGAGATCAGTACTTCGCACTGATTGTTGCGCCGAAACTGTTTGCGTGATAATAAGCGTCGAAGTTTCTAGATTTTTCCTGCTGTCTTTGTTTCATTTAATTTAATATTTCTGAATATTCATCCAGTAACTTCGTCACTTAACAACTAGTTTGTTCCCAATCAAAACAGATATCTTCGGATTTCTACATATTTTTCTTAACTTTTTTAAAAACACGCCTTTAATGACATTAGAAGAAAAGAAAAAGAAAATTAACATTTAAAAAAGTAAAAGGTTAGGCGAGTTTGATATATTCCGCAACGAAATAACAGATAAAAAAGAACTGAGATTAATCAACCAAAGTCAAGTTTATTATATTTAATCATAATAAAGCAACAAAATTTTGTTTGGACAATAAAGGGCTTACTTAAATTAAAGTTAAATTATACATATACTGATCAATTAGGAAGAACTAGGAAGAACTAAAAATATTTACTACGTAACTTGCCATGACCGTTTCATTGTACTTATAGTGTTTTTATAACGTTATAATACGTAAAGAGAAGATTTTCGTTGTTTACCAATAAACAAAATGGAACGGGCATGGCAAGTTACATAGTAATTATTTTAAAAAATGTTCCTCACTTCATTACGATTAAATATAATAAACTTGACTTTGTTTGATTGATCTCAGTTATTTTCTATCTGTGATTTCGTTGCAGGAAATATAATACTCACCTAACCTTCACTTTTTAAAATTTTTTTTGAGATTTCAATGCTTTTTAATAATTTTTTTTTGAGTATTTCATATTCGACGTCGTGAAAATAAAATACAAGCATCTTTAGCATCTTTCGACCACAGCTTTTGTGTATCATTTTTATCACTAACATGGAATCACTGATTGTTCTGATATACACCACCCTTGAATGATTTCTACACCTAAACACCAAAAACCACGGTGCGAACTACCCAGACCTCGTACACCTAGATGCCGTCCTCGTATGATTTATTTACCTAGTCACCAAAAACCACGGAGCGCTACACCTGGACGTCGTTACCAGCCACTCTGTACACCTGGACACCTTCCTCGAATGATTTTTACAGCTAGACACCAAAACCATGGAGCGCTCCACCTAGACCTTGTCATCAGCCACCCTGTACCCTAAACACCGCCCTTGAATAATTGTTATACCCAACCACCAAAAACTACGGAGCGCACCACCTAGACCTCGTCATCGGCCACCCTGTACACCTAGACACCGCCCTCGTATGATTTATTTACCTAGACACTAAAACCCATGAAGCGCACTATCTAGTCATCGTCATCGGTCACCCTGTACACCTAGACACCGTACTTGAATGATTTTTATACCAAGACATCCACAACAACCTAAACCTTGTCATCGGCTACCCTGGCAAACTAGTTACTGTTACTGCTCCGGGAACCTCTTAATTCTAAATATCGTAATATATTATTATATTTTCTTGAGAAAGCAATTTCTATCTGTATGTAGCTGTGCGGCCAACTTGACAGTCCTAACACTTCTTGCGGCTAACTTAACGGTCCTAATACATTTCGGGTTGAATAAGAAAAACGCGATGGCAAGTTACGTAGTAAGTGTCTTAAGAGTTTTGAAGTGAATTCTTCTATAGGCCCGCCGAGTACACATTTTACTGAGTGAATCGGCAAACGGCGACCGTCACGGCGTCGCGACAGACCGATTGTTACGAAAGCAGCGGCAGCTCTTTCCCCTTACCACGCACTCTTCGCTGCGCATGTTAGCATGCTCGCACAGCTCAGCTCTTACCTTACATAGCGCTAATATAGCGGTAATTTTCCATGGTATTTTAAATTTTTGCGTCAACTAGACAACGTGACTTTTTTAATATGCGCAAACCTTTGCAGGTAAACATTATTGACTTATTGCGGTAAACATTATCACTGTATGACACACCATGGCGTAAACCTCGATTTACCGCACGCTTGTGCAACAATGCACTCTCTAAATCTCGGATTACGCAGGTTGTGTCATAAAATATTATACGATACTTATTATAATTTCTTTATTCGTATTATATTTTGCCTATCCTAAATTTACTCGTTGATCAATGATTACTTCACCTAGGATTGTTTAACCCTCTGTCGAAGTAGCGAATGAGTTGGAAAAATAAGAAAATGGCGGCGATTAACGCATCAAAATCAAAAAATCATAAAAATTTATCAAAAAAAGTCACAATTAAATGTATCTTTGTAGATTAGTACTTTGCACACAACGAAGACGCTTTTAATTTGCGTCAAAAACTAATTTATTCTAGATATGCCGCAAAGACAATAGTATATATATTTTGAACTCTTGCGTCGAAAACTATAAAGGACATTTGCAGTCCCGCTGCGAAGACTAGTACAGTTCTCACTTCGTTTACGTTTGATTCTCTGGCAACGAAACCATTCAAAATTTTCCAAAATTATATACCATCTATTTAAGTATTCACATGTATCGGCTGTCCCCAAGACAGCCACATTTTTCTAATCGATCAGTATATAAGCGCACCACCTAGACCTCGTCATTGGCCACCCAGTACACCGAGACACCCCCGTCAAATGATGCATATACCTTGTTGGGACCTGACGGCGTGGGAGATGAGCTCGACTAGCTCTAAGGAATGGGTGGAGTATCGAACAGGGTCGTGGGTCATAAAACTCATTAAGGCTTGCTGCTGATATGATATGTCGTATTTATTCTTCATTTTCTCTCTTAACAACCACGGCAACCTGCCGAAAACCTGCGGCCTCTACAGTCAAGGCAAACGGTAGCTTGAGCGGAGGGTAACGGTAGCGTGAAAGGAACGATAGCGAGGAAAAACGAGAGCTTACAAAATTCGCAACAGGCGACGAGACCTCACGGCACTCGACTCGCCGCCCTTGCCACGACCGTCAAAGTGCATTGCGTCGCACTAACCGTGACGCGACGCGTTCATCCGAGGCACAGCCGCACTAATTTATTCGCACGCTAAGTACACTTTTACTTACTTGCTACGATAGCGAGAGCGAAGGCGAGCTGCAATGGCGCACGGGTACCGGGGTCACGAGACAATCGAAAACCTCGGTGAGCAGCGCAGACGTCCTATCGGTAGCAGCGTTGCGGAGCGAAAGAGGCCGAGCTCTCGCGACGCGGCAACACGTGGCCGCGGGGCCAGCGCTGCGCGCGCTCCCCACACGAACTACTCCTCCTTCTGCGCGCCTCTCTATTGCGCGGCGCAAATTTTCCACTTGTAACGTGCAGTCGAACTGCCACTTTACAACCTAGACATAAATAATTACGGAGCGCACCATTTAAACTTCGTCATCGGCCACCCTGTACACCTAGACACCGACTTCGAATATCCATTTATCGTCTCCATTTTCGTCGTCATTATATGTCACGAACACGAAACTTTAAGAAAACGATTGTATCTGCACGAGAAATTATTTGTAGCATCCCTTTTATGTAAATCGAATCTGCAGATAGCATTTTGTGATATGCATGAATACATAAATCGTTATTTCATATTTACAAACGTATGACTTGCATTCGTCATCTTATATGCACAAATAGATGGCTATAAAAAAACAGCATATCTGCACAAATATTTAATCGCAGCATCCCCTTCATCTGGACCACTTTTAAAATAATCTTTATTCATCCATTTATATGTTTATATGTCATAATATATGTCAAAAATATAAAAAAATAATTAATTAATTGCTTTTTTTTAATTGTTTTAACAGCTTCCAATCTACCTAGACCAAATCTTGAAAATGTTGTTTAGCAGGAATGTATATTTTTATCATATGTACCTGTCTTTACCAATCAATAGTTTTTTGTTTATAAAATACATCAAGTTTTGTGTAATAAATGCAAAAAAATCCAGACGGACATTTTTAAAGTTCTTTCACTGCTAAGAACTAATTGGAATTTGATTTTCTTTTTCGGCAGCTTGAATGATTCAAGTTCAAAGAACATTTCTACCGTAAAGAAGATCTAATTTTTTTCTTTTTACGAGTTTTGGAGCGTTCTTACAAAATTAACCAAAAATAAAATTTTAATATAGTGTAAAAGATTTATAGAAATATACAGATAAGATTGTAATAAATTAGAAATAAAATTTTATATACATATATATATATATATATATATAACAGGGTTAGCCGTGAGGAATGAAAAGCAGCTTGTTGCAGGCCTCTTGCAGGCTATGCGAAGCCTGGCCCTTAGCTCAGTTTGCTATACGTACTCGTCCTTGAACACGTGAGCCCGCGGAGGCGTCGTGAGTTTTACGCTACGCTGCTCGGTCGCGAGTAATTCATTTATATGAGAGGCAAGCGCTGGGAAAGGTAGAGAGTCAGGAGAACGAAATATCAAAGCGAGTTAAGTTTAGAGGTAGTTTTATGTAACGCAAAACAATGTACAAATACGGTGCGAGGCAAGATAGAGACAAAGCGGAATCTAATGCAGAGCGAGAGAGAGAGAGAGAGAGAGAGAGAGAGAGAGAGAGAGAGAGAGAGAGAGAGAGAGAGAGAATAGCGATCAAGCAGGTACTTACATCCACACTCGCGCAGGTTCGCTCGGATGCCTCGTGACTGGTCGGGGTGGCGTAAAGCGGATGACCGTGGCCCTGGCTGGGCAGCAGGGAATACGCCTCGTGGCCTTGAGTGTGTGGCTGGATGCAGCGGGAAGACAGGCGGCAGATGATGCACCGCTCCTCACAAATACGCGGAACTGATTCGCACCAGGAATACTTCAACCGGTGACACACTGTGGACACGGTACTATTGCAGCTACAATCCTCCTACATTCTACAAAAGTAGTTATAGCTACTAGTACACTCTAAAGTCAAAAAACAAAAACAGGTGCTGGAAAAAATACATGCTTTGATTATTACTTTTATACTTTTGACGTGTGCAAAAAGAATTAAAGGTACAGTTTATTTTTTTGTAAAGAATCAAACGTACAGTTTAATCTTTTGTAAAGAATAAAATTCCGTTCCGCCATTTAAGAAGAATAAATCGTATAGTTTATTCTGATACTTCGCCTGTACACGGTAGTCAACTTTCGTGCATACGATTTCACCCACATCGCATCTGCCCATATTGGGGCTCTGTATAGCATAATCGATGTGGTTACACTGGCTAAGTGTATTTGGCATTAATCGTGATAGAGCAGCGCCAACTTTTGCTGCTTCATCACTGACCATTTCCAGATGATGTTTGAAACTTAGTCTTGCATTGATGGTAATGCCCAAGTATTTGATGATTGGTTGAGAAACGATCTTATATCCATCCACCGTCAGTGTGATTTCCTCCATCTTCTTCCTAAAAGAAATAAGAATAACTTTGGTTTTGTGACTGGCTAGTTTCAGACCCGTCCCTGTTAGCCATTCTTGTATTATACGGGTTGATTTTTCAGCTATGTCTGTCACCTCTTCTTTATGTATTGCTACTACTACTGCTATGTTGTCAGCGAATCCCACAACTGTTGCTCCTTCTGGTAATTGTAGTTTAGTACCCCGTCGTACATGATGTTCTAAGTCGGTGGGCCAAGTACTGACCCTTGGGAAACGCTTCCTGACATCATCCTTCTTATATATAAGGGCACATCCTGCTTCCGGAATGCCTTGTGTATTTCACTCTATCTGGCCGTATTAAATGCATTTTTAACATCCAATGAAGCTTAGCAGCTGTAAACAGTCACATTTGCTACCTTAGCCCGTATAAATCATTTTTTACAAGCCTTCATTTTTTCACAGAAAGCAACGTCTTCACATGCCCGGATCGCTGTTTTATCCGTAATGTCCATTTCCCACGACGAATCGTCTAGATCCTTATATTGATCGCACGCAATGGCTACGTCTACCTCTTTCTCGCGGACATACTGATTGAGTAGGTCCTGTGCTGTCTCACAGTGGTTTAGATTTAACTGCACTATCTTCATTTTTGTTGGTTCTTTAGTTTTTTTAATGCGGCTTGATAGGATGGGCATGTATAGCTGTCAGCTACATGGTCACTCTTTTATTCTCCATATTAAACTTTTTTCGAAACATAATGATTATCAAATGTTGTTATAACTATGGACTACTTTAATTTTGAGTAATTTCATGCAGCATATCCGGAGAAAAACAGCAAGGAGGAATTGTAACTCCAACGTGCAGAGATCTTTTGGAGCTTAGTTAAACAATTATAGCTATGCGAGAAAGAGAGAGAGAGAGATTTGAAAAAATGTTTTTGCTTTATTTTGATAATATGATTTCTACAATATGTTTAACAATAGTCTAAATTAACAATCTAAAAAAGCATTAAATTGCCTACTTTCCTCCGCAATATTTTTGAGATTAAATGTTCGGTAGGGGTTAGCTACTTCCGAGACCGGTGCTGCTTGTCGCAATTAGTGCGGTATGATGACCAGATCGCCTACTCCGAACTGATCGTCATAGTTGGGCCAATGCTTAGCATCCTCGTCTCCTCCTTCAACCTCGGTTAAGGCGTCAACGTCAACAACCGTTGCAGACTGCATCTTGGTGACTGGCGTTCCATCTCCTCGCCGATCCGGCGATCTTTCCTCTCGCCATGGACTCTCGCCTTCGCTCAGCTTCCCACTTGGTCCGTTTCCTCTCTTTGGCTGGCTCTCTGGTGCTAGTCCTCTTCTATGCTCCTCGCCACCTCTCTCTGGTTCTCTAGGTCGTTGCTCGCTTTGATCTCCTCGGCTGTTTGCAAATCCCAACGCCTCTGGGCTGGTCGGTTGACCTTCCCTACGCTCGCTGGCTTTCTCTGCGCCTCTCTACTTTTGGGCCGCTATCTCGGCTTGTCGTCTTTGGGCCGCTCGCTCCTCGTCAGGGGTGCGAGCTGGTGGCTCTCCGGTGACTCGACCTTCCTCCTCTGCTTGTAGTTAGCTTTGGGCTTATTTCTGCATCTGACTCGCGGCCTTGCCTTGTCTCTAGCTCGAGTCCTCGCCTTGCCGTGTAGCCCTCGTCTTCTCGCCTCTTCCCGTCTCGTTCGATGCATAGTCTTCCCGCGTCTCGTTCGGCTCTTGGTCTTCCCGCGTCTCGTTCGGCCCTTGGTCTTCTCCGTCTTCTTCTGGTTCCCTTGCGTCTCTCTCGGGTTTTCTGGCGTCTCGCTCCGGTCTTCGGCTGCTGGTCCTTCCGCGCCTACGTCTGCTCTCGCGCCGATTGAGTCTGTCTCACGCTCGGCCCTGCTCTGCGCTATCGGCTTTACTTTCATACCCTTGGGGCCTCCTAGCGATAAGCGCGCCACGCTCAGCAGCGGTTCACCTAGCAGCATCTTCTCGGCGGTTGCGGAAACTGGCACCACTAAGTACTATAATACGTACCTCGTCCCGTCGATAAACACGACGAGCTTGACGCGGCATGAGGGTTGTACGCGACGTCCTCCGAATCCTCTCAGCATTCCACTGTGTTCGAATACCTCGAACAGCAGTGTTCGGTTCTCGTCCAGAATCTGGTCCCACACGTCTTCTCGGATGATGTTGTATTGAGAGCCCGTATCCAACAAGGCTCTGATCAAGATACCGTTGACCTCGACCGGTGCGTGGACCTTGGACTCACGGGTCTTGGTTACGTCGTCCCTCACCTGGTTGACGCTCTCCCGGTTTTGCTCTCTCGGCGACTTATTGGGACAGTACGTGGCGATATGCTCTGACTCCTGGCAGGCGTTGCACTTTGAACCCTGCGCCTTTTCGATGCTCCGCTCCTTCTGGCTGTTGAGTCGACGCACTCATGGACTTGCTCTGCGTCGTTCCTCGGGTGCCTTGGGCCTTCCTGGACTCCTCGTAGGCCGTACCGTACGCCTCGAGCTGGTTGGTGAGCTCGTGGAAGTCTCTACACGCGTATAGGCTCGCCTTCATCCTCGCGTCTCCTGGGAGTCCGTTTATGATGTACCGGATGATCAGCGTTTCCGAGATACCTCCTTGTTGTCCTAAGCGTCGCATGCGGTGCACGTAGCGAATCCACGTTTCGTCTCGCTCGGGACGGCTCTTCTGCAGCGTCTCGATCACCAGCCCCTGTTCACCTGGCGCTTAAAAGTGTCGACTATCTGCGCTCGGAAATTCGTCCAGGTACTCACACCCTGGAGACACTCGCTCCAATCTTTGGCTGCTTCTGTCAGCGCTCTCTTTCCGGCAATGAGCATCTGGTAGTCATCCCAGCCGCTTAGCCTCGCTTGCTCTTCTACGGCGGTCACCCACCATTCGACTCGTAGCGTCGTGTCCTCTCCGGAATATTTTGGGAGCATGTCCGCTTCCACTCTAAAGGGGACTCTCGCTCTCTCCCGCCACTCGCCGCCTTCGATCCCTGGCGTCTCCCCTCGGAGGCCATCTTGGTTGTTCAATGGCAGCGTCTCGAACGACGTGCTGCCATTGAGCGAGTTTGGCGCTTGGCCTGCCACCGCTGCGCCCCTCGTCGCCTGGAGCTGCTCTCGAAGTGACTTCAGCTCCGCTCACATCGCGTCTATTTCTTCCCTCTCCTTTCGTCTCTCTTCGTCCATCTTAATTACCTGTGACGTAGTTGGTCCTTTGGATGCGGTCGGATGCTTATCAGACATCCCTCCGGTAGCGCCTGCTACCTCTCGTTGTGCTCGTCTCATCGTTTGTTTTCGGAGCACTGTCTCCGAGGCAGCTCTTTGGGGTTGCTGCTCCTTAGACCCGTTAGCGGCCGCTGCCATCTGCAACGGGAAAGCGTCGCTTGGCATCTGGACTCGGGAAGCGCGGAAATGCCTTCGCACACTATTTGCTGTGAAAATTTTGAACCATTTTAATAACTAGTTTTCGAGCTAAAAATCGAAAACAAAAAATATGGGTTTTCTATGTCGTACGATCACGGGAGTAAAAAGGCTTTATTAAAGTTGCAATTTTTGGAAAATAACGATCTTTCAATTACCTTGTCTAGTTTTTTTTTACAGCTTATTCAACTATTTAGTTTAAAAGATATGAGGATTCAAATTCTTTGTCTCTCACCCTGTATAGCCTGTGTAACTGAAAATTACTATTTTTGTTAAACCTTCTAATCCGTTAACTAAAGTTCAGAATATTTAGAGAGAATTTATGATTTTATAAAACAATTAAGATTGCAAGTATTTTAAAAATCATTAATATACTGTATATTAGAATCACGAATTTTGTTGAAAAAAGCTACGTGCCAAGGAATTGGCAGCGGTTTTTGTTTTTGCAAGCATTATCAATAAACATTAGCAAATAAGCGTGACACACAGTATTAAATGCTTTGCTGAAATCAAATAGAATTAGTAGAGTGACCTTCTTTTTATCTATTCCAAGCCTAACATCATCAGTCAACTTAATTAAACCGAACTATGTGCTGTGGCCAGTGCGGAAGCCTGTTTGGAAGTTGTCAAGGCAAGGTCTTGTTCCGAGCTACTCCAGCGCCTTGGATACAAAACAGAGTAGAGATAGAGAGAGAGAGAGAGAGAGAGAGAGAGAGAGAGAGAGAGAGAGAGAGAGAGATCGCGCCAGATGTGCTGTGTAAGGCAAGGGCCACATCAGGCGTGCATACAAGTGAGAAAAAGATAGAGTCGAGAGCGAGTACCGCGTGACGTAACAGGCTACGGCTTCAGGACTAGCGCGAGTACGTAAGCGGGAGAGATAGATAGATAGATAGATAGGTCTTTATTTGCTAAAAGCAAAAAATAATACAAATTAGATCACAAAGACTGTCGCATACAGTCTAACAAAAAGAGATAATAAAATATGTAAAAATACCGTCACATAAAATCACATACAATCACATTTCGTCATATTTAATTATCACATTAAACTTTTCTAATATTACGCTGTACATTTAAGGTTTGGTCATAGACCTATCTGTATTGCACGTTTGAAATCTAAAATACGTAATACTGAAAGAATTTTTACGGCCTAAGGGCCGAGTCTGACTAGATTAAAAACTAGATTAAGATTAAGAATGCAGCGCCAGAGGGCTCAGAGTCGTCACGATTCAGTGGCCAGCAGGTGCCAACGTAGTGCCCCCTTGAAGGAGGCGAGAGATGGCAGGTTTCGCAGAGTAGAAGGGAGAGAGTTCCAGAACCGAGCACCCTGGACCTGTAAGGCTCTAGCCCCGGTTTCAGTACTCACGGTAGGGATGCTCAGTTCCGGGGGAACTCTCCTACTGGAGGGTCTTTGCTTGTGTTTATTGAACAATGAGGCCAGATACGAAAGATCACCGATCCGGATTATTCTGTATAATAGAATGGCCTCAAAGTGGAGCCTTCTGGAATCGGTGCGAAGCCATTCTAGACTCCTCCGGTAAGGACTGATGTGTTCATTCCTCCTAACCCCGAAGATGAATCTCACACACGAATTGCTCAGTCTCTGTATCCGTATTTGTTGTTCGTTAGACGCGTCCAGGATAGTCACAGCACAGTAGTCGATGTGCGGTTGTATAAGTGTCTCAACTAGCCTTCTGCGGAGAGTCTCAGTGGTGCAGCCCCTGATAAACCGCAGGCTATACAGGGCTTTATTTATTTTTTTCGTGATAGCATCCACCTGCGGTTTCCAAGTAAGTTTGCTATCCAATACAACACCGAGACTCACGACCGTCTCACTGAATGGGACGATCCCTCCGTCCGGCAACGGAACCCCTGGCAAGTTCCATGATTTGATACCATTAACGTTCTTCAGAGAGAGAGAGAGAGAGAGAGAGAGAGAGAGAGAGAGAGAGAGAGAGAGAGAGAGGGAGAGAGAGAGCCAGCCGTCAGCGGACTGAACCTGGGCCTGTGGCCTGTTGTCTGCTGCGCAAGCGCGGTTTCTGTGTGAGCATAAGCCCTGCGTAACTACATTGTGTGCGGGGGGCACTACAGCCACCGCGTTGTAGTGAAGGTCTGAGTAAAATACAGAGTATAATAAACTGTAACTATTATATGTGATTATTTTCCCCTCGATCGCGCCAAATCCTACGATTAAAGAACAATCCTAGTGCATGCTAGGCACTAGGTTTTGCGGACCTGTGTTGGAAGACACAGCGTTGCAATTACGACAACTCAATTATAAAAATACTAATTAGAGATCTCTGGCGCTTCGAGTTTGTTCGGCGGCCGATCCCAAAATGGCGATTATGTTGCGCCAAAAGTTTGCGCTACTCACTCGCCACAGCTTGGCGTCATCCTGGTGGCGCTCTTTCCTAAGCTGGTAACAAGGATCGGCTAGTGTACACCTGTGCCGTAGCGTTACGGTATATGTACACATGCGCAGTAGCTTTGGGGTATAAGTACACATGTACTGTAGTATTGATGTGTACATACACGTACACTTTACCATCGATGCGTTAGTACACATTTAAATAAGCATTTGTATGTACGTATATACATGTGGCGGTCCCCTCCTACCACCGGATGCGACCCGACGCGCCGCCTAACGGAGCACCACGACGTGGCGAGCGCGATCGGAGCTTGGAAGTTAAGTCACTTTCGTGAATCAGTCACGGCCTGGCCGCCGGTGCGAACAGACCTAGTCATCTTGTACATAGTTAAATGTAATCTAGTCACAATCAACACTCAGTATTATCTTTATTCCTTTGTACCTTGTCTGTTCGTCCTTGCCTACCTTATCTCCTGTTCGGGAGCGTAGAAGAAGAGATTTAACCAACCATCCTAATCCTCTAAATACATAAGTGTGTGTGTTTTTTTTTATGTAGCATAGACAGAGCAATTTAACTAGCCTTTTTGGCTTCTCCTTTGAAGTTTGACATTTCCATACATTCCCCATCCACCAAGGTGATTAGGGGTTCAGGATCGAACTCGTCTTCCTCTGGACAGACTCAACTCCGACACCTACGTTTGTCTGTATCGGGTGTGGCGGTCTGGGTTCAATTCAGCTACCTACGTTCCTCAGCATCGGTCTGAGAAGCACTTAGAGGTATTCAACCCTAGCTCCTACGTTTCTCTGCATCGGGCAGGGAAGTGAGAGCTCAACTCTGTAACCTACGTTTTTCTGCATTGGTCCAAGGAGCGTTTAGTATCTACTATTCATTGGCCTTTTTCTAGCAACAGTTTTACTTAGCTATTTCGTCTTGTCTTTTCCTTCTATTCTCTTCGTTATTTTTAATCTTCTTAAGAATAGTGTTTACGTAGTTGTTTACTGCGCACCAACCATCCTTCGACGTCAGCATAGCTGCCATCGTTGACTCAGGTGTCACCCTAGTCAGAAGGTATCACTTAAGTTCTTTTCATTCCATTTTGAATCGCGAACAGTGACAAAAGGCATGCTCCGCATCTTCATTTGCTTCCAAACATACTGGGCAATTCGAGTTGTCCTCTACCTCAATGCGGTGTGGTATTTTTACCAACAATATTGGTATGAGGCGGTGCGTCCATCACCCCTTTTCACTAGAGTCCCATCGTCTTTGCCTACTGTTTACTGGCCAGGAATTGATTCAGATATTGAACTTATTAAATCTTGTGCTAAGTGTGCCAAGCATGCTCATGCTCCTCCTTAATTCAACACGCATCATTGGGAATATCCTAAAGGCTCATGGGAACGTATCCATATAGACTACGCTGGACCAGTAGCTGGTAAGATGCTTCTAGTTATCACTAATGCTTATAGTAAATGGCTTGAAGTCAAGGTCACAGGTTCCAGTACTAGCACTGCTACAATCAATATTCTCGATCAGTTATTCGCTACTTATGGTGTACCTAGCATTGTTGTTTCATATAATGGCCGTCAATTTGTTTCAGATGAGTTTGTAACATTTCTCAAGATAAGTGGAATAAAATATCACAAACTTACTGCTCCTTATCACCCTCCGACAAATGGTCAAGTAGAAAAATGCGTAGTTATAACAAAAACAGCCTTACTCAAAATGGATACGACACAAGGTTCTTTGCAACGGAACTTAAATAAGTTCTCGAGACAATATAGAAAAGCTCCTCATTCAACTACTGGACAATTACTTGCTTTATTATTTTTAAAATGAAACATTAGCACACGATTACATCTTGTTCGACCCGAACCTATCAACGAGAAGATTTCTGAGAAAAATCAAGCTGATTTTATCAATACGTACCGAGAATTTAAATCACTTGAACATGTTTATTTTCTTTCCGGTAATCCATAATTAGATAAATGGATTCTAGGACAAATTAATTCTCGTCTAGGAGATCTACATTTTGAAATCAGTTACATGGTTAAAAGGTATAAATGACACGTCAATAAAATTCGTACTTTTACAGAGAAATCAGAAGAAGGGAAAGAAACCAGAAAGAGTAACATTTTTTGAAGATAAAATTGGTGCTAATTTGACAACGCTTTCTACCACAAGCACACGACGTCGTACTCGATTTTACAAAAATTACGTAACTCCAAGATCTATGAGTGCACAACAAAAACTAAATACTGAAGTAATTACACCATCATATAAGACTCCTTCGACTTCTCAGACTGTGCTGTTTAAAGAATCACCGACTATACAAGCTACGTCAACTCAAGAATCTTTAATTTTTAAATCTTTACCAACTTTAAGTGTTGAGATGTCTATGACTACAACGGAAGCTCAATTCTCAACATCTCACGCATCTCTTCCACCTACTGTGAATGATTCATTCCAAAATCTATCTACCTCTGCAACTCTTCAAGAAGAATTTCCGTTTCAAACTCAATATCAACGTACTAAACGTTTACCTCAAGAACATTTTTCATTCTAAACACACCGCAGATTCAACGATCATCTCGGATACGTAAATCACGAACTATTTACTTTCTACCATGATAATTTAAGAAATCTTTATAAAGGAGGAAGGAAATGTAGTATATTTCAATTAAAGTTGTTTTTAAGTTCTATTGTTTTTCATGTAACTTCATAGCATTGATTGTAAATAATAACTGTCATTCTAAATAACCCTATCTTTGAGTAAACATCTTTGCATTTTCTTCAAGTTCACTCTATACATACACAATAGTATATTTGAACAATATTTAATCTATTGGAACTATGAGTTTAGTTGGAGTAAGCTACGTGCCAAAGAGTTGGCAGCGGTACTTAATTACAGTGGAAAACGAGCTAGAGTCATCTAAATTTTTTAACTTAATTTTATCTAGTTTATTCCTTACACATATCTGTAGAGTCAACGATTCTTTTAAGTACACATTTTCAAACTCGACGCATTTTTTCCACTTTATAAACAATAATATCCTTTACTTCCAAATACTATAATTTTTACCATCAAATAGTGGAAGTTTGACGTCGACGTCATTGTCCATTTCTTCTTTCTGATAATACAATTCTTCGTTTACTTTCAATTCTTGATCACTGCTTTGGTTCCTAATTTTTTTTTGGTCGGTTTCTTTATTTATTTTCTGCTTAGAACTTTTTTCTTTATACTGCATTTGCCTTTGTTTCTTTCTTTAGTATATGTACATAATTTCCAAAATACGTCAATGTATAAGAGAGTTAACACCTATCCTACTTTGAAGATGTATAGATATTCGATTAATTCTTCTTTTGAAACTGTGTACACCAAACTTGCACTTTTTCCTTTTCAATACCTATATTTATCTTCGACGCTCATTAGTAGACTTTTCTGTATGCTTGCTTAAGTCCCTTTTCAAACATGGACTTCTTCTTTGCAACACCGAGAATCCCGTTTCAGAGCAGCTGCGGCAATCTTCTCGCGCTTTTCTGGCCTTATCATACTAGCAAACGGTACGAGGAGCTCGGTTCTTGTCAAAAATGAAAGCTATATTAAAGCAATAAATATTTATAATGCGTTTCCTAATCAACTAAAAGTATTAAATAGAAAAATACTCTCATAAAAGAAAAATTATAGAATAGATAAGATCAAATGATGGTTGTAAAAAATATATTTATATATTATTGTGAGCGTGAAATTTTACATCGGATATGCCTTAGTACTCAACTGATGCGTGACCGTCTACACTCCACTCTATGGCGGCACATGCGCGCTGCACGATATGCAACCATAGCGTTAGCTCTAGTCAGCCGGTGTCTGCAGGCTTCTGTATACCTATAAATATATATTACTTTACTCGCGTAAATAAAGAAACCTGTTTAATCAGATAATAAACAAACAACGATCAGTTGAGTACTAAGGCATATCCGATGTCAAATTTCACGCTCTTCAAGATGGTTACATCCATTTTTCTGTAGCTACCACTGTTTTCGAGAAATTGACGAAAAATATATTGTTTTGCTGTTTTTACCCCCACCCCGGGCACTATGGGGACTGCAATTTTACGTAAATGTTTTGGGCAGGCTAAACTTAAATATATTCAAAATGCAGTTCTTCTAGTGAAAAAGTGTATTTCGAGTAGATTTTGACTGGACTATACGACGATAGGTTCAATACGCTGCAAATCCAGACGCATGTAGTGCTGAGTTGATCCAACAATCATAGTCTTCGTTTTGGCAACATTCGAGAGAAGACCATTTAAGTATACAGCTGGCATCCTCATTAAGTAAAAGTAAAAAGCTCCAGCACTTTGTTCTCTCAGAGTAGCCATGTAGTAAATACTCCTCGTGTGCACTTCAAACAGCACGTTTTACCTCAATACGAGCAATCTCGTAGCGAGTAATAGCAGCTTGCCTTCTGGAAAACTTAGCGGCACTGTACAGCCGATCACAGGCTTTACATCGACGTTCAAGGTCCGCTGTAAACCACGGTGTAGCGTTGCGACTAGGCTTTCTAGCGGTAAACGGTGCGTGAGTATCTAGAGCCCTGCACGCAACTTGCTGAAAACCAACCAGCTTATTATCAACAGAAGCCAATGTATCATAGAAAGCCGGTAAGAAGAGATGGGGCAGAAGGTCAGCCAGAAAAGCAGCTGAAGAGAACCTTAAAAAATTGCGCGATATAATCAGCAACTCTTGCTTTGCAGGGATATCAAACATAAAATCGATCAAGTGGTAATCATGACCATTGATGTAAGGAGCAGCGGATTTCTCGTAATGCATAATCTTGTCACCGCAATCTGATACTATCACATCAATCCCCGTGTCGGTATGATGATCGGAATAATTTTGGAACCGTCTGTTTTTCTAACTAAGATCTTATCATCACTTACCCAGACATATTTATAGCCCAAGGTATTCGCACGCGTTTTCACAGTTAAGCGTAAATTATGGAGAAACGGGGATAACATGTCGTGCATATCGATAAATGTATCACTACCGCCCGGGTAGATATCACTAAACTTAAGTGGGCCAAATAGTCGCTTCGCTCGCAAGACATCATCGCGCAGCAGCATTAGACTACGGGCGACTGACAATTGCATGGACACTATGCACGTCGGTGAGATTATTAACGACGTTTAGCTTAGTAAAAATAGCCCAAGTGATGTCATGCAGAGAAGAGCAAGTAGGCAGAATTCCCGAAACCTTAATCTTCGCATATTTACAGCCCTTATAAAAACGCTTTTTTAGGCTCGCAACCTCTTTCGCAAGTTTCGCGTTCACGTTCTCAAGCGAGGTAGCTCTGCTTTCCTAGTTGTCGACCTTAGCAGCATGCGCATCAATTCTGCTACTAACAAGGAAAGGTACCCAACCCGAACTCACCGATTTTGATGATTTTCATATATGTTGTAGAACATAAAAAAATAAGAGACACGTATTTTTTTTTATCGGCTAATTTTCACTTTTAAGGGGTAAAAACCTCCCCTAAAGTTAACCCCCAAAAAGCGTTTTTTTTAAATATCTCGGCTTAAAATTAATATTTTTCAATGAAACAAATTGGAGGTTATTTCTTACAAAAAGAGCAAGTATTTCATGGTGATTTGAAGAGTAATGGTAGCATCCCCTATTTTTTAGGGGTTGAAAACATATATTTTTTGGCATAATTTTATAATAAAAATGTTTAAACCGACTAAAAAAAATTGGAAAAAATGTTTAAACATCCTTAATAACAAAATTTAGTTGACGTCTTTCGGTGTTTTCATAAATATTACCCCTAAGGGGGTAAACCACCCCTAACACAAAATAACTGTAAATATGTAATTCAATACATAATATTTCGTAGAAAGTTTGTATATAGAGGTTTTCGAGGTCGCTGATTACAAATCTGTTATCAGATTTTGAAAATTCAAAATGGCGGAACCAATAGGACGGAAATATCGAAAAAAAATTTTATATAATAAAAAAGTTTTAAACGACTAAAAAAATTGGAAAAAATTTGTAAACATCTATAATAAACAAATTAAGTTTTTCGATTTTTTCATAGATACTACCCTTTAGGGGGCAAACCACCCCTAACACAAAATAACTATAAGTATACTTCAATACATAATATTTTGTAGAAGGTTTGTATATAAGGGTTTTCGAGATCGCTCTTTGCAAATCTGATATCAGATTTTGAAAATTCAAAATGGCGGAACCAATGTGGTGGACGAAAATGTCGAAAAAAAATTTTAACTTTCATAAAAACTTGTTATAAATGTGTTATCTTTGTAGCCTGTACATGTGAACTAAAGAGCCTTAAACCCTAAACCCCTAAAGAACAAATAGGCTAAATGGTTGTGCTTTTTAACCAAACCACCTCAAATTCCTAAATTTGTAAACAAGAAAATTCTGTGTGTGAAGCAGTTTTATAATTTCCGTAGAAATTGTTATCAGAATGTTATTGAAATTCCTTTATTGTAAATTCAACTTATAATGTATTTTTGTTTATAATATTAGAGTATAATAATAATCTACAATCTTTTATCTTTTGCCATAGTGCATTTTTTGTATTGAGCATAAAATATATTATTTTACGATGTTTTTACAATAATGGTAGTCCTCATAAAAGTGTTTAAAGCACAATGCTTTTTTGCACCAACCACATCGTACAATTGCAATGTTTGTGCACCCTTCTATTTCACAATGTGTTGCACAAGACTTTCCAAAACTGAAATCTATAGGATTATCAAATTTATCTGGTTTTTGATTGACGTAACCGCTTTTATACCAGGAATATTTAAACAAATCTATATATCTCGGTGAAGACAGTTGGTTGTGAACCAATGATTGAAGTTTAATTATATTATTTCTCACATGTAAATTCATATCATGATCCATTAACATTACATTATCAGAAAATGTTCGGACAAAGTTTTTCCAAATACGAAATCCATAGACATCAAGTGGTTGTATTTTTCCTGTGGTTCCAGTTGGAATTTTTTTATGTTAATAATTTTATTTTGTGGCATTGTTTCTTCTATAACTTTGTCACAATGACCACTCCAAGAATCAAGTAATAGTATTGAGTGATGGCCTACATAGGGATAAAATATTTTTTCCAACCAGATTTTGAAGTGATCTGCAATTAAGCGACTTACTTATTAACTGATCAACGATATTACAATGTAAAAATTGTTATTAGTTCCCTTACTTGTTGTTAATTTTCCAGATTTGGATGCTTCCACGTACACGTTTTCTGGTCTAAATATGTTTTGTTCTACAATAGGGCCAAACTTGCCACTTGGTTCCTTTAAAACAAGAAATAGCAGTGACAACAGTTGTCCAGTAGCTGATATTAGTGGCTGTATAGTATAACTATGCGTTGTTGCTGAAATTGACTGTACCAGACATTGCACTTACTTTTCTCCTTCTACTGCTAATGTTCTTCCAGTATGCATTTCTAGCTGAATTCCGCTCTGATCTGTATTATACAAATTTTCGAGTCCAATCCTTGGTATACACGATTTAACGTCATCGATAAATGCTTCAGCTTTAGCCGTAAGTTCTGCACTACTTTCTAGTGTTTTTCTTGTTATGAACTTATTTATTTTCCTAGAAACTATTCGGTGTGCTTGCTTAAATTTGAGTAACCAATGTTTAGAAGCTTTGAATCTAATATCATCAAAACCAATTTCTTTTTTAGCTTGTAAGGCCCATCGAATTATATCTTCATCATGGATAATTGAACCACTGTCGAGAGCTGCTTGAAAATTATCCAGGGTATACTGACAAATTTGTGCTACTTTTTCTCTATACGTGCCACCTTTATTAATTGAATGAGCCCAACGACGTAGCTGACTAATAGATGATACTTTTTTGAATCTGTTTTGCACTGTTTTGAGACTTAAATTTTGCTTCGTTTTGCTACTTCTCCAAAATTCTACAGCTCTTTTTTTGGATTCAAAATCTAGTTCTTCATTATCTGCTGTACATTGATTTGTTGGTGCTATATCCGGATCAGGAAAATGATGTTGCACTTCATCATCAATTATTTCCACATTATGGTCTTTATACTCTTCTTGAAAATCCAAAGAGTCATCAGTAATCATTTCTACATCGTTGAAATCATGTGTTGCATCTATTAAAATTTCTTTTATTTTTTCGGCCAACTCTGTTTCGTGATAATTCGTGACACTATCTGGTATGTTTAACGCTTGAAAGTATGCTAATAATAAGTTTAGAACGTTTAACGGATTAATTTTCATTTTTCAATCTAAAATGAAAACAAGCGGTAAAATTTATACAAGCTGTGTTTTTGCATGTAAGGCACGACTGCTACATTTCTACCAGAATAAAACGAGTGAATGTAAATTGAATCAAATCATTAATTTATGCATTGGAGAAGAATTCTCGTTCCACTTTGTGATGTTCGGAAAACTCTATTTTTGGTTTTATTCAACTTTTATTCACTTTGAAATTGAATAATGTAAATCTATATAAAATCACTAAAGAAAATTTTCTACAACTGTATGATACCACTGACAAACAAAAAGACGTACTATTCGTACTTTCCGGCATCGAACTAGAATACCCACAAAACTCACTCACTGCCTAAAAAATAACACAGGCAGCTGAGGTAAACACTCGATGAAAACAATCTAAAAAAAGAACATACTGATTCGCACATATTGTCAACAACTTTTATGAGTGAAAGACATTTATCTGTGGAATTATCATTGAATGTACGATAACATTCATTAAACTAATGAATGCATATAAAATTCCCTTTCAATAACAACGTGTTCTTTAATTGCAAATGAAGTTCGAGTATTAATATTCTTTTATGTATTTTTACCAATAACAAAAATTATCATAGTAATATAATAATAATAATAATAAGAAGAAGAATAAGCATAATTGCAATAGCAATAATAACAGTAATACTGATAATAGCAATGATAATGAAAAATAATAATAATAATTAGAATAATATTTATTATTAAATTTAGATTTTTTGATAAATTCATTAAATCGTATCAAATAGTATTATTATGGAATTCCAGACTGTAAATATTTTACTATAGATACAATAATCATTACTTCGAGAATTCATCTAAAAAACGTTTGGCTTACGAAATAATTGTAACAATGAAAAACTCCCAAGTTTGACAACATTAAATTTTATTACAAAACGCAAAAGAGTTTGATAAACTAATTTTATTAACCTATGTTTTTTCATTTTCAAAAAAGTGTGGACTTTTTGAATTTATAAAATTATATAATTATGCAATTTATGAAATACTTTATAATTTATGAAATTACTTTTGAAATTATGCTAATTTATAAAAGCAGAAAAATAAATAATCTTTGATTGAAACATAAAACGAGACGTTATTTGTTACATACAAAATGATAGAATAAAATATCGGTAATATGTCTATACTCGTGTCTACGGTAAAGCATAGGCCTTCGGCTTGTCTGGAGGTTAGGGGTTTGGAGTCGTTTGGTTAAAATGCACAACCATTTAGCCTATTTGTTCTTTAGGGGTTTAGGGTTTAAGGCTCTTTAGTTCACATGTACAGGCTACAAAGATCACACATTTGTAAACAAGTTTTTTTGAAAGTTAAAATTTTTTTTCGATATTTCCGTCCACCATATTGGATCCGCCATTTTGAATTTTCAAAATCTGATAACAGATTTGTAATCAGCGACCTCGAAAACCTCTATATACAAACTTTCTACGAAATATTATGTATTGAATTACATATTTACAGTTATTTTGTGTTAGGGGTGGTTTACCCCCTTAGGGGTAATATTTATGAAAACACCGAAAGACGTCAACTAAATTTTGTTATTAAGGATGTTTAAACATTTTTTCCAATTTTTTTTAGTCGGTTTAAACATTTTTATTATAAAATTATGCCAAAAAATATATGTTTTCAACCCCTAAAAAATAAGGGATGCTACCATTACTCTTCAAATCACCATGAAATACTTGCTCTTTTTGTAAGAAATAACCTCCAATTTGTTTCATTGAAAAATATTAATTTTAAGCCGAGATATTTAAAAAAAACGCTTTTTGGGGGTTAACTTTAGGGGAGGTTTTTACCCCTTAAAAGTGAAAATTAGCCGATAAAAAAAAATACGTGTCTCTTATTTTTTTATGTTCTACAACATATATGAAAATCATCAAAATCGGTGAGTTCGGGTTGGGTACCTTTCCTTGTAAGAGCAGTATTACCATCCGTGACGACATTACATAATTCGCCAAGCTTATCGTCGACAGAAATCGCATTCCAATTAGAAGGCATCGACATTGTGGAAGTACGAGGGAGAGGATGTGAACTAGTGTCGTTCAGCTGATTTTCAGTCAACGATGAAAGGTCAGTACTACGAGTGAACTCCGAACTAAGGCTAGCAATACTTAGATCGCTAATATCGAGAAGAGATGTAGAGCCAAGGTCATGCCTGGCGTAAAAAATAGAATCGCGCTCACTGCGACTAGGAAGCGGAGTAATGTCGGGTGGCGTAGATAGTGCCTTATAAGTTTTAAGGCAGCAGCCGTTACAGGACTTACTATTGACGGAACGTGCTAGACAACCTTCATGAAAATCAAGCCCACATTGATGGCACGAGTAACTGCGTTGCGGCCGCATTTCCTATACACTGGCATTAATACGCATATAAATTATAAAAATAAAACGAAACTTAAAAATAAGACGCAAAATTATATTATTATTATTACAACTATACATAACTATAACAGCGCAAGAATATAAACAATAAAAAAAGGAAAAGCGGAAAACGCAATGCATAACGCAGTAAATGTAAAAATACAGAGATCGATTTGGCTTATTGATCGAAATCCGATGAATTTGAAAACGCAACAGAGTTTCGCGCCAAATAGGGTGTGCGTTAAGAACAACTGATGAACCCGGCAAAAAAAAAAAAATGGGTTCGAGAACGCAATGAAATTTTGCGCCAAACGAAAATGAGTGTCTTTAAGAACACACGCCAAATCCGACAAAGTTGAGTGAGTTTACAAACGCATTTCAAATTCGCGCCAAACATAAGTTGATGCTTTCATGAACACAGGCCGCGATGAAGCAAACAAGTGACGTAATCGGCCACTGAACTTGTACCACGTGCAAACGAAAATAAATAAATAAATGACCAACAAAAAAGGCCAATTTACTAGAACGAAAGCAACGCATAGGAGCCAAAAGAGATTCAGATTGGCTAGGATGCCTGCGCTAGAGCTCTCTCTCACCGCACAAATGACGCCTGAACGCACATACCTCACACACACACAGCCAAAGAAGAATCAGGAGATGGTCTTGATTCACCGGGTTGGTGTAAAGCAGAGTAGGCTTCAGCCGATCCTCACTGGTGTAACGGACGGTAACGATGACGGTCATGAACGAGCGAAGGTCGGCAGCGAACGAACGGGCTGAGTAGTAATGGCGAAGTAGTATAACCTCAAAACTATTCGTCAGGCAAAAGTGCAGAACCATGGCTCAACAGCAGAATAACAGTGCTAGAATTATATTTCCAAAAAGAGCCATAACAGTCCCACACCGCCAGAGAGAGAGAGAGAGAGAGAGAGAGAGAGAGAGAGAGAGAGAGAGAGAGAGAGAGAGAGAGAGAGAGAGAGAGAGGCAGAGAGCGGGCACGCCGACGACGAAATAGACGAAGAAAAAGGCGAAAATCGAGCTGCTGCTGCCTGGCTCACTGCCTGGTATAAGATAGAGGGAGAGTGAGCGCCTAAAGCGAGAAAGTAGGCGTGCCTACTCTGTCCAAGTCAGTGCTCTGGTAAAGACTTTGCAAACTGCACGAGGGGATCAATTTGCATCGAGACTCGAAAGATAATGCCTTTTTATAGCGAAAATTCGGGAAACGTTGATAGTCTTGATTTTAGAGAAACTGCGTCTTACAATAGCGTAGTTGGCGTCACATTTTTATTCTTTACGTTGTACAAGACGTTGATAAGCTTTTACAGAAACAGAGAAATGCAATGACTGTCGTTTATACCGTACGGCAACGATCTCTAAACTCGTTTAAATACAAGTAAAATATTGTGGTTAAGGGCGAATACAGTAGAACGGAGCCTAGGCTACCTGCGCAATCTCTTTTCCGGATCGGCCGCTATGGCAGTGATTCGCAGGCTAAATTGTAGAATAAAAACTAACCCTTATAACACCTCTGCTCGGTAGTTTCTACACAACTGCTCAAGTATGCTAGCTGGTAGATTATCGAACAGATTAATGTTTGTTTTTGACTAGACGCCAGTTGGTGTCTTGCAAAACTAATTTAGTATGACTTATTAAAAACAATGCTATCGACTCAGTGAATCAGTGCATGATTTACTGAGTCTATCGCACATGGCAAGCCATAATAAATTTAACATGTCTCAATTATGGGGGATGCAACTTTGTCACAGTAATGTTTTTAGATATTTCTGTATACATTTCTCTAACTTACCAAGCACTATAAATGATGGTTTAGATATCATTGTCTTTGAAGACGCTTCAAATGCTGTGCTAAAAAAGAAACGTCAAATATTAAAACTCTTGAAAGCTTATTTTTCTAATATGGAGGGGCAGTAGGAGGTAAAAGCACTATTTTCAAATCATTTTTTGTAGAAGGTTGTATGGGGAATCAGCATTTTACCGCCCTACTGTAATGTTTATTTCGACCACCACTTAAGGGCTTAGTGTGAAATTCTGTCAAAAGTATTTGTGTACAGAATTTAATTCATGGATATTTTTGACATAGTAATACGAAAAAAAACCGCCGCCTTTGGTTCGGCTGGTAGCTTCCTTCATAATTATGTATTGCTTTTATATTAAAATTATTTTTTCTCCATAGATAATTCTATACATTTTTTGTACTTTTTTGTTTAATGGATAATAGTATATTGTGCATCAAGGGGAAAAAATAAGCCATTTCAAACAAGGGTAAGGTGTTGTAACAAACAAACATCTGACTTGAGTTTCAAATAAACTTTCTTCCCATGGTAGACACTGTATTTTCTACGAATGCACAAAACCCCAAAACTACCTCTCCTTAGGGGTTCGGGTAAACCGGAAGTTGACCGTAAGTAGACCAAAAGTCGACCGGAAGTAAACCGGAGGTGAGCCGGAAATGAACTAAAAGTAATGAGAAAAATACAAAATGACCCGAATGTGACCAAAAATAACCGGCGATGAACCAGAAATATACCGAAAATTAACAGGAAGTAACCAGAATGATGTATATTTGCTAACGTACTCCTAAGGAGTTAATCGGAAATTAACCAATAAATTATTAATAAACAAATTTTGAAAAGTTTGAAAATTATTATTCATAAACTGTAAATTATGTTAAAGCTTTTCTTATAAATAAATAAATAAATAAATAAATGAATAAATATATATATTGCGAGGACTGTGGATTCTAATTGATTTAAGTGAAAGGAAACTTGTGTAGCATTGGGGTAGGTAAATGACTTCAAACGCAATAACATCAATGTGGTAGTAAAAGAAAAAATATATTGTCAATTAACAAAATCTTAAATTCAGAACAATAACTCTGAATGCGCCTCGCAAGTTTCTCGGAAATATTTAGTTATATTAAAATCAAAGATTAAATTTTATTATATAAAAACCGAACAAATAATAATTAAATTTATACAAGTAAATTTAGTATGTTCAAAAGGAAGTTGATTTTAGAATTGACGTGAATTGAAATAATCTAATTTAACTGTGTAATGAATTACTCTTCAGCAACAAATGAACAGCCTGTAGTTCATGGGAGACTATAGTCGACTGTTTGAAAGGAACTAGAACAGAGAGAGCAAGAACACTTGAATTATTATCTTTAGTACGATATAGTAGTTTGTGACAACACAGTTTAACTCTCTTCGTATTAAAAAAAAAAAAAAACATTGAATCAAGTAGTTTCGATTTAATTTGTTATCCGTCTTTAGATTATACGTTTCTGCGTAGCAGAGGAACACTCGCGACCACCTAGCGATGGTTGGATATAAGATCCACGTCTTTGTTAGTAACGCGTGACTTTATTGCATTATCGCGTGAGTGATATACGTCGTTGATCGCGATGCACCCTAGCCGGCAAGTACATACGGACGCAGCCCGATATTGCAAAAGGCACTTAGCAGTCCTTAGACTGCAACTCAACCTCTCCGGCTTACGGGGGCAGTTGTTAGTTAAGTTAGCCTGGTAAGTCACATTCACTGTGCCAGAGCTTCGCCGTAACTATACGTCTGTGAGCACAAGTAAAATAGACTCATGGAGCTCAGCACGAGTGCCTATTCCTTCGGCCAGTATCAGTAAACGTACAATTTAGCACTGCACATAAAACACTGGAAACATGAATCCACAATTGAGCGATTCAATCGCTACACTAACATTAAAACTTAAAAGGAGATGATACACTTATCGCCGGTGCTGTCTGGAATGTAGATGGCTTTGGATAGGACCTTGAGTGTGCTCGCGAGGCCTCGAGAATTTGTTGCGTGAAAACGGCTCCACGTGGTTAAGTATAAGTTACATGTTTGCAGTTTGAGAGTTCAGAGTAAGATGATTCCGCTCGCAATACAACTGACTCGCAAAAGTTAGGCAGCTCAAGTTTTGGAATAAACTCAGTAGCCGATTTTCATATTCAATAATGTAAAGTCGTGCATACTATTTGGTTTGCATAAACAATACAAATTTCCACCTGAATTCTGTTACTGCCGCGCTTCCTTTATGTTTACCTCTTGGTCTCATCGCACTTCCAAGGACTTGTACGAATTTTCAATTCATGATAGAAATATATCCGAGGTGATGCAGCAAGTGGCTCTATTACCGCCGTAGTTCAAGTACCGTGTTGGTTCTAGTACCGTGTTGGATCTAGTACCGTGTTGGGTCTACTTTCTTGTTGCTTCTAATGCCGTGTTGATTAACCCTCATGGGTTATGTGATTGTCGTGCGCCCCACGCCCTTCCACACATACAATCCAGCGGGTCAACTCAGACTGACCATGGATCTTTTATTGATCTCACAATAATATAAAAATAAACTAAATCCCCAAAAACACCGACTCGGCGTAGCAGTTCAAATACCATAGTGGTACAGCACAGCATCAGCTCTAATACCGTAGTAGTACTAGTTTTCATCATTGTTGGCGAAATGTACTACTGGCAAAGTGTCATTCTGGCGAATTGTCCTTATTGGCGAAATGTCCTCCTGGCGAAATGGCCCTACTGAGGAAGTGTCCTTCTGTCAAAATTACATACTGGCAAAATATCGACGAAATTTTAAAAACATTCAATTCTTACAACAATAGATTACAATTTACTCACGGGACTGAGATTGATTAAACATTATAAATATTTTAGATGCTTCAATTAATCATGGACAAGTATACAAAAGCTATATCAGCTTAAAAGTTAATTGTGTCTTCTTGAAACTAATTTTTCTGTCATTAAAAATACAACGTGGAAAGTAATAGCTAACACATTTTGTAGAATTTGAAACAAAACTAAACTATAGAGAAAGATTCTGGACTACAACAGTATAAAAAATAATATTATTTTAAATATACTTGAAATCAAAATTTAATAAATGAGAATAATAATCTAAACTTTGATTTAAATATTTTAAAAGAATTCTAGGTTAAACAACGTGTGATACAATTTTTACTATAACTTTACCGTCAGAAAATATATCAATGACAAGAGTAGCGCCTGCAACGTTTACACAGTGATAGCAAGTACAACTCAATTAATATTATTAAAAAATTATAAACTTAGAAACATTTTTAAAGTTTAGAATCTTTGTTGGTTGCATTGGACAGCAGATGAAGTTGTTTCGATGAGAAGGTTTTGTAACTTATATTTCCAAATAAACATACATAGCAACGAAGTATCAAAATATTATCATAGTTTGATAAAACGCGTTTTATGCGAAACATATTTTAAATATAATAGTTAAGCAATTCCAAAATAGGTAACATAATTTAGAAATATTTTTATTATAAAAATTCTGATTAGAAAAATATGTTTACCACAAGCGAAGCGAGACCGAACGTGCAGGTGCTATGAAATTATCTTTAACTTGTATTCGTTTTTTTAACAAAAATGATAATGCTATTTATCTCTTGAAAAAAAATTAAGTCAAGTAAACTAACTTTACTATATGTCATAATATTTAAAATTAAAATATAATTAAATATATTGATATTTTTTTTACAATAAAAATTCTCATTAGCATGATATGATAAAATAAATAATAAATATGTTTAGTAAATGTTTTAATGTAGCCTTAATATGAAACGGTTCTAAAAACTTTTAATACCATACTTGGAAACGCTGGAATGAAAGTTTAAGAACTTGGAAAATGGAAAAAACGATAAATAAACGATGGAATGTCCACACTTTTTGGATTTTATTAATTTAAAAAATTTTAAACTTTAAAAATGTTATAAACTGCAGAAAAATAAAAAATTAGAAAAGACGTTTGATTGCACATAATGTGAAATACGTAGATAAAATATAAAATATAAAAGGGTAGAAATCTGTAAAATCTTGTAAAGCATGCTTCTTTACGGTTCTCTACTATTTTTAGTATAATTTTATAGCTAAACAGTTAAATTTTTATTTTATTTTGGTAATTTTTAGAATATCCCAACTAAGGCTTTTCAGAATAAATTCAATTACAACGCGGGCTATGTTCTGATTACTTATGAAGTTTAGTAATATTTGGTTATTATGAACGCCATATGGAATTGACGTAATCGAGTTAATTAAATCAATAAATTTTCTAAAATGACAGGTATTTCAATCATTTTCCAAAACGAACCAGTATATTTCATCTATTTATTTCTTTGAAGCCATGAATCAGTATACATACGACCAAAAATGTTTTTAACAGGTATAAAGTAAAGGTACGTCCATCTAATTATTTAGGTTTTAAAGTCATTTGGGTTTTAATCGAATGTACTTAACTAATAGAAACCAAAAGAAATAAGCTTCGTGTTTAAATTCAGTGGCTCAAAATTCATAAAAATAGACTTCGTCAATAATTTTCCTCCCGTTGATCACAGGATAAACCTCTCAACTGCGTGAAAAAGCAATTTTGGGGTGTGTTTTTTGAGGATAGGGACGAACGCGTGAGGTATCGGTAAAACATACCGTTGGCTTCTTGTTCAGCAGCTCAAAGTACATGAAAATAGTCGTTGCTTAGAATTTTTCTGAGCCCCTGTGATTTCTGACAGCTTGATCATTTCGTAAAGTAGTAATTTTGTAAGGTTAGGGAACGCGTAGCTCCGCCTGGGAACAAAATTTTAAAGAACGCCCATCACTAATTGAAAGTACATAAAAAATGCTAAATTTTCCATATTTTTCAAAATTATTAGATCAAAAGGAATTTTGGGCAGAGCTTTGTTACGTTTGACGTGGAACGTCCCATATATATATATATATATATATATATATATATATATATATATATATATATATATATATTAGGGTGTATCGAAAATTTAAACTGTTAAGAAAACAACTTTAATAGCTAAGAAAAGTTAGTATTTGATGAAAAAAGGTCGTACGTTCAAGGAGGGCGCGATAGATTAAAATTTTCTTGTCGGTATAGAGCGATCAATTTTGCAAATTTACTATACGAAAAAAATACGTTTAAAAAAGGTCACGCCATCTTCGCGTGTTAGCCAAATTTTTAATTATTGATATTTTTAACTCAAATTTTTCAATTTTCTTCGTTTTTTTACGGGCTTTCGATCTACCGTGTGACATTTAGGATTTATCGTTGCTAAGCTGCATCATAACCTCAAATTAACGTTGTGTTTTATTCAATTTTTGCTTATTTTCGACACTAGTACAAAAATTTTAATTGTCAACATTGTTTAACAACACGAGTAGAAGGGTTTGATTAAAAAAATATAGCAGTCCACAGAAAAATTGGTTAAAATCGATCATAAATAAAAAAGTCGCAAGAGCTGAAAGTTGGCTATTTTGGCGAAAATTGCGTTTTTTGCTGTTTTCTAAAATCACGATCTCATTTCTGTCTGGCTATTTTCTATAAAACCAACGTAAAAGGTTCGCATTCTGGCGGCGCTCTGACCCTCTCACTTTCTAAATGTCCATGATTTAAATTTAAATAAAACACAATTAATGCTTTCGGATCTCCACTCGATAAATGTATTCGTCTACTGCTTTGGTGCACTGTATCTTCTTCTGATTGAGATACAGCTTAAATTGTACAAACAAAATTTGTACTAATCTTATTCTTTTAAAGTTTCCAAATATGCGTACATAATTTTCATTTGATTTTAAAACTAGCTACTTATTTTCTAATCTTTGTCAGAAACTATTTTAAAGGGAATCTAAATAAGAAAATGCTCTTCATTTGTAAAAATGTGTAGGTTTTTTAAGTAAGTGTTTTTATTAATTCATTAAATAATTTATTCTTTAGATTACAGAAATACAAGGAGGGCGAAAACGGCGTACAGTATTATTTGTTTGTCGTTTTCTTGCATCAAGGATTATCTGAACTGATCTTATACGAAAGATATAATCATCAAATAATATACTAAGAAGTATATTTTCCGGGTGAGCGAAATAAGCATTTCGCTCAATTACTGGTTCAATTATATTAAGGTATTTTTGTAGCTAATATCTTGTATTTTGTATAAAAGTATAGAAATTTTTGGCTCCATCTTTAATAGATGATTGAGTTTTAACCTGAAACCAAAATGGTATGTAGACTTTCATTACGTAGGTAACTATGTCAATTAATTTAGAAGTTGGTGACTCAGTTGCCATGTACAGTCTTAACACTCGATTTGCAGTAGTTAACCACCGAGATAAATTAAGGAGCCCAGAATTTCGATTTGCAAGATCCTGTGAACAGACTCCTGACTTTATAGCGTTGTAGCAAAGATAGAGATACTGTTGGTCTTTACTTAGTATTTTGTAATCACTTATTGGCAAATTAATTTTTACAAAAATTTTTTGAAATGAGACGATTGGTAGATTTTCACATTCTTTTAGCTTCTTACCTATTATACCAGTAAACATTTGTGGACCTCTTGCCAAACCATCGATTTTTTCAAAAAGATATCTAGATGGTAACTCATTAAAATGAAGTAAGCAGATGACCCACTGCAATGGACGGTTTAGTTTTTCTTCGAGACAACGTATTGCACCACCATTAACACCAGTGTTAACTGGTGTACCATCGCACCCAATAACAGTAAAGTCAGCAAGTATACTAGGAGAATGTTTGAACAAATAATGATATAAAGTATTGCAAATAGTAATAGCGTTTCCAGAAGCAAGAGTGATATGACCAAGGAAGTGGGAATCAGGTTCCAGTATTAATGAGTAGTGATCTTCCGTCACAACTTTTCGATAAAATTTGTTACCTTTTTTTTCTTGATCAAGCGTTTTATCTCGTCGACCATCGAAGTAAACACCTATAACCGAGATTGCATCTGCCACTTTATATTGTGTTAAAACAGTCTTTTTGTTTCTCGCATTATCTTAGATTTATCAATTGCTTATGATATATCATTTTTTTCAACTATTTTGTAATCCATATGTACTGATGTAGCTATCGCTGCCGTGGCTCTTGCTGAAACATTATATCTTTGTCTTGTTAATAGTGTTCGTAAGATTTATTCTATTTTGAATTCTTCTCAAGGACTTTCTTTTTCATGTGCTACTGTTAGCTGTTCTCATATTTGATTTTATAGCTATATACTTTTTATGATATGTTGTTAACATTTGTAATACGCGTTGATAAGTGACTGTTGGAATGGCTATCTTTTTATACAAATCTAGTAAATCATTTATAACTATTTTTGAAATCTTTAGAAAAGAAGGTTCTATATTGCAATTTGTTCCTTTTTTAATCTCAACTTAATTATACTATAGTACATCTATTTTAGAGAGCTGAAAAGTAATTGAATATAAAGTACTTATAATTTATTTATTACCTGTATAAGCCGAATATTTTAAATGTTTTATTTGCAAAATTCTAAAAATTGTTTCAAGCTGTTTTTCTGACTTGCATAAAATTAATATATTAGATCCCTGGTGACAAAATTCACTGCTTTTATCTTTTATTTTATAATTTTTTAAATATAATTTTGTTATTTTTAATTCATATATTGTAACGGGTTTTCGGGAACTAAATTGCAAAAAAAGTAAATCGACGAGGGGGATTTGACCCGACGTCCCCGAGAACTCAAGGCGCGTGCACTACCACTAAGCCAACGACGCAAAACTCATTTACTCGTACCGACTAGCTGTTATATGGGCTATTCCGCCTGTCACAATATGTATTTCAATGCATGTTATGGTAAATTTTCCAAATTTTGAGGAAAGGAATAGTTTTTTAGAATATTATTTACACGTTTCTACGAAATGGTACACTTTTTGCTAGGATTTATCATAAATATTCAAATTTTACTACAATCTAAATACAAGTACAAAATAAAACAGTAAAAATAAAAAATAAAAACTATGGATTTTTCTGCCAGGGTTTACATCGCTTATATACATTAATGAATGTTTCTTTATTTTTTTTGGTTTACATTAAATGAAAATAAAGTATTAATTTTTAGTAACATTAAATATTGCAACAATCGACTGTAAGTATTCTTTTGTGATAAAGTTACTCTTGTTTTAATGATCTAAAATTGTACAACGTATATTTTTATTCTTTTGTCAAAGTCAAATGTGTAAGGAACTTTAGTAAGTAAGATGAATTTTACGGGTTTAAAATAAATTATTTGCTATATCTTATCTGATTTTTATTAAAAATAGCTCAGAATTAACGAAAGTATCACTTGTTTGAGATCAAATATGCGTAAAAAATTTCAGAAATTGATATTATTAAATAAATGTTTTAAAATTTGCTTATACTCCACTTTAATATAATAGTATAAGCAAAAAGTGTAAATACGCTTGTAATACATTTGTTACAAAGAAATTTTTACATTTGTTCAAATATTGTCTAACTTTGATAAATTTAGTAAAACTATTATAGATATTGGAACTCCTCTCCATATTATCAAATTATAGTAAAATAAGGCAAAACTGGGCAAAAGTATTATATTATTATATTATATATTATATTTTATTACAACTGCAAAAATTCTGATATTATCATTTTAAAAATAATAAAAGTGAAAAATTTAGAAAAACTATAACAAAAATTAAGACACGGTGAAAAAACGTAATAGTCATAAATACACTTAACATTTTTAGAAAAAAATTTTTAAATTTGCGCAATTATTGTCGAAAAATGATAAATTAAAAATTTAATAAACAGCAAGAATAACGTATGCAAAAAAATAATTTTACAAGACGTTTTTCTAATTTTTCTCAATGGTGTCTTGGACAAAAGCTTTTTTATGTGTGAAATAATGTACTACTTATATTTCAAACGATATGAAACAATATAAAAAATAAAGAACGAATACTTTCAAAATAAAATAATACTTTTAATATCTTTCAATATTCAATGTACTATAAGTTAAAAAATATAATATTATCTCGTTCACTTTAAAATTTTTAGCTTGAATAATATTTATAAACATTATATTTCTTTATTTATATTATGAAACTTACCTTCAAGAATGTATATTTGAATTCATATCAATTTATAACATAATTTATTTTAAAAGCAAATTTTTTTCTTCTTCCAAGTTTTTAATTAAATTAAACAAAAATGAAAATCATACTAGCTTGAATGCTTGGCTAGTCTGAAAAAAATTTCTATGACGATAATATTTAGCTTCTGCTACATTATAGGTGGTTGCGCCACTTTTATATTTTTGTTAGTGCAAAATTTTAATCATTATTTTGGTCTTATGAGCGTTTGTTTGCAAGCTGTAAAAGGTATAATAAGCAAACGACCTGAATTGCAGGACTAAAATTATATGAAGTAAAATCTAAAGAAAAATGTTATAAATATAAGGGATACTACTGATTACGAACAATTTTAAACTTATAATATATTGAAACGCTCTGACTTAGTTTCGTCAAAGTTGAAAATTTTATTTGTGGTCCGAGATGTCGTGGTATTGAATTGAATTTTATTAATATTTTGATAATTCTTTCTTATAATTCTTTAATATGTTGTAAATTTGTTTATAAATCTTTGAACTCATGTAGAAACTACTCAAATTACGTATTGCATTTGAAAAAGAATTTATTTTTGAATTGATCAAAAATTATGCTTTCTTCTCAAACAAACTTAATGTTGTTGAGAATATTCAATCTAATAAGAAATTTTTTGCGGCGTGCAGGCGTTCCCACTTCTTACGCCCTTGAACGGGCAAGCGTATGCGCAGTAAACATTAAACGCTACAAGTGTACATTTTCTTCTTATTCTTCTTCTTCTTCTTCTTCTTCTTTTTATTCATGTTTATAATGAAACGGGCAGAAAGGAGACGGAGTCGAAAGGGAAAACAGTAGACGACGGGACTCGAACTCGCGGACCCGAAAGCCAGAGGCCTGATGTGCTCTAATCACGGAGCTAACGTCTACGATGCATTCGCAGCGGTGCATTGTAGTACGGCTTGGCAGACTCTTATCGCTGACTCGTCTCACAAGCTCGCGTTTCCAGACATGTGCGTCTGTGACAATAATTAATGGCTTTATCCAACTGCCTGGACGGTAGAAATGTCATAAGCCTAACCTTTAAACATTTTCAATATTGCCACCCCATCGTTTGAACCTCACCCAAGAATTGGCACCAGACACAGAGGGTGTCTGTTTGGATAGACATCCCCGTTCCTACTTTAAGATTTAATAGTAATCAAAATGTTCTTAAGTGAACCTGCTTTTTAAAATTAAGCTTAAAATGAAATTGTTTCTCTTGAAAAGCGGAGAAATATGAATTTTAGTTAGTCTTCATTGATAAAAAATGAGTGGGAAGGAAGACTTCAAAATAGCAATAAAGCTCGAAAAATATGAAAACGGGAAGTTTGAATACTCGAAATTCATGTAGATTAGTACAAATTTTGTTTGTACAATTTAAGCTGTATCTCAATCAGAAGAAGATACAGTGCACCAAAGCAGTAGACGAATACATTTATCGAGTGGAGATCCGAAAGCATTAATTGTGTTTTATTTAAATTTAAATCATGGACATTTAGAAAGTGAGAGGGTCAGAGCGCCGCCAGAATGCGAACCTTTTACGTTGGTTTTATAGAAAATAGCCAGACAGAAATGAGATCGTGATTTTAGAAAACAGCAAAAAACGCAATTTTCGCCAAAATAGCCAACTTTCAGCTCTTGCGACTTTTTTATTTATGATCGATTTTAACCAATTTTTCTGTGGACTGCTATATTTTTTTAATCAAACCCTTCTACTCGTGTTGTTAAACAATGACAATTAAAATTTTTGTACTAGTGTCGAAAATAAGCAAAAATTGAATAAAACACAACGTTAATTTGAGGTTATGATGCAGCTTAGCAACGATAAATCCTAAATGTCATACGGTAGATCGAAAGCCCGTAAAAAAACGAAGAAAAGTGAAAAATTTGAGTTAAAAATATCAATAATTAAAAATTTGGCTAACACGCGAAGATGGCGTGACCTTTTTTAAACGTATTTTTTTCGTATAGTAAATTTGCAAAATTGATCGCTCTATACCGACAAGAAAATTTTAATCTATCGCGCCCTCCTTGAACGTACGACCTTTTTTCATCAAATACTAACTTTTCTTAGCTATTAAAGTTGTTTTCTTAACAGTTTAAATTTTCGATACACCCTAATATATATATATATATATATATATATATATATATATATATATATATGGGACGTTCCACGTCAAACGTAACAAAGCTCTGCCCAAAATTCCTTTTGATCTAATAATTTTGAAAAATATGGAAAATTTAGCATTTTTTATGTACTTTCAATTAGTGATGGGCGTTCTTTAAAATTTTGTTCCCAGGCGGAGCTACGCGTTCCCTAACCTTACAAAATTACTACTTTACGAAATGATCAAGCTGTCAGAAATCACAGGGGCTCAGAAAAATTCTAAGCAACGACTATTTTCATGTACTTTGAGCTGCTGAACAAGAAGCCAACGGTATGTTTTACCGATACCTCACGCGTTCGTCCCTATCCTCAAAAAACACACCCCAAAATTGCTTTTTCACGCAGTTGAGAGGTTTATCCTGTGATCAACGGGAGGAAAATTATTGACGAAGTCTATTTTTATGAATTTTGAGCCACTGAATTTAAACACGAAGCTTATTTCTTTTGGTTTCTATTAGTTAAGTACATTCGATTAAAACCCAAATGACTTTAAAACCTAAATAATTAGATGGACGTACCTTTACTTTATACCTGTTAAAAACATTTTTGGTCGTATGTATACTGATTCATGGCTTCAAAGAAATAAATAGATGAAATATACTGGTTCGTTTTGGAAAATGATTGAAATACCTGTCATTTTAGAAAATTTATTGATTTAATTAACTCGATTACGTCAATTCCATATGGCGTTCATAATAACCAAATATTACTAAACTTCATAAGTAATCAGAACATAGCCCGCGTTGTAATTGAATTTATTCTGAAAAGCCTTAGTTGGGATATTCTAAAAATTACCAAAATAAAATAAAAATTTAACTGTTTAGCTATAAAATTATACTAAAAATAGTAGAGAACCGTAAAGAAGCATGCTTTACAAGATTTTACAGATTTCTACCCTTTTATATTTTATATTTTATCTACGTATTTCACATTATGTGCAATCAAACGTCTTTTCTAATTTTTTATTTTTCTGCAGTTTATAACATTTTTAAAGTTTAAAATTTTTTAAATTAATAAAATCCAAAAAGTGTGGACATTCCATCGTTTATTTATCGTTTTTTCCATTTTCCAAGTTCTTAAACTTTCATTCCAGCGTTTCCAAGTATGGTATTAAAAGTTTTTAGAACCGTTTCATATTAAGGCTACATTAAAACATTTACTAAACATATTTATTATTTATTTTATCATATCATGCTAATGAGAATTTTTATTGTAAAAAAAATATCAATATATTTAATTATATTTTAATTTTAAATATTATGACATATAGTAAAGTTAGTTTACTTGACTTAATTTTTTTTCAAGAGATAAATAGCATTATCATTTTTGTTAAAAAAACGAATACAAGTTAAAGATAATTTCATAGCACCTGCACGTTCGGTCTCGCTTCGCTTGTGGTAAACATATTTTTCTAATCAGAATTTTTATAATAAAAATATTTCTAAATTATGTTACCTATTTTGGAATTGCTTAACTATTATATTTAAAATATGTTTCGCATAAAACGCGTTTTATCAAACTATGATAATATTTTGATACTTCGTTGCTATGTATGTTTATTTGGAAATATAAGTTACAAAACCTTCTCATCGAAACAACTTCATCTGCTGTCCAATGCAACCAACAAAGATTCTAAACTTTAAAAATGTTTCTAAGTTTATAATTTTTTAATAATATTAATTGAGTTGTACTTGCTATCACTGTGTAAACGTTGCAGGCGCTACTCTTGTCATTGATATATTTTCTGACGGTAAAGTTATAGTAAAAATTGTATCACACGTTGTTTAACCTAGAATTCTTTTAAAATATTTAAATCAAAGTTTAGATTATTATTCTCATTTATTAAATTTTGATTTCAAGTATATTTAAAATAATATTATTTTTTATACTGTTGTAGTCCAGAATCTTTCTCTATAGTTTAGTTTTGTTTCAAATTCTACAAAATGTGTTAGCTATTACTTTCCACGTGGTATTTTTAATGACAGAAAAATTAGTTTCAAGCAGACACAATTAACTTTTAAGCTGATATAGCTTTTGTATACTTGTCCATGATTAATTGAAGCATCTAAAATATTTATAATGTCTGAGTCTACTGCAAAGCATTCTTTTCCAACAGTTCATGTTGACAGATGTATTAATCCATTTAATATTAATGGACATAGAGGTAGAGGTAAAGTTTCAAAAAAATTTTTGTTAGAATATTCAGATATACTTGGAACAGCTATGATTTGTTCATCTTGTAGAAAGTCGTACTCTTCTGTAAATTTTAATTTATCGAATAACTATCTAAATGAGCCGAGTGAGGAAGAAAATGAAAGACCATAAAATTAGAGAATTCGTCTGTCGAGAGAAGCTCAATTAGAACAAATGTTGGATGGTCTGAAAAGTAAGTTATCTTCTTTACCTCCAAATGATCCATTGATAGTTTCTATTTTGACAATAGCACCTGAATGCTGGACATTACGCGATATTAAATCAGAGTTTAATGTCTCTTTAAGAATTGCAAAAAAGGCGAGAGATTTGAAAGATGAATTCGGTATCTTAGCGATTCCTGATCCGAATAAAGGGAAAAGTTTACCTGAAATTACAATTAAAGAGGTAAACAAATTTTATGAATCTGATATTAACAGTCGAGTTATGCCGAATAAGAAAGATGTAATTAAAATTAACGAAAATGGTGAATCTCAGTATGTTCCAAAAAGATTGCTACTATGTGATATTAAAGTAGTGTATCGAACTTTTAAAGAAGAATGTCCACAATTTCCTATCAGCTTTAGTAAATTCGCCAAACTATGTCCAAAATGGTGTGTTTTGGCTGGTGAAAGAGGCACGCATAGCGTGTGTGTATGTGTAATACACCAAAATTTCAAGGCCATGCTTGAAGCATCCAAATTGATAATTCTCACGAAGAGATCTGGTGATCCAATAAATGGTTATATCGATTGCTTTTCGTTCATCTTATGCAGAAATCAGAATCCTGCTTGTTTTTTAGGAAGTTGTCAAAAATGTGGTAATTTTTTAAGATTTGAAAAACATGTATCTTCTGTATTATACGAAAATAAGATTGAAGAATTAATTTTTAGTGTCTGATAGTCAACAAATAAATGTACTTTAAAAAGAGAATGTTTTTCGGTGGATGATTTTATGTCTGAATTGTCTAATTGTCTTTGAGTTTAAAAAAACTTATACCACATCATTTCATCGCAAAAAGTCAATCTAAATATATAAAAGATCAGAAAAACAATTTACAAGAGAACGAAGGGCTTCTGGAGATGGATTATTCTGAAAATTTTGCTTACGTCGTTCAAGATGCTGCTCAGCAATTTCATTTTAACAATGATCAGTGTACAACAAATGTTGCAGTACTATATATTACATAGAAGATAATGAAACAAGGCATTGTAGTTTTATAGCACTTTCTGAATGTATTACTCATGATACGGCCGCAGTTTATATTTTACAAGCAAAGATTATTTCTGAATTAAAGAAAAGATTCCCAAAAATGAATAAGATTATATACGGCACAGATGGTGCAAAGCAGCACTATAAAAATAGGTATCAAATAATGAACTTGGTTAATCATGAATCAGATTTCAAAATAATGGCGGATTGGCATTTCCATGATACTGCTCATGGAAAGGGTTCATGTGACGGAGTAGGAGCCGTGTTAAAAAGAGAAGCTACTCGTACCAGCTTGCAGGCCAAAGCTACGGAAGCGATTTTAAATTCAAAACAACTTTATGACTGGGCGAGACAAAAGTTCCAAACAATAACATTCTTTCACTATTCCAAAAAAAATTACGAAAAAACTTCAAGATCACTAAAGAAAAGATTCTCGGCTGCACCGTTTGTTACAAAAATTTCAGAAGGACATGCGTTTTTAGTTTCTCCCGACAAAAAAAATTACTGTGTTTAGATACTCTAATGCACCAAGTCCATTCTCAATAGTACAATATTAATAATTGAATTATAATATGTTCAACAAAATAATACAAATATACAAAAATAAAAGTAATAATTAAAACAAATTGAGTGGACCAAAATTCATAAAAATAGCCTTCGTCAATGATTTTCCTCAAGATGTAAATTTCTTAACCGCGTAAAAAAGACATTTTAGATGATTTTTTGAGGTTAGGGACGAGCGCTTGAGGTATCGGTAAAAATGACGGCCAGTATCGTGTTCAGCAGCACAAAATACATAAAACTACTCTCTGTCAATAATTTTCCTCCCGTCGATCACAGGATAAACCTCTCAACTGCGTGAAAAAGCAATTTTGGGGGTATTTTTGAGGTTAGGGACGAACGCTTGAGGTATTGGTAAAAAAATACGGTCGGATTCTTATTCAGCAGCTCAAAATACATGAAAATAGTCGTTGCTTAGAATTTTTCTGAGCCCATGTGATTTCTGACAGCTTGATCATTTCGTAAAGTAGTAATTTTGTAAGGTTAGGGAACGCGTAGCTCCGTCTGGGAACAAAATTTGAAAAGACGCCCCTCCCTAATTGAAAGTACATAAAAAGTGCAAAATTTTCCATATTTTTAAAAATTATTTACAATAATACAATAATGTCTTGCATCAGATTAGTTTGATTTAATTTAAAAAATGAGGTTAATGTCGTTTCTATTATTTTATTCTTAATTTTTTCTTTCTTTACTTTTTTGAAATATACATATTGTTGATCTTTATAGTGAATAAATTGTCTTTTTATAACATGCGAAATTTCGTGTAACTTATATTCTAACAATTTCTTTAGGAGGACTTAAATATCTTGTATTAAAATATTAATTGATATCATAATTGTTGTATTTATCTTCTTCCGTACTTAAAGTTTGATTCTTATTATTATTATCTTCTTCAAAATTAATATCTGCATTACAAATTTTAATAAAAGCACAATCATGCCCTTTATACCGGTATTTAAATATGTATTTAATACATTGGACAGGACTACATCAATATGAAAGTAGAACTTTAATAATAAAAAGGGATTATAAGGTACAACAAATCGATTACCAGCTGTTCTTAGATAATTTTTCTGTTTATAATACCATCATTTCTTCGTTTGTATATTGGATATTCTTTTGTTTGGAAACCTATATCATTATTATAATTTTTTGGAAAATTTTTCGGTATTTTTATCCATACTAGGAAAATTTTTATTTATTACTCTACAAGGCCCATGAATCATTAACTGTTTTACAATGCTATACAAGCGCAGATAAACATTTTTGTTCGGAATTACTGCGTTTATTAAATTATCTACTTTTTCACGAGTATCAAGTTTATAATTTTTATCTATAACTACTAACATATGCATATGAGGTAGACCTCATTTTTGAAATTTAATAACGTAACTATATGCAATACTTTTTTCTAAAATTCCATATTTTATAACTCATTCTTTAAATTCTTTCACTTTTTGTTGAAATACTTTAGCAACAATATCTGGTCGATCAATTCAATTTTTATAATTTTGGAAGTTTTCTGTAATTTCCTTCCAATTCGGATTACATGTCATCGTAAAAATTAGATTAGGTATTCCATAACGATTAACCAGTGACATAGAAGCAATATAGTTTTGTTTTAAATGCCTAGGACTTCCAGTGAAATTTGATGGCAAAATAAACATTTTCCCGATTTTTATATTTTCAGCATCTCCTTTTTATTGCAAATAGTATAAAATATAATCTGAAGCTTTCTACTCTAACAAAGCATCTATTATTGCCTGTTGAGATATCTGTCCTACTGAAAAAAATCGCGCGATTACTCGCGCAATTATTCGCGTGATTAATCGCGGGAATAATCGCGCGATTAATTGAGTTAATTTATCGAACTTTTTTCGACGCGATTAGTCGCACGATTAATCGCCTGACTAATCGCGTGATTCATCTAAAATAAAGTTTTTAATAAAATAAAATTGTTTAAAATGCAAAATTTTTAAGCAAGTTGGCCAATTTGGGTGTTACCGTCCAGATGGTACTACCTATACTGGCCACCCCGCTAACTGATTTTACATTTTGAACAAATTTATTTTATTTAAAAATTTGTTTTGGATGGATTTGTTTTGTCATGCTATTTATCGTTTAATTAATCACGCGAGTAATCGCGCAATTAGTCGTGTGATTGGTGGATGGCTATCTTCACCAACAAATATCATTGTAACTCCATTACATGTAGCTTCATTATATCTATTTTCATCTAATTCATCATTTCTTGTAATTGACATAATATGTTTTGGTTTGCAATTTCTTTCATTAGACCGTTTTGATATTAAATAATTGTTCTTTTTCTACCTCATACATCATTTTATAAGCTTTAGCATATGGATTAAAAGTTCTCAATAAACTGTATAATTGACTTGGTAAATCCAATTTTGCATCACGATTACTTTTATTATTTTTATGATGAGTCGTTGCCCATACTCATACCAGATAATTTGTCGATATTGGTTTCAAAACTTACAAACGCCAAAGAATTATTATATGATCGTATATTTTTACAAAAATTAATACTTTCAGCTGAAAATCCTGTAGCTAATCACTTTAATTCTTCTGGGTAACAAGGATTTTTTAGTAAACTAGCTTAGTTTAAGTTATATTTAATTACAAAGAACGAACTAAATATTGACATATATAGGAGTTATATCAAAACGTACAATAAATATAATTAATTGTAATAATCAAACGTTATTATAAAATTAAAAAGTAGATTAAATTTATATTTTTTTTAATATAGAATAATCAAGGGCTCTAATGCTCGTTGTATTTCAATCCTAAACTTTTTTAATATAGTAAATACAAAAAAAAACGTATTACAATTTTTAACTATTTGTAAAATAATTTAGATGAATTTTATTATTATCAATTTAATAAAAGTATTATATTCGAAATTAGTTTTCTTTATAAAAATAATAGAAATTACATATGTGTCTTTGGGGTGCATTGTAGCACAGGAAATGTTTTAATATTTTTTTTTAATATAATATTAATAACGCAATATTGTAAGCTGTTAAGTGACGAAGTTACTGGATGAATATTCAGAAATATTAAATTAAATGAAACAAAGACAGCAGGAAAAATCCAGATACTTCGACGCTTAACGAGCGCAAGAAGTAACCCTAAACCAAAACAAACTTCTTCTCCCTCGGCTGAAAGCGCGCGTGCACAATCGACGCTGCAGTTTAGCCGTTGACCGTACTTAGGCCCATAAGGCCTAAGGAGTAAGAAAGAGAGCGCGGCTAATCTGAAGTGCGAAGGAGAAGTAAAGACCCTGCGTGGGAGAAAGCCATGACGCTTTCTTCAAGCTTCGCCTCCCCCGATTTTTCATTCCTGTGTGTGCGATCCAAGAGTTCGATTTTATAGTTATATTTCTGAGTCTTTAAGTTGGAGTTTAGTCTTAATTGTGTTTCCGTCTTGATCATCATTTACCGAAATTGTGCCTTATTCCATTTGAAAGTTATTTGAAGTCTCCAGAAACAAATAAAGGAAATTTTGAGATAATTGAGTCTAAGAGATTATTTGATTTGAGCGTTTTGATCGTCAATCTTTGGGTCATCAGGAGAGTTTGAAATGAAGATAGAAGATCTAACAAAAAGAGTTTGTTGATTAGATAACGGCAATGAGGACGCCAAATTTGAGGAAATTATAACAAGTAAGGTTGAACCAAAGATTTGAATAGGTGGAGTATTGCAGAGGGATCCGAGAAGTCAACGGTGGATCGCTTGATAAAACCAAGCATCCGGAGTGACCTGGAGACCACGGCATCGACCTACTGGGAAAATGTCAGTGCAGAATCAAAGATCACACCCAGGTCTTTAATCGATTCCACTCTAGGCAGTTCGACGCCGTCAATGCGGTAGTCGAGAGATAACGGGGTCTACTTTTGTAGAACAAGATAACCGAGCACTTACTGACATTGAGAGATAGACCGTTGTCAATCGACCATGCAGAGAGAAAATCCAGGCCCCTCTGGAGTCTGAGAGCGTCCTTTGCTGAGGTTACACGCATAACAATATTTACATTGTCAGCATACATTAGGACCTGCGCAGATTCGATTTTCGGTACAAGGTCATCAATATATATACAGAAAAAAAGCGGTCCCAGGTGAGACGGACCCCTGAGGAACAGCCAGATATAACACACTCGAGCCGTAATAAAACTCTATTAATCCTGACCGCCTGCGAACAGTCAGTTAGATAATCCGAAATTCCACAGTTTCGATGTAAGTCGCTTGTGGTTGACCGAGTCGAACGCTTTGGACATGTCTGTATATATAATTCATCGGTTTGTACACGACTGCATAGAGACTTAGACACAAAATCATTAAAAATTAAGAGGTTTGTAAGAGTAGATCGGCCGCTGATAAAGTCGTACTGCTGCTGATCCAATTTCGCAAGGAGTGAGTTAGACATTTCAGATGCAATGTACGCATCAAGAATTTCGGGAATACAGCTGATCGTCAAAATCGGACCATAATTTAAAACGCTCTGCCTATCGCCATTTTTATAAATCTGAACAACATGAGAAAATGTTCAGGCGGCGGGAAAATAGCTGGAGTGCCACAAAGAATCGAAGATCGAACAACAAGCTGAAACGGTCACGACTCTTCTCGGTCCGTAGCGCGTATGCGATTTTAAAGTTTTTAGAGAAGAGAAGATCATTTACTGATCTACGTCCGAATTTTGACAACAGATCATAAATAGGAAAGTAATTATATATATAGTAGTGTATTATTATCATATAAGACAGGTCCGAGATACCAGCTAGTGGAAATTTATTTCAATAATAAAAGTTTTTATAACAAAATAAATATATTCAAATTATATTTAAGGAAAAGAATATTACATTAATTGTTGCATATATTCTGTTACACATAATATATGAATAAATCCGCTTTGATTTTTACAAATAAGATTTTAAGTAGATACGCTTGAATTTGCATTCTCTGCTCTAGTTCGAAATTTTTATAAGTGTTTGACAAGTCTTTGATTTTATGACAAGTGTAGGTACTAGTTCAGGAGAGATGGGCTCCGGGTAAGACAACCGGACAGCTACAGGCTCAACGCGAGCTAGAAGCCGCAGCCATCTGCACAGCCGCCAATGAAGCAACGAGATACACAGCAACGCGTGACTCGGGCGGCCACAGAAGGCGCACTAGGTGAGGTGGAGCTGCAACAACAGCAGAGCAAACGGCTACAAACCTCGCAGACGACACGTCTCCCCTCAGCACCGAAAAACAGGCGCGCGAGCTCAAGATGGCAGACCACTCAGTGCACCCGAGCCAGCCGATGTACAGGTGCCCGATTCAGTGCACCTCGAATGTACCGAAAAGTCTTGCAGAGACCTCTGGTGACACTACCTCTCCAGAAGGGCACGTTTGAGCTCCGGTCACGACTCCGAGGTGCAGCCATAAGACGCCGAAGATTAAAATTATTTAAAAGATTTGTAAATATTTTGAAAAGCTTACAGTAACCCTCTTAAGTAATTTAGACAGCCTCTCAGAACATTGTGGAAGCCTTTTTAAAGCTTGCATTAAATTTTGCTGAAACTTTTATGAGTAGTACCCCGGCACCATGGAGAAAATAAACAAAACTGACCTTGATCCCCCACCCCAAGCCAGTGAGAGGTCAAGGTCAAGATTGTTTACTCCCCATGTTGCTATTTGTACTTTGGAGAGAGAGCCCCCTCACTCTCCCTCTTTCTATCCAAAGTGCCTCTGATTTTTCGAGACACTTTGGAGAGAACCTTACCCCTTTTCTTTCTATCCAAAGTGACTCTGATTTTTCAAGACACTTTGGAGAGAACTCTTTCCTCTTCTCTGCCTATCCAAGGTGTCTTGGGTTTTTCAAGGCACTTTGGAGAGCGATGAAGTGACTTACTTGTTAAGGTGTTGACAACCCGACGATCTACAAACGACTGATGTATGGTGTGGGGGGTGTTTCCACCACCACCACTGCCCTCCTCTACGCGTACTCAGCATATTACCCTTTCCATTGCGAATTGAGGACCCCCATTCCCCAACAGTATCTTGATTTTAAGAGATGTTTTTGGGGTAATAAAAGAGAAAAAAAAATGTAGCGAGACCCGGGCTTGAACCTGCATTCCTCGGAGTTCGAGATAGTCATTTTACCACTAAGCCACGAGTACACTGTAAAATTAATTTTCAAATGTTTGGTTCGTGTGTGTGAGCGCGCATTTGCGCGTGTTTGTGTGTATGTGTGTGCTTCTAATACACTTATGGATAAACTTAAAATCTAGCTTGTAAGTAGAACGAGTGTGAAGGATGACTGGGATAGGTACTGTTGGATAAAGTACACAGGTAAGTGAGTAGAAATATTTATATATGTTTAACAATTATATTTATTCAAAACTCTTAAGCTAAATACAATTATAGTTATGTATTATTATATATAGTTGTATTTAAGTATACCACTAGATTATATAAATATAAATTAACAAACTCGTATATGATGATATAATTATCTTCTAAACCTAAACATATATTTTTATCTTTTAATAATTGATCTACAAGCGTCTCGTCAGTATCTCTCACTGCACATTCAATATAGTAAGCACAATAATTGCTATAGCCTCTTTAACTTTTAATAAGTACTTAATTCTATGATCTATTATCTTAGGCAAGGCTTTAAACCTGTCAAAGGTCACTCTTTTAAGCACTAGTGAAGACTTGTGCACTTTTTTCGCCCTAGACCCACCAAAGTCTTTGCATATTGTCGTCTCATTATCCTCCAGTAATTCAAATGCTCGATCGGAGTAGCTGATGATGAATCTGATATTATTTTCGGAGATGGTGATTCGTTGATTCAGCATATCCTCTATGCTGTATGCCTGGAAGTATCGGTCGATTTCGGCAAACTGCTCCCGGAACTGTAGCGAGACGGAAAGCAACAAGGATAGTCCTTAAAATTCGTTATGACTCAGTCGAACAAACAGATTAAGATCAGAACCTACTGAGATATTTTCCATCCCAACGTGAATAATTTTTCCATAAGAGTCGTTGAAGCCGAATACTATGGTTAGAATTTGATGACAGCGATAATTAGTGGTGGTGGAAGTCTGGCTGTCCTGAGTCTGGCTATCGTGATGTCTCTTTTGTCCAGCCATCTTTTTCTTCTTATAATTTTTCTTGTTAACGAAAGAGAGAGAGAGAGAGAGAGAGAGAGAGAGAGAGAGAGAGAGAGAGAGAGAGAGAGAGAGAGAGAACTGTGCTCTCTGTGCTGTAACTACGCCGGTTTATATTCGAAAACCACTACATTTGGTGGGAGGCGAGACCAATGAGAAACAGTCTCGCGACAAGTGGATGACTAATAGAATCACTGGTGCTGTAGAGGGGATTCAACGAAAATCTGTAGAATTGCACTTTTTGGAAGCTGTGCAAGCTAAATATCCTCTCACTTTATCGTTTCACGTTTAAAATTTTTACAATATATATTAAAACTTAGCAACGAATTATTCGGCAATCATTTTTTCTCAAATCTGCTTCAATTTGCTGACGTTGTTGAGCGCACAGGTGTACTGGAGCGTGCAGTGTTTAATGGAATATTGCATGCAATACTGTGCGCAGTATGGCAATTTGCAGTAAGGTGAACACTCGAACGCCTTCTCTAAATTGATAACTTTGCGTGTCGTAATTTTATTTAACAGTTTCACCTTTTCCTCTCTTCGCACATAAATTTGATTTGCTTTTCAGCAAATATCATGCATGGTTTTGTAAAATTTTTTCAGCAAAACATCGCCATCGTATCAATCCAGACCAAGACAGACATGATGCAGTGTCAGCCAATTATTCTCTCTTAAAATATCTTTATTTAAGAATCTCGTATTACAAGTAGGCGCGATAATCTAATGTGCTGTAGCATCTAAATATAATACTGCTAGGCCCACTTTTTCGGCACAACTCAACCCTTGTTATTCTTGAAAAACTGAAAATCGATAACTAGATCTATTTCTCCGTTTGTCTGCACAAGAATTACCGGTATTTGGAAAATGTACCCCTGTATTAAGATGAGTGTGTGATACGCATCCACATACATCTTTGTTTTTTTGAAGTCAGGCTGCAGTGGTTTTAATGGGACTTGTACATCGTCCACAAACAAACACAAGAAATTGATATTGAAATTTTTAAAATTGAACGGATTGAATTTTGTATCGCTGTTATAAGCCTTATTTTCAATAAATATAATCATAAAAATTATTGGCAGTTGACCCAGTATGACATTATCTATCGACCGACCATGCACGCCACTGTTCAGGATTACGTTTTTCACCTCTACCCGTGTAAGCGGATACTTTTCTCTGACTTTAGAAAGCATTTTTGTGAGCTAATGAAATGCCTAAATTAACGTTACGCATCGAACAAATAGTGTCACCTTGGTTATGTGTACAGTATACGCAGAATCGGGATCCATTAGACAGAAGCTGTCTCGAGAACGCACAAGACGTACACGTACCTCAACACTACCAAGTAGTAGTCTATCCATATTTAGCACAGCTACCTGTAAGTAGCCCAATAAATTAATTATATTATTTGTCATAACTGCTTGTCGTCTAAAGAAACCTGCATTACCGGCATCAGTGTTATCCATTTTACCGGCCGTGTCATCATACCACAAGACGCTGCTCAAGTGTGAGTTTTTTGCCGCTGGTCCGTAATTTAATAACGTCTCAATGTACGATCTGCATGTGTAGGCGTTATTTGGTGGTGATACTGGTTTTGATTGGAAAATACATCCATCTGACTGAACATCAAATGCATAAAATTATTCACAGGTCTGACGACTGTTACTGACGCATCCTTCTCTAATGGCTTTGTCGGTGTTATATTCACACGTTAACTCAGCATTGTATACGTTAAATCTAGATATTCACAATTGCCAGGGATCGTGAATTTTATTGGTGCTTGATCGGTGAGTGACCGGATTGGCTTATACTGCACCCAATGAGAACTCTCAATTACCGTCTGTGTTGGCGTCAATTTAAAGAGTGATAATTCCTACTTCAACGGGTCACAAAAGTCAGTGTGTAAAAAACTTATGTTTTGTTTTCTAGCTGGTATAGTAAGTAGGTATACCGTTCAAAAAGAGAGTCTTTTAGTTGAAAAAGATATTTTAAGCTACTGCTGACGATGTTGCTTTAGTTGTAGATTTCTCTCTCTTTTTCTTCTTTTTCTGCGTAGTTGTCACGCTTTTACCAGCTCCACGTCCAGAGTCTGACTGCGCTTTTTGTGTCATTTGTGTCTTCTTGTATTTAGCTTTCTCTTTCTTACCCCCCCCCCCACCTTTTTCCCCTCCTGTTTATCCGCTGCCATGATTTTATTACACTTCTCTAAAAGGCCTGTTCTCGTTTACCGCATCATCCATGATCTTTGCACTAGCACAAGCAGCCTCTTTACCGACAGACTTAGCGCCACGCCTCACCAGAGGTAAAGCACCGCAAAATAAACCTTTTAAATAACTGCCAATGCCCGCGCCAGTATAATAATGCCTACGACCAATTGTAATGTAATTGTCCCCACCACCGTCACCACAGCCGATTTGGTGGGCAAGAAAAAAACTATAGTCAGAAATTTTTAATTTATGCGCTTGAAATGAAGTTTCACCGACAACGCACCACCCTCAAATGGGACAGGATGTCCACGCTTGCCTCTTATATCTATCTCGATTGACTAAAAAGACGAGGACATCAAGGGCAGATACATTGGTGGGGTAAAGTTCTAAATTTGCGTTCTACCGTGAGTACAATCATGTAACTGAATAGCCACAGCACGCAGCAGTCGTGAACAAACATCACCTGTCACGTAAGGCTGACAAATACTTCCATAAACCATCAGCAACCTCGGTAAACCATTTGCAAGATTTGCCGGTCTATTGCCGATAATGTAGCTGTATTTTTTACCATCACAAGTTAATAATTCACCACTTTTGAAGCCTAATATTTCACACAACGTTCAGATAGAGCTGAATCTCAAATATAAGATGATCTTTCACATTGTCGAGGTTATTTATATCGCTCAAAAGAGTATAAAGGATGTTATAAACGCCGCATTTTATTTGACTAAAAGTCTCCCGATAATCATCATCGTCATCACCATCATCATCATTGCGAAACTTATTGTTAGTGTAAGTAGCGTGTGTGGATTTTCTCATTACGCTGACGACTCCCTCTCTTCTCTTCTTCATTGATATGTGTTGAAAAATAAGAGGTATTTTAATTTCGGTGAGACCGATGCACCAAATGCCGTGCAGAAAGAAATTTTGGAAGAGTTGTGTGGTGAAGTGATTGGCATTGTTCTCGGAGTAAACATATTTACTGCTACTACTGGACAAAACCATGTAAAATTCAACCGTAATCATCATCATCATTGCTTTGTATATTCACGAGATTTTTAACAGACACCCAAAAATTAAATTAATTAACTCACAAAATACTCCTTCCTTTTTCCTTTGTCCCGACTGTGTAATACTTAGTCGATATGAAAAACGTCGCCAGACAAATCTTTGCGCACTCTACTCAGCTGCTGTTCGTAAAAATAGCCTTCAATTTTTTCACCCTCCAGATCCCCGAGTGTGTAGACGGGCGGCTATCTTGTCATATCGACTTTTATAATCCTAAATACTTCCAGAGTCCAGCTACCTTCGTATGCTTTTCGAAAGGCTGTCCGAGTATGACTAACTAAGTCTTAAACATTATATTTATGGGTATAGCGTTACTGTCGTTTGACACAGTAGCGCCGCGCTAAATTCTCATGAGCTTTAGCTGCATTATACATATTCACACTAGATGGCGTCATTTTTATTGCGCTATGCCACGAATTATTGTATGACTGTATAATGCCATCCAGCACATCAATTTAGCGTCTTGTGTTGAGATGTGTGGAGTAGCGCCATATTCGCTCTTTAAGAATTCTGATAAAAGGCTCAGCTACTGCTGCCTTAACGTCGGAGTCTCGCACAGCATGGTAAATAATGTTTCTTCTTCTCAACAAATTCTGCACTTTGCGTCCAATAAATTCCTTGCCCTTGTCCGTTTGAAAGTATATAGGCTGTCTGCCATCGTTTCGTTGTAAAATCTAAGAGCGACGAGGAAAACGATATCGCACCATTTTATGCTTACCTTGTTCGAGCAAACTTTTTTGCGCGTGGCTCGCATACCTGCCCACCAGCGTATGCTCATGGAGCTGGCAAGCCATAGTACAGTTTTTCAAGCTTGTTTTCTATTCGTTGACTGTCTCCGACCAACTAATCTCGACTTTTTTTCCTTGTATGTTTTATAGCCTGCCTGAATCGTCGAGAAACCCTTTCAAGATTGATTTTACCGACCATGCACAAAACAGTTAAAATGCGACGCTTGTCTCCTCACTACCTGACGACTCAGATAGCATACGTAAAAAAGCACGCTCAGCCAGTCGACGATCGGCTTCAGTATGCCTCCCACCACCACCACTGCCGTGACCTAAACCACCACTAACACAGCCATTATTGGGCGAATATGCGATATCGTGCTCGAGACAGGCTCTATCTAGAGGTTTTCTGCCGGTCTCACCGCGTGCCAGTCTCTTCTCAAGATAAGTACCCGGCTCGAGAAACTGGTATCCCGGTATATGCATCTCGAAAGGCACTTGATTGATTAGCGTGGCAAGCACACTAGATGACTCTGCACTCTGCACTCTTTGTGGTGCTGTCATCTTTTGTGACCAAGCTTAGGTTCTTTTAGTACTACTTGTTTTTAGCAGGTGACGCTACAGATTTTATTGAAGTATCCACCGTGGTGTTGACTGCTGCACGACTGCTGCCACCTTGTAAAAAACCTCTCGTTAAATGAAAATAATTAATTCAATGGATTCGATAAAAAAGAGAAATTGATAGTCACAGATACGTTGTCGCTTTATTCACACTATAGCGCTATATTAAACCTATAATAGGTGTCGTCGATCGATACAAAAATTGATATATACGATAATACTCGCGTCACGACCGGAGTTGTCAAAATTAGTCGCATCGGCGTTAACACTATTGTTGTAATATGTAAATATATATGATCGTGATACTATTCAGAAATAGTACACGTCGCGCCATCTACTGGTTGACGACGATTTTGTGCAGTCAGACAAGCTCACGCAAGAGCCAGCATATCGCGCATGCCTCGCGACTATACTCTAAGTGCCTATACTACACTGTACACTCTCATTCGTAACTATAAGATTCAGATTTGAGCAGACGTGTTTCTCGTCAGACTATTGCTAACTACAATATGTATATAATTATTAGTTATTAACCCAAGTGTCCACTTATTGATCCAACCTTCCAACAATTATGACTAGTAATCTTTGATTACGTCGTTCAAATTGTGCTTTGATTCTTTAGTAAAGCCTCACCTTATGTCACAAGCTTGCCGTTTATGGATGTGCGCAGCACAGAGACTTGTACATTTGATTTCACTCAAATCAATCGACTTATTGATCTAGTCGTGTCAGTTGCGTATAAGATCGTCTCTCTCTCTCTCTCTCTCTCTCTCTCTCTCTCTCTCTCTCTCTCTTTCACTCTCTCTCTCTCTCTCTCTCTCTCTCTCTCTCTCTCTCTCTCTCTCTCTCTCTCTCTCTCTCTCTCTCTCTCTCTCTCTCTCTCTTTCACTCTCTCTCTCTCTCTCTCTCTCTCTCTCTCTCTCTCTCTCACAAACAGCTAAAATAGAAATTAATCATGACTACGCGTAATTCTACTTTTTAAGACGTTGCAAACGACGCAGCCGCGTCGATACGAGGAATCTCGTTCGATGCGGCCAAGCCCTGAGTACGCGGAAGAAACAAGCGAGTTGGCTTGTTGTTTTCGGCGCCAGCCTGACCTCGAGTTCGAGGAACGGCCCGGCTAACCGTCCACGTTGGCGCGAGAGTGAGCATCGTTGGCGCGAGAGTGAGCCTCGTCGGCGCGCGCGCGCTGATTGGTCCTCCGCATGTCGCGAGCCAATCAGCGGGCGCCGATGTGCAACTCGCTATCCGTGCAGATTGCCAGCCAATCAGGCGCGAGGAAGATGCGCGGGCCCGACGAGCGTCAGTGGAGAGTGAGCGCGAGAACGAGCGGGAAATCCGCCAGTTCTCTCACGACTGTCGACGGAGTACGTCGACATGCGAGAGAGATACGTGGCCTCCTCTGTTACAAGGAGAATTGGGAGAGTCTCCCGAGGTTGTGCGAGTGTGCGAGAGTGTGAGAAAGTCACAGGTGCAGCGCGTTGGCACGAGCAAGTGCCGACGCCCGGACGAGCCAGCAACCATCCGCACGAGAAGAAGGAAGCTAGCCAGTCCGCCATCATCGTCTGGAGGACCAGAGCAGCCAGCAGCCTTGGCGTGGGAGAGCCGAGGAAGGTAGCCGTCACCAGGTCCACGAGAGTCAGGGAGGCGCCGGCGGGAGCACCGACGGACGTCCACCAGGAGCCTCGAGTGGAGAGAGCGAGTAAGAAAGTATTAGAGAGAGAGAGAGAGAGATAGAGAGAGAGAGAAAGAGATAGAGAGAGAGATCCGAGAGTGAGGCGAGTGTGGTGCGGGCACACTAGAGAGAGAGAACTCGAGAGACCAGGGTGTTGGTGTGCAGTGTGGGCGCACACCCAGACGTCTTCTGCGCGTGGCGTCTGGCCAGCGCACGCGAGAGAGAGAGAGAGAGAGAGAGAGAGAGAGAGTCAGCCATCAGCGGACTGGACCTGGGCCTGTGGCCCGCCGTCTGCTGCACGAGCGTTGCTCGTGTTTGAGCGTCCCAGCGTAAGCCCTGCGTGGCTAAACTGTGCGCGGGAGGCACTAGAGCCAACGTGTTGTAGGGAAGGGCTGGGCGAAATACATGTGCAATAAAACTTAACCATTGTGTGTGATCATTTTCCCCTCTCCCTAGCGTTCTCCCAAACGTGATGATCGCGGTCAAATCCTACGTTTAGAAAAATCCTAGTACATCTCTAGGTGATGCGCACCTGTGTTGGGAGGCACAGCGTCGCATTTTATGCTTAGTGATATATTCTAAACATATTTACCCCGATCGGGCTTGTCGTTTCTGCGCAGTCTCGTTCTTCTCGCAACTTTCTCACAGCTATGCAGCTGATACCAATAATATGCAATATCTAAAATATAGGAAAGTGACTCGCGGCGCGTTTAGTGTTCTAATAGACTTACCTGTAACCGAAACGTGAGGCGCTGGTAGGAGCTGATCCCTTACAACCTCGGTTTCTATTTTTATTGCTTTGCGATACTTCACAAACGTCAAATTGTTCGGATCTGGTGTTTTCTCTCCGTCGTAGTCCTCCTCCTCTTCCTCCTCCTCGTCGTTATCGTTCTCGTCCCTAGCGCTTCCACTGAATACTAGTTGTTGTCGTCCCGGCACAGATAATAATGACGTGTCAGAAGCAGTCAGCAGAGAATTGTAATTGCCGCTACTGTTAGATTATTCTGCTATAGCAGTGGCTACAGCAAGATGTTGCTTGATCCATCACATACGAACAACTGGCACATTGTCGGTGACGCAGTTGCTTTTAATCTGTTCGCGCGGCACGTACACATACTGATGCCGATCGGACGAAAATATGCACGTACAATACTGGCAATCCTTCGGCGTATCTTGCTTCAAGTCAAGCAGTAGATAATGCAATGGCCGAGAGACAGCATCGTTATATTCGTGGCGACTGGATGCATGCAAAAGAGATAGAGAGAGAGAGAGAGAGAGAGAGAGAGAGAGAGAGAGAGAGAGAGAGAGAGAGAGAGCTGGATAGGTTATTATTAAATATAGAAAAATTGTATTAAGTTTATACTTTTTATTAGTCATTTTAGAGTTACATATTCGTACGGGTAACTCTTATCGTTGGCGACAAAGCGACGTTTAAAGTAGACAGGTTCACAGACTTTACATTCCGCGCATGTGACCACAACATGCAGTGCTGTCCATCTAATCGCATCAAAAGAGATTAATGTCGGTGGTATTTCGCTACTCACAAGTTCACGCACACATTCAAAATTAATCTTTTTGGATGCTGATATATACAATCGGATTCCTTTGTTCTTACATACACACGATTCACGGCCGTAAGGTGCTAAATGACTCAAAGTTCTAAATATAGCGATCTATTGCTTGCTCATCATTATTTCTACACTCTGGTAGGTATCCCGATGCATAGGTCTTTTCGCGAAGAATTTATCAATGAACTCGTGAAAGAGACGACCTTTACACGACCGCTTGTCATATTGTGTAATTTTATACGACCATATTTCAAATACCTGAGTAATTACGTAACCAAATTCCACAACTTTTTTAAGCTTGTCGGCCACCCAGGTACCGCCAAAAGCGCTCGGCACACGATATACAAAGCGAAAATAGTAGCTCATTATGCATTTTTACGGGTCGAATAGGGTGGTAAAGATTTCTTGGCGGTAACACCTCGCACATCAGAAGACCGTCAATCTGGCTAATGTCGTTGTTGGGGTTAACTACACGCGCACACACAACCTTACCCACATAAAGTTTCAAATAGCCGACGATAGAGCGACCATATTTGCAAATGTACAGGTATCATGAGCATACATCAACATATTTAAATTTTTCATTCTCGCGAATATCGTATGATTTTATCGTGTTACCCGTGTGACCACCGAAAAATACATCTCGCGGATTAAGTGGCGTATGCCAGTCTTTTGTGACCTCTTTTATATACGTTATCATCTGCTCGTTCTCGCTATACTCGCGATCAAAATCACACTCCCACTTCTCAATGAGATGATACCCGTGCCTCCTTATTTTTTCCGAAACTCTAAGTGTTCTCTTGTACCGCTCGTCCATACTCTCGCCAGTAAAGATTGACAAATCACGACCATCAGTGTAGCAGCGAACACAACCATACCAATAACACCCATGGAACTGCAGTACGACTTTCTCATTGTTTTTTAACACGCAAAATCCATCCACCAGACGGCCTTCGGGCAGTCTCTTATCACGCGAATTTACAGAACGCTGTATCGACCAGCCTGTCTCGTGCTCCATCCACGTAAGCCAATGTGCTGCTTTAAGCGATTGTTTATTGTCTTGACGATAGCCACCCAACGGTATAATGCCAATTGTATATTGTTTTACAAATTGCTTACGGTACACACGCATACACAACGACGCAATAGCGACGCAACGATAAATATCTTTCTGAAGGCAAGACATGCTAGTCTTAATATCTTAACGTCCTGCTTACAATACTTAATGATCTCGTTTTGAAAATCAAAAATGTAATTTTGTTCTTCTCTATCGGCGTACCATTCTAAGAATGTTTTTCGCTCCTCGACACCCATTGAGTCGGGTGAGTAGCTCTCTACAGGTGGCAACTCGCCCACATAGTTCTGATTCTCTGGTCTGTGGTATTCCACAGTGGGGGAATGTTTCCTTCTTAATACCGCCGTCAATTCCATAAGCTTTCGGTAAAGCGCTCAAAACCAAATAATTTAATCTATCGAGAAAGTTTATGTGGGCAAACTTCATAATAATTATTTTTGACCCGTTTAGAATTACGGAAAGCATTCCACGGAAATCTTCGCGCCACACCAAATATTTCAGCACGAACTGTGCGTCGAATCCTTGAGCATTGTGCGCGATACAGATCACGTCTGCGATATTTTTTCTACGATGCAAGGCTAAGTCTACTAACTATTTCACCGGATCTTCCTTGAACACATGCTCTCACACCCCGCAAAAATTACACAACTCAGAAATATTTTCGTTATCCAGACATGCTACATACCTGCTGTACTACACACAGATTGACAACGTGCATATGTGTCTTATCAATACGGGCTCCGACCGTCGTGTCTCGGAATCGTAAAATAAGTATAAAGTCTGTTTTTCGTGCTACTACTAGCCGTCTGCTGACGCGTTTCAGCTATAGGCCGCATAAAACAAAGATGCCCGATTGGCTGCATCAGCTTTCAAACTTAACAAAAGACTGTATCGCAAATATCAGAGGTTGTATCATTACTGGGGGTTCTAATCGTTCTACAACACCTCGTATACATTTTTAAACTCGGATATACTGTATGATTCTTATCGAATGACCCTGGTTTTAGATAATTCGAAAGACAAATTTGACTGAAAAAGATTCTGTTACAGTGTGGACACACCACGTGCCTGTCGGCTTGGTCACGTTTACAAGGCGGTTTCTGCAGATAACTACGACACTTGTTCGGACACCTATAATTCTTTTCATTTGTTACTTTTTAATTGCAAGGTATGCAATACTCCCTACTGCCAGACGCAGCTACCAAGTTCAAAATAGGCTGATCATGTCGGCTACTCTCATAATACATAATACGAAGATTATACCTAACAGTATTATCGACATTATGAACATATTCCGATCCATCGTGTATAGGCTTTTAACCTTGAGTAAAACCTTGAAATGAATAGACTACTATTGCAACGTCTAAACACGCGTAATATTCTTGAAAAAGTTTTATCTCGGGTTTCCCACAGCCAATCTTGGGGATAACAAATCGAGCATTGTTAACGAGTTTTATAGGTGTCTCTTTTTGCCATTTGACATTACATTAACTAATTCTGTCCCACATTTTCTGCATATACTCCGTGCGAACGTCACCGTGGATAGCATGCATATGCGCGCAAACAAGCGATCGAGGCAGACAGAGATTATCCGTAGTTTGGATGGATAAAATAGATCGTTTAAAAGTGGTCTCAGAAATGAATGAGACCCGACCAGTCACTCGAGGCACTAAAACACTATTAACATTAACTAACAGCGTATTATCAATCTCAAAGTCCGTGTTACTCTGTATTACACTCTGCATTATCTCTGACGTTTCAACTGCGCTCAGTTCTTGCACGGATCTACACGAATTCCACACTACACCCTGTCTAAACTGCTCTGAGTTCATTGTTATACAGACAAAGTCGTCGGGTGTTGTGGTCTCGCACACATACCTGTACAGATCATGCATAGCGAGCCCTAGCCACTCTACGACGTCTGCATTCTGTGATGGCTGCCTGATAGTGATCAGTGCCTTACGGCTATTCAGACGGAAAAGCGGATTATAGTAGAATTTATAATATAAAAATACTATAAATATATACTATAAAGTTATAGTATAAAGTTATATTATAAAAATATATACTATAAAAATATTACTATAAATATATCCTATAAAATTATAGTGAAATATACTATAAAAATAGTGCTATAAATATATACTATAAAAACAGTGTTTTCATAATAAATTTATATTTTTATATAGTGTGTGCATAATGGATTTTTCAAGACAGCGTCACAGAAAAGTTGATTCAAGAAATTATATCGTCAGAAAAAAAAGACCTAAATTTTGTTCTGCTAATAAAAAAATAAAAAGTTCTTCTGTCCGTAAACTGTCATCTCTAGATTATCCAGAGGTTGATTTCGAAGGTTATATAATCTTTGATATGAGACTTTTGTTTACTTTCATAGAGAACAACCTGATGTGTAAGTATGGTGGAAATATAAAATTTTATGAAATAAAATGTCATGGATTAGGTGGCAATTATTCTATTACGTGTGATAAGTGTTTACATAAGAAGAATTTTCACAACTGTAAAAAAATTGGAAAAAAAATCAAATATTTTTGAAATTAATAGACGCAGTGTCCTAGCTATGAGACTGGTTATTAGCCATCATAACATGTTTATTTTCTACATAACTTCTAGTAGAAGGTCAGGCCCCTTCTATAAAAAGGTATCTTTTTACTGTATTGAGGTTGCCGGAGTCCGGATCAAACATTCAAATTTTTATATTTTAAGGTTTAAAATGCAAATAAGGTAGCCTTAACATATTTATAGGGCTTTAAAAGTATTTTGATTGAAAAATTCAGAAAATGCAAATGCAAAAATTAAAATTTTCTTATCTTCGATTTTACAGAGAACCACGCGTGTATATATATATATTTTTTTTTGGTAGGAGCCTGTGAATCCTTGTAATGGACTGACTGGTGTTCCCTTGTAGGAACTCCAAGTGTGGGATTCGGCGGCGGTGGCCACCCCTACCCACTAAACACATATCTCCCTGTACGCCCGACACCAGCCCGGTACGTTTTATCACATTACTTCGAACTGGGCCGCTGTCCTTTGCGCTTACTTTGCGCATCCATTCCTTACTTCCAGTCATTCATAGCTACGCTAATATTCTTCCACCCTCGCTCTCGCTCAATTATCCAAACACCCATCCTCTTTCTTACCTCGCAAGATACTACCAACGTATGACGCATTGCTTCTCCACGCATCTTCGCTGGTTATCATCAGTTTCGTTACGTTGTCTGGCGTGATCGTCGTGCCTAGTAATGTCTCAAGTCTCTGTCGCTGTTCGGTCCATCGGTTGCACCTGAAAAATGTGTGCTCCGCGTCGTCCCAAGCCTGTCCGCAGTACGTACATTGTGGTGTGGTCACTCTGTTCATTCTGTATAGATACCTTCGGAATGTCCGGACAGAAATTGGGTGAGGTAGAAGTCCACCTCACCGTGTTTCCTGTCTTTCCAGGGTCCGACCTCCGGTATCAGTCTGTGCGTCCAGCGACTTTGTCCGTTTGTCGTCCATCTCGTCTGCCATTCTTCCATCGTCCTAGTCCGTTCTTCTGTCGCAGCGTCTGCCCTGCCAACGTTCAAACTCCGTACATATAAGCATGATCGAGTGGGTGACGCTCATGAGACGTCGCCGTGTACTCGGTTTTGGTCCTCGCGTGTTGGCCATGAGTCTACTCAAAGCTTTCGTCGTCTCTGCTGCTTTAGCTGCAGCGTTACGTATGTGTGCTCAAAAAGTCAGTTTCGTATCTAGAGTCACCCCCAGATACTTGTGCTTACGCGTCTCATTACCTGATTCAGTTTTAGATGCGCCAGGTGAGTGTTCCGTGCAGTCTGACTCTACTTCGTCTTCCAGTCGTCTCCAACACCGTCGTTTCGTGCTGTTGATCGTCTGTCTGAGTAGCCGTCTTGCGAGCTTGTATTCCCGCAAGAAAGCCTCTCTTTCGTCCGGGTCCCGTTCCCTTCCCGCTAGTCTGCGGAGTCGGAGGCATTCTTTTCTGATTTCGGCAATTTCCTGCGTCCACCAGTAAGTCTGCCTTCTGTCCTGTCTGTATCGTTTCCGTAGCATCGCGGCCTCGCAGATGCGCTGCATATACTTTTCCAGATCATTAGCACTCCGTTCCGCCCGCCCTTGAGACAGATCCGCAGAAGGTATTACTACGTTCCGCAGTTGCCTCTTAATTTCGTCCCTGTTTATGCGTCCAATGTACCATCGTGTTGTCCGCATGCTCTGCCTTTGCCTCGACGTGGCGTCATTAGTCAGGTTCAAGACGATGTACTGGTGATCACTGGCTGTGTAGTCTTCGATCACTCTCCATCCCCTCAGCCTTGTCAACATCCTGTCCGTGGCTAGGGTTATATCTGGTATAGAATTACCAAAATCGGGTCGTCTGTAGGTGGTCACGTTTCCGTCATTTATGATTTCCAATTCCAGTCGGGCGGCCATTTGTAGAATCAGTTGTCCTCGTCTGTTCGTCGTAGGCATCCCCCATTCGATCGCTCTCGCGTTAAAATCGCCCGCCACGATTACATCGCCAGTAAGGTCTCTAACGACGTCTTCTAGGACTTTTAGCTTGTCTTCGTATTCGCTCGCGCTATTGTTCGGAGAAAGGTAGGCACTGACAATAGTGACAGAGCCCACCCTTGTCCAAGCATACTCTTCTCCGGCCCCACTGTCTATAATCCGCGCCGCGTTCACCCCTCGCACCCACACCGCCGCCGTGTTCGAGCTGCTAGCGATCCACGATGGCTCGGAGAGGTTTCTGTACTGTTCGCTCATCACGAGTACGTCCGCGTCCGTTTCCGCCGCAATTTGTGGGGGCAGCGAATGTGCGAAGCTGCTCCCGTTCAGGTTGCATTTGAGTATTGTCAGGTTCATTTTGTCTGTTTCGTCTTGTATTCAATCAGGGCTGACTTAAATGCTGCGCACGAGGCCGTACCAGGCACATGTGCTAGATCTTGGTTGACTCGCCCCGCGCAGAGGAAGCAGGAAGACGCGCTTGTGCACGCCTTGCCTACATGACCCTTTCGGCTGCATTTCCAGCAGCAGTCTTGTCTGTCCAGTCCTTTGCAGTCAACCCTCACGTGTCCATAGCCAAGGCACCGGTAGTACCTCGGAACGCGAAGCCTGGGTCTGATCCGGCAATTAATCCACCCGATTTTAATTCGGCCTTTCTTAAGTAGATCCGTTGCCTTCTTCGCGTCAAACTCACAGACAGCTAGGGCTTGTCCGCGGTTATTCGCGTCAAAGATGTGGATATTTCGGTCAGTCGTGGTCCCCGTTTCCCGGTTGATCGCGTCCGCGACGTCCTGTACTGTTGTGACGCAGTCCAGGTCCATGAATTCTAGTGTCACCTTGGAAGTCACGTCCCTCACTGTGGCAGTCTGTCCCAGTACGTTTTGTAACATCTGCTAGAAAACCTGTCGCTCCTGTTCTTTGTCAAGCTGTAGCAATACAGAACCGTATTTGGTTTTACGAATAGCTCGTATGTCCACTTTACTGTCCGTCAAATTCACTATCTGTCGCATAGAAAGTAGAACGTCCGCGTACGTCTTGCCCTCTGCTGGCTTGATCAAAATCGCGCTTCGCCTGGGTTTCAGGTTTGGGCGATCTGTCTTGCGCGCCGTCGGCTCTTTTGTCTTTGTCCTGTTTGCTTCAGAAGCGTTTCTTTCGTTTCGTGGCGGTTGTCCACGTATCCTTTGCCGTCCTCCTTAGCAACGGTTCCCCAAACTTGTCACCGCGCGGCCGCCGCTGCGCTCACTTCCCCTCACGCGCTTCCCCGCCTGGCGCAGAGGTGGGGGGATTTTCTTTTCCTGACTGGGAAATTGAAAAGTAGAGGAAAATTTTTCGACCAATATGAAACAATACAACATTTTGGTACCAGTGGTACCAAAATGTTGTATTGTTTCAGAATCACTCTGTATATGCAGTTTACGCATGCTCAACATTTGAAACGTTCCGCGGTGTGTTAGACGCGAACTCGTGAGATTCGTGACCCGAGGTTAGTGATCAGGAGATAAGCACAGTCGAAGAATAATGATTGTCTTTGATCCACCCGGTAATATCTGTTAAGTGGACAAAAGGCTTTCCCATCCTCTGAAGTAGAAGACCCACCAGAGGAGAGCTGCTCGTGTGTTGGAGTAGATGAGTAGGGTATATTTACTTCGCATAGACTGATTTGTGAAGTACTACTATCTCACCACGAGTCTCTGACCAGATAGCCCCACCTAATAACAGGGTACTACCATTTTGAACCGGTGACACATCTGAAGGGGGGTAGGAGTAGATGATACTAATTAATGAAGGGTTTGAGTCATTGTAATAATATGTTTATAAATGATATTCGTTTATTCACTTGATGGTTGTTTATATGCGATACTGGATCTCAGAGCCTACAGGAGTGGGAGTGGACTGCGTGCATACTCTTCGAGAGCCTGGGGCTCACGAACTTCTGGGTATGGTGGAGAGCAGTTAAGAGCCAGATCATTAATGCTCGCCTCACTCCGGGGTTCCTTATATACACTGAAAAAATCCCCGGGCATCCGCACTACGAATCGCCAGCAATCAGTGCCGGCTCCACAATTTTCATGCAGCGGAGCCACAAATTTCGGACTCTAGCAGCCTGAAATCGCTGTGCTGCTGTTCAGTAAGCAACGAGAGGAGAAAAGAACTCTCTGAAGAGCAAAACAGTGCGCGCGTAGACACGCACAACGTTGCACGTAAGAAGTCGGTATAAAAAAGAGAGGAGGCGTGGCTAATTAACCTCACTTTTAACCTACTACGCATTCAATGCGCGTCTACCGCGCATCTGCTTTGTTTTAGTACGATTTTCGGGCCGCTGGAATTCGAAAATCATCGGCACGGAACTGCACGTCGTTTCGTAAAGTGGGAGTACGGGCTCGTGCTGCGGGTGCTTGAGACTTTTTTCAGTGTACCCGTGTCAGTCCCGCTTTCCTGGGTTGTATGCTCGCACGTGAACTACCAGCGCATAGGTAGACTATTTACATTCGGCTACTAGCGCCTTTCGGGCAATAACTTGCCTACGCCAGGCTATAACAATGAGTCGGTGGTTACGGCTACGGTGTTTCGGTGCGGTGACGGTATGCTGCTGGTGCCGAGTGTAAAACGAATGGAAGCACCTTGGATTGCATTAGACCTCTTCCGGGGACAGTGAAAGCGGTGTACTTCTTGCTTTCTTCTGACAGCGGGATTTGCCAGTATCCATTTTTCAGGTCGATCGTGGTTAGGTACTTCGCCCCCCGGAGTTTGTTTAGCGTCGCGTGAACTTGCGGTAGCGGGTGCGCATCTTTGATGCTGATTTTGTTGATGCCCTGGAAGTTGATGCAAAAGCGCCTCTTTCCATCCTTTTTCTTGGCAAGAACTATATTCGAGCTCCAAGCGCTGTCGGATGGCTCAATCACGTTTTCTTGTAACATCTCCTCGACCGCCTCGTCGATTATCTGTTGCATGGCGGGGTTGCGTGGCCAGTAGCGTTGTTTGATTGGATTTGATTCGGTTACCTTTATGGTGTATTCGATGAGCGGTGTGGGGCCCTGGATACTTCCGAAGAGTTCTTTCTCGTATTGGATGAGTTCGTCCACTCGTGCCTATTGATCTTGCGAGATTTCCTGAATGCCGACGCTGCTGATAGAGAGTACCGAGGTATTGGACCGGTTGGGTTGTAATTCCTTTCCGGCTATGATTACACGGATGTCCAGTTTGCGTAACACATCAAACCCCAATAGCATTTCATGACGTAGCCCTTCCATAACAATAAACTTGCTCCTGAAGGTGGCGCCGAGGGTCGTCGCTTTACCCACGTAGTCTGTCAATTCGGTGGTTGAGCCGTCGGCCAGCGTGGCGATTGTCTCTTGCTTCTCATGCTGCCAACCATTGTTTCGTCCTATCATGGCGGTTTCTGGTGTCACGAACGAACTCACGGCTCCTGGGTCGGCTAAAGCCCGCACCTTTCATGGTTGATTTGTACGTTTACGAGGTATCGGCAGTCTTGGGGCGGTTTCCCTCTATTGTTGAGCCGCCCCTTGGTGCGTTTCTCGAACGATCCGGGAACCCGTGGCAATCTCTTGTGAGAACGCCGTCCTTTCCACATACGGAGCAGAACTTCCGAGCTATGTTCTTGCAGTCGGCGCGGGAATGGCCGCGTTGTTTGCACCGTCAACAGCATTCGGCTCGGTTGTAATAATCGGTGGTGCTTTTACTCGTGGTGTTTTTACTCGTGGAGGCGCTATTGATGGCGGTTTTTCGTTCTTGCTCGTAGAGTTTGGCGACGATATCTTCGTATTCTTCTATGCGTTGTATGAGCTGAGGTACGTCGGTTATCTCCTCCCGACGCACCCGTAATTGTAACTCGGGTTTCATATTGTAATATATATTATCGAGTTGTTCTATCACCGTATATCCTCCCCTTCTTCTCATCAGGGTGGTCAATGCGTTGCAGTAAGCCCTTATATTCTCGTTCGGTTTCTGAATTCGTTCGGCGACCTGTCTGGTTAAATTCCGCCGCTCACCGCTCGATAAATAAAAATTTCTCAGCCTGCTTTCGAGCTCCTCCCAGGTTCGACAGTCGCTGGCGTAGTTTATCATGTGTGCGCACAGAAATAAAGCGAGTCATGAGATGTCGGAGTAAGGCTGGCTTTGTTGGTTAGGATTTTTACGGTGGCACCGGGTATCGTCACATGTGTTCACGTAGACGAGACTCGATGTCGCTCGGGTGTTCCGGGTTGCCTCGTGTGCTCACGACGGCAATTCGGAGTTTCGGGGTTCGGAGATACGGGTTTCGGTTCGTCTACCAAATCGTCACGCGTGCTCACGAGACGACTTCGTCGGCGCAGATCTATCTCTCGCTGTTCCCTGTAGTAACGTGTGCGCACGATGCTACCTGGAGTGGAATTCGAGTAGAACTCTCCTACTGTGTTGCGCTGTCCGCCTTATAAAGGCGCGCGGTGCGGATACGTATGAACGCGTACGCCGCTCGCGCCACCTGGCGCGTCGTTGCTAAGCTGTTCGTCGGCTGTCGCGCTCCGCGCTCGTGCGGACTCGCCTTGCGGTTGTTGCGCGCGCGCGCTCGCTTCGCTTCGTGCGGACTCGCCTTGTGAATGTTGCGCGCGCGCGCCCATTTCGCATCGTGTGTATTCGCTCGCTGCGCATGTTATGTTTATTACGGCCGTCTTCATGTGTATTTATATGTGCGAGACTCGTGTCTCGTCACAATATTATTTTGATAAAAGTCTATACTCATATTTAAATAATAATAAAATATTGTTTTCTAAATAGTTTATACAAAATATAATGTTTTTAGAACACATGATTCCAATAAATGATTTTACAGAATTTTAGCATATGATTTTAGTATATGATGCTTCGAGACTATAAAATTATGTAATAAAATCATGTACTAAATTTATATGATTATTTTTAACTGGGTTAACCACGCAGCGACAGATAAATAAGTGAGAAACCACACTCTCACTACTACATTTGTGTGTCGTATGACTTATTGAAGGCAGAGATCTCTAGTCCTGAAGATGGCAGCAACGCAATAAACAAAATAATATTTAAGAAGATCAAAATATACATAAATTTATCTCTATGAATGCAAGCATTGATCAGACTCGAACATGCTAATGTTAAAGGGGCTATTCCCTGTAGTAATGTTAGAAAGCGGAATGCTCGTTGCATACTAACAAGGAAAGGTACCCAACCCGAACTCACCGATTTTGATGATTTTCATATATGTTGTAGAACATAAAAAAATATGAGACACGTATTTTTTTTATCGGCTAATTTTCACTTTTAAGGGGTAAAAACCTACCCTAAAGTTAACCCCCAAAAAGCGTTTTTTTTAAATATCTCGGCTTAAAATTAATATTTTTCAATGAAACAAATTGGAGGTTATTTCTTACAAAAAGAGCAAGTATTTCATGGTGATTTGAAGAGTAAGAGTAGCATCCCCTATTTTTTAGGGGTTGAAAACATATATTTTTTGGCATAATTTTATAATAAAAATGTTTAAACCGACTAAAAAAAATTGGAAAAAATGTTTAAACATCCTTAATAACAAAATTTAGTTGACGTCTTTCGGTGTTTTCATAAATATTACCCCTAAGGGGGTAAACCACCCCTAACACAAAATAACTGTAAATATGTAATTCAATACATAATATTTCGTAGAAAGTTTGTATATAGAGGTTTTCGAGGTCGCTGATTACAAATCTGTTATCAGATTTTGAAAATTCAAAATGGCGGATCCAATATGGCGGACGGAAATATCGAAAAAAAATTTTATATAATAAAAAAGTTTTAAACGACTAAAAAATTTGGAAAAAATTTGTAAACATCTATAATAAACAAATTAAGTTTTTCGGTTTTTTCATAGATACTTCCCCTTAGGGGGGTAAACCACCCCTAACACAAAATAACTATAAGTATACTTCAATCCATAATATTTTGTAGAAGGTTTGTATATAGAGGTTTTCGAGGTCGCTGATTACAAATCTGTTATCAGATTTTGAAAATTCAAAATGGCGGATTCAATATGGTGGACGGAAATATGGAAAAAAAATTTTAACTTTCAAAAAAACTTGTTTACAAATGTGTTATCTTTGTAGCCTGTACATGTGAACTAAAGAGCCTTAAACCCTAAACCCCTAAAGAACAAATAGGCTAAATGGTTGTGCTTTTTAACCAAACCACCTCAAATTCCTAAATTTGTAAACAAGAAAATTCTGTGTGTGAAGCAGTTTTATAATTTCCGTAGAAATTGTTATCAGAATGTTATTGAAATTCCTTTATTGTAAATTCAACTTATAATGTATTTTTGTTTATAATATTAGAGTATAATAATAATCTACAATCTTTTATCTTTTGCCATAGTGCATTTTTTGTATTGAGCATAAAATATATTATTACGATGTTTTTACAATAATGGTAGTCCTCATAAAAGTGTTTAAAGCACAATGCTTTTTTGCACTAACCACATCGTACAATTGCAATGTTTGTGCACCCTTCTATTTCACAATGTGTTGCACAAGACTTTCCAAAACTGAAATCTATAGGATTATCAAATTTATCTGGTTTTTCATTGACGTAACCGCTTTTATACCAGGAATATTTAAACAAATCTATATATCTCGGTGAAGACAGTTGGTTGTGAACCAATGATTGAAGTTTAATTATATTATTTCTCACATGTAAATTCATATCATGATCCATTAACATTACATTATCAGAAAATGTTCGGACAAAGTTTTTCCAAATACGGAATCCATAGACATCAAGTGGTTGTATTTTTCCTGTGGTTCCAGTTGGAATTTTTTTATGTTAATAATTTTATTTTGTGGCATTGTTTCTTCTATAACTTTGTCACAATGACCACTCCAAGAATCAAGTAATAGTATTGAGTGATGGCCTACATAGGGATAAAATATTTTTTCCAACCAGATTTTGAAGTGATCTGCAATTAAACGACTTACTAATTAACTGATCAACGATATTACAATGTAAAAATTGTTATTAGTTCCCTTACTTGTTGTTAATTTTCCCGATTTGGATGCTTCCACGTACACGTTTTCTGGTCTAAATATGTTTTGTTCTACAATAGGGCCAAACTTGCCACTTGGTTCCTTTAAAACAAGAAATAGCGGTGACAACAGTTGTCCAGTAGCTGATATTAGTGGCTGTATAGTATAACTATGCGTTGTTGCTGAAATTGACTGTACCAGACATTGCACTTGCTTTTCTCCTTCTACTGCTAATGTTCTTCCAGAATGCATTTCTAGCTAAAATCCGCTCTGATCTGTATTATACAAATTTTCGAGTCCAATCCTTGGTATACACGATTTAACGTCATCGATAAATGCTTCAGCTTTAGCCGTAAGTTCTGCACTACTTTCTAGTCTTTTTCTTGTTATGAACTTATTTATTTTCCTAGAAACTATTCGGTGTGCTTGCTTAAATTTGAGTAACCAATGTTTAGAAGCTTTGAATCTAATATCATCAAAACCAATTTCTTTTTTAGCTTGTAAGGCCCATCGAATTATATCTTCATCATGGATAATTGAACCACTGTCGAGAGCTGCTTGAAAATTATCCAGGGTATACTGACAAATTTGTGCTACTTTTTCTCTATACGTGCCACCTTTATTAATTGAATGAGCCCAACGACGTAGCTGACTAATAGATGATACTTTTTTGAATCTGTTTTGCACTGTTTTGAGACTTAAATTTTGCTTCGTTTTGCTACTTCTCCAAAATTCTACAGCTCTTTTTTTGTATTCAAAATCTAGTTCTTCATTATCTGCTGTACATTGATTTGTTGGTGCTATATCCGGATCAGGAAAATGATGTTGCACTTCATCTTCATTTATTTCCGCATTATGGTCTTTATACTCTTCTTGAAAATCCAAAGAGTCATCAGTAATCATTTCTACATCGTTGAAATCATGTGTTGCATCTATTAAAATTTCTTTTATTTTTTCGGCCAACTCTGTTTCGTGATAATTCGTGACACTATCTGGTATGTTTAACGCTTGAAAGTATGCTAATAATAAGTTTAGAACGTTTAACGGATTAATTTTCATTTTTCAATCTAAAATGAAAACAAGCGGTAAAATTTATACAAGCTGTGTTTTTGCATGTAAGGCACGACTGCTACATTTCTACCAGAATAAAACGAGTGAATGTAAATTGAATCAAATCATTAATTTATGCATTGGAGAAGAATTCTCGTTCCACTTTGTGATGTTCGGAAAACTCTATTTTTGGTTTTATTCAACTTTTATTCACTTTGAAATTGAATAATGTAAATCTATATAAAATCACTAAAGAAAATTTTCTACAACTGTATGATACCACTGACAAACAAAAAGACGTACTATTCGTACTTTCCGGCATCGAGCTAGAATACCCACAAAACTCACTCACTGCCTAAAAAATAACACAGGCAGCTGAGGTAAACACTCGATGAAAACAATCTAAAAAAAGAACATAGTGATTCGCACATATTGTCAACAACTTTTATGAGTGAAAGACATTTATCTGTGGAATTATCATTGAATGTACGATAACATTCATTAAACTAATGAATGCATATAAAATTCCCTTTCAATAACAACGTGTTCTTTAATGGCAAATGAAGTTCGAGTATTAATATTCTTTTATGTATTTTTACCAATAACAAAAAATATCATAGTAATATAATAATAATAATAATAAGAAGAAGAATGAGCATAATTGCAATAGCAATAATAACAGTAATACTGATAATAGCAATGATAATGAAAAATAATAATAATAATTAGAATAATATTTATTATTAAATTTAGATTTTTTGATAAATTCATTAAATCGTATCAAATAGTATTATTATGGTATTCCAGACTGTAAATATTTTACTATAGATACAATAATCATTACTTCGAGAATTCATCTAAAAAACGTTTGGCTTACGAAATAATTGTAACAATGAAAAACTCCCAAGTTTGACAACATTAAATTTTATTACAAAACGCAAAAGAGTTTGATAAACTAATTTTATTAACCTATGTTTTTTCATTTGCAAAAAAGTGTGGACTTTTTGAATTTATAAAATTATATAATTATGCAATTTATGAAATACTTTATAATTTATGAAATTACTTTTGAAATTATGCTAATTTATAAAAGCAGAAAAATAAATAATCTTTGATTGAAACATAAAACGAGACGTTATTTGTTACATACAAAACGATAGAATAAAATATCGGTAATATGTCTATACTCGTGTCTACGGTAAAGCATAGGCCTTCGGCTTGTCTGGAGGTTAGGGGTTTGGAGTCGTTTGGTTAAAATGCACAACCATTTAGCCTATTTATTCTTTAGGGGTTTAGGGTTTAAGGCTCTTTAGTTCACATGTACAGGCTACAAAGATCACACATTTGTAAACAAGTTTTTTTGAAAGTTAAAATTTTTTTTCCATATTTCCGTCCACCATATTGGATCCGCCATTTTGAATTTTCAAAATCTGATAACAGATTTGTAATCAGCGACCTCGAAAACCTCTATATACAAACCTTCTACAAAATATTATGGATTGAAGTATACTTATAGTTATTTTGTGTTAGGGGTGGTTTACCCCCCTAAGGGGAAGTATCTATGAAAAAACCGAAAAACTTAATTTGTTTATTATAGATGTTTACAAATTTTTTCCAAATTTTTTAGTCGTTTAAAACTTTTTTATTATATAAAATTTTTTTTCGATATTTCCGTCCGCCATATTGGATCCGCCATTTTGAATTTTCAAAATCTGATAACAGATTTGTAATCAGCGACCTCGAAAACCTCTATATACAAACTTTCTACGAAATATTATGTATTGAATTACATATTTACAGTTATTTTGTGTTAGGGGTGGTTTACCCCCTTAGAGGTAATATTTATGAAAACACCGAAAGACGTCAACTAAATTTTGTTATTAAGGATGTTTAAACATTTTTTCCCATTTTGTTTTAGTCGGTTTAAACATTTTTATTATAAAATTATGCCAAAAAATATATGTTTTCAACCCCTAAAAAATAGGGGATGCTACCCTTACTCTTCAAATCACCATGAAATACTTGCTCTTTTTGTAAGAAATAACCTCCAATTTGTTTCATTGAAAAATATTAATTTTAAGCCGAGATATTTAAAAAAAATGCTTTTTGGGGGTTAACTTTAGGGGAGGTTTTTACCCCTTAAAAGTGAAAATTAGCCGATAAAAAAATACGTTTCTCTTATTTTTTTATGTTCTACAACATATATGAAAATCATCAAAATCGGTGAGTTCGGGTTGGGTACCTTTCCTTGTAAGTACTTGGAAGATAGGCCGACAGATGAGGACCATACTTTATCTGTCAACCTGAAATCAGAGCAAGAGAGCAAGTAACTCCGTACGAGTTGCGGAGTTCCTTATATACTCGGGTCTGCCAACTACGGTTAATAATTTTGAAGGAAAAAACGAACTAAAAGGGGTATAAAGATTTAAATTGCAAAATTTTTAAACAAATTTTTAAGTTGCTTGGTAAAAAGTTGAAAAATCGTTAAAATAGTATTTGAATTACCTTCTGCATGTGTAATGATGTATATTCTGATGCTTTGTTCGTATAAGTGATGTATCTATTTTGTTTGTATTTGGATCGCATAATAATTTATTATATACGTAAGTTCTAGTTGATTGTTTCATTATGTAGCATGTATACTGTATATGTAGAACCTAAGTAATTTAATAATTTTTATCTTCAGTAATCATACAATTTTATATATATATACACCAGAGTATTATTTAATATATCAAAAGTTGGAATTAAAAGATAGTACATTACAATACAAGTTATGATGTAAGGTCATGAAAGAGCCATGAAAAATAACTTATTATGCAAGTGTTGTATCCTATTTTATAGCACAGACTAGCATAAATGCACTGCAACTCATTTAACCTTATATTGTCAGGATATTAATAAAAACATATGCATGTATATACTGTAACGGGGTTTCTGGTATCGATCAAGCGATAGCGAAGGCACCGCGTTTCACCCAGCAGGGGATTTAGCTTTGGCTGGCTGGCTCCTGGTGATGGCAGGGAGGGGCGTAGCAAACGTTAGTTGCTGCGTGCAATGTTGTCGGGTTTGCACCGTCTACAAATGCGTAGTGTGCTCGGCACTACAAGTAGTATGTGGGCTGGTGTGGAGAGACTGGGCGTAACCTAGAGTGACGTCAACAATGTTTTGTTTAGTAGGAACGAGGTTTGAACATAGAAAAAAGCAAACACTAAAAGTAGTTCTGAAATAAGTAAAGTTAAAGAGTTTAGAGAAATAACACTGTTGCTATCGCTCAATGTTCACTCGATCAAGACGATGGTCAGACTGCCAGAGCTCTCGCACTCTGGCTTACAAGAAAGCTCGGTCTGCTGACATGAGACCTGATGAACGTTATGTTAGGGCCAAGAAAAGGACCCTCAATAAAGTCTTAAGCCGCAACCTGGGTTTCTATAGCTAGGCCGAGAATGGACTCGCAATAAAGCTCAGACGTCGGATAAGAATCCCCCGCACGCAGCGTCACTTATAAAAAGGAACCAGGTCCTCTTTACCGGCATCTTATACCTATCATAAAAGATATAAAAAATGTACGCGCTTCTTAGGACAGTACTTATTGGAACGCCTGGCAATAAGCTTAACTCAGGTATACATACTTTGGGAATTTTGTTAGAATGGTCGCTCTGATTCAACAACCAGTCCCCTGGCCGGTGTTTATGCAAGCTTGTGTTTATGCAATCAGTAGCTGATAAGGTCAATTAACATGATTGATGACCCTTTAAGTATGTAAACAATAGCTAATTTTTGTATAAACAATAGATAAATATGTTAATAAACATGATTAACGACCGTTACTGTAATAAACAAGCAATCAAAGTATATCATTGCCATAATATGTGACCTACTTTCATTTGTTTATTTATAAATAATTATAAATAATTTTTCAACAAAAGTTATATAGGTCACGCGTCTATACGAGCCTCGATATACTAGCCCGGAGCCCTCTCCTCTTTTTTACTCCGTAATGGCAATCTCTCTCACTCCTTTATCCTTTTCCTCGCTCAGACCGCGAACGGTTACGCTTATAGACGAACCGTACATGCGGACGTATAAACGGCTCGTCTGCGGATATACGCTGATACTCGTGGCCTCATCATCGACATTTACAATCATACGCAACATAGCGGTACAAAGATGCGACCCTATGACGTAAGCATCTACAATGCTGCGAAAGCGCGCGAACATTTAGCGAAGAGAGCTCGTATGTAAACGACTTACAAAATCGCAAAAAGATAGCGTCAGGTGTAATGAATCAATGCAAGCCCGGATCTTACATGCGCATTATTCGCATGAAAATTACGTTTGTAAAGGGATACGAGATAAACTTTAGCGACAAAGTTTTTAAGATTAAGCGTATATCCAACCGACAGAATTGAATTCCTGGAAGATTTGAACGTCGATGAGATTGACGGCTTTTACTATCTCGAGGAGCTCGCTCACGTTGGCACAAAACGTCGGACGCTGCTAAGCAATTCAAAATAGAACGCGTAATTTGTACAAAGGGTCGTGGCTTGGAGAAGCCGCTACTCGTCAAGTGGGCTGGCTATCCGGACAAATTCAACTCGTGGATCAAAGCTTCTGAAATATAAAAAATTTTAAAATGGACCAGAACGATTTTTACCTAGTTCTGCCTAGCAACAGCAGTATGATGAACTACAACGAAAACACCACCAGCTGCTTTACAACATAGCTTTCGCGTGAGCTTAGACTCAGCGGAAATGGTCCGTTGCGCTCGTCGAAATTTACGTGCCGAGCACTGTCACGTACATTCAAGAATCGGACGCCTTTTACACGTTTGAACAGTCGGAAAACGCGAAGCAGGAAATGCATTTTTTTCCGGTATTCACGACAAGATCGAGCAGCTAACCAACGAAATCAATGCATCAGCTGTATTTCACGATCATCTGCGTCTCGAGATTGCACCCTTTGAAAAGGGCTACTACATGCTACAGCGCAAGTGTGCCTGCGTTGATCAGCATTAGACAAAGTCTAACGGAAAAATTTGCCGTATTTTCGGTTCCAAAGATTCCGAGACGCAGCAAAAAATGGCACCTTTGTAACATCGTCAATGGACAGTTTTGTCGGGCTAGGAAACAGACCAGCATCGCTTTCTAGAGCTATTCCAGATCAGCTCTACGTGTACACGGATATATGCGAGCCACACACTGTAGGCGACACTTAAGCTCCTCCACTGCGTATAGTTTCCGTGGATAGTGCAAAGTACAAATTCGGCATTAATATTGTGAGATATTTTGCACCTGCTCATTACATCACAGTTTTCGCTCTATTGTCATAGATATAAGGGATCAGCACGGAGAGAGAGAGAGAGAGAGAGAGAGAGAGAGAGAGAGAGTTGCGACTCTATTTTTGATTTTATAAAAACAAAGAGGCTATATTTTTAATGCATGTGAAAATTCATTCAAAATTAAAGATGTTAAAAGTATCGAACTGATATAGCCGGTGTGAAAACTTATAACTATAACGTGGAATAAAGTTGCGGACTCTGGTCGTTACGATTGTTGGCCAAGTAACAACTTTTCTTTTTTTTTAGAATTCAGATCCGAATAACTTCAGGTCATTTTGTAAAAGTTTTATTTTTCTTTCATTCCTTTTTTACAAACATTCAAAGCACTCAGATATTGCAAGAAAGTGCAGGCACAGTAGTATAGGTAAAAAAATACAGTGCAGTAGCATTGTTAGATGTTACACCGTAGCGTCTCATAATCTGAAGATTACATACAGAAATGCGGTGCAATTATTGCGCAATAAGTCTGAGACGCAGACAGGTAAATTCCGGGGAAACTAGAAGGCGCGCCTAGGCATCTAGTCATCAGACAGCTTGATAAACCCGTCGCTTAGTAATTTTACAGTGAGATAAAAAGAATAATTTTTTATTTTTCAATATCTGGTTTATTATTGATGATGTTGTGTTTCACTAAATTTGAAAGGCGTTATAAGTTTATTTGACAAGGTTATTAATTGTTATCAAATCAAACAATTTACATTAGGAACTATCGACCGACGGGTTTATCAAGTATGTTCATAGTAGTGTAGAATACCGCCAGTAAATTAACAATGACGTTAGGAAAACAATGAAATGATAAATCGTATTGAAGAATAATTTGATACATTTATTCTAAAAACGTAATTGCCATTTAACTATTGCGACGTGTAGCCTGCTCGGCTACACGTGTACACTAGTACTAAATTGTCTGCGCCATCAATGTTGTTCCCTGCTGCAATTTATCATGCAGCAGAGGAACAATAACATTGATTGTCGTCGCGCCGAGGAAAATAACCTCACCAGCCAGCCTCGTGGAGCAGCGTTGGCTCCCCTGCGCTGGGGGTTACAGAATATACGATTATTGTTATTCAAAATAAACATTGTGTAAGAAGCTTTATTTCGACACCTCTGCCACGCCAGGCATACCTGTTTCTAGACCTACACGTTGTCCCCTTCTGTAGATGTAAGAGTCCGCGGTACGGAGATTGAAGTAGAAAATTAGTGTAAACTGATTGTTTGCATCACCGGAATCGGTTATAAAAAGCGCAACATCACACTATTTAATATCATATATTTTTTACCATAGTTTGTCACTTATATGAATAATTATTTGAATGAATTATATCATCATCAAATAAAAAATTAATAGTAAATAAAAACCAGTTTATATTTGCCTTCTACCTTTTGAGAAAGGTTTTATTTTTAAGATTTCACGAATTTTTAAGGGTAATAATTATAATAAAAACTATCCTCTCGATAGATATATTACATTATACCTCACTAACTTAAAAGAGAATCATCAAACTATTGTTAAAATAGTGAGTATTAGTTTTAGTTCAAAAGCAACCACCAAATAAGATTTGTAAAATAAATAGATATACACGCTAGAATCTCCACAGCAATACCTACAACCAGTATCCACACATACCTCATAAACTACGAAGTGATAAGTGACCCCTGAAACTCTTGAGTAACGAGTTTCGACTAATTATGCTACAAATTCCCATGAAACTCTTGGAGACGACGTTCATACTGTCCATCCTGGGCACCAGGTACCTTGGAGGCCGTTGCCGTCGCGATATTCGTGTTCAGCGACCCCCAAAACCCCCGAGTAGCAAAGCTGGACTCATTTTAATAAATACTATGCACCGAATGCGTCTTTTTATTATGTATACATTTTATTTCTAATTCGATTTCATTTTAGCGCCACGAAAGTTTCGGGGATAAGAACGGAAGTTGGGAGAAGAAAAAAAAAATTGAAAAGAAAAACACAACAAAAAATTTCGGTCAGCTATAGAATGATAACGGATCGTTCATTTTTACGAAACTTTTTTTAAATTAAAGTTCTTTTAATATCTTTAAAAGTAACATTGATTTGCCTGATAAAACAACGTATTTCAATAAGATATAAATGTTTGAATATTTTGTAGAGGTTAGAAAACTCCATTTCGAAGAATATAAGGTTGCGGTGCGCCCGACAGCGCGTATAGTACTCTGGTACTTATACTTGCCATCGGGGGCGTTACCGCGCCCCTTGATAAAACCCGCATTGTAACATTACGCAGTGCTGCTACTACAAAATTTAAGAAAAAAATCTCATTTGAGATACAGCCTTTTTGAATCGGCTGCCGATGTACGGCCTTCTTTGAGGGGTCAAGGCTGGGTAAAATTCTGCAAAAAACCAATAAGATATTCTTCTTATTAAAAAATTTTTTATTTGATGTAATTTGAAAAAAAAAATTCTATTGAAAATATATAAAATATACACCATTTTTATCGGAAAAAAAACATGTATATACCTTGTAAAATCATTGACCAAAATTCATGACATTTCACTATGTAAGTGTTTTTAGTCACTATATAAGTGTTTTTAGTTACTTGCCACGGCTTTCTGAAAGATCCGAAACGTCTTCTTTACTCTATCTGGGCTTAAAATGTACCTTAAACTTGCCCCCTCAGACTGATCGAGAGACATTTCTAAAAAATATGAATTAAATATAGTTAGCAACATTTATTTTACAAGGTATATACATGTTTTTTTTCGATAAAAATGGTGTATATTTTATATATATATATTTTGTTTTTTTGATTACATTAAATAAAATTTTGTTTAAGCCGCGGCTGAGATACGGCCTTCTTTGAGCCGCGACCAAGATACGGCCTTCCTCAAACCGCGGCCGAGATTTGGTCTTCTTTAAGCCGTGGTCAAGATACGGTCTTCTTTACGCCGTGGCCGAGATACGACCTTCTTGCACTCAGCCATCGATATGCCTATCGATAGGCCAGCTTCTGAAGAAAATAATCTTGGGCTTTGTGGAGAACAAAGCATTTAACGGAAACCGCGCGGTGAAACGTTTTAATTTTCAAGGCTTCTTTATAAATTATATTTCTCTCTACGTCGACGGCGTACAAAATCCAAGCAAACCTTTGCAGCCACGTTTCACGGGGCTCGACTAACTCTACACTGACACTTTTAAACGCTGTATACAGGCACATACGTGCTTTTTCTCAACGAAGGTTTCGGCATCAATCGCTATAACTATTAAAAGAGCAACAATTTATGATGGCCTTCGATCTCACTCCTGATTTATCGGCACACTGTGCCACACATTGGAATCTTGTAAGTTCGAGCAGCATACGCATAGAAGTGAGATTCGAGACGGCTCTTCTCACTACTATCAATTGTATCGTTTACCGAGAGTACGACCACGTTCTGAAAATCAACTCTAGCCGCCAAATCGTAAATGATTTTAGCGCTTGATGCGCACGCACGCGCGATCGCAGCGCCTTAAAGAAAATTTTGATTCACGCTTCATAAGACGAGCGCGCTGATAGTCAGCAGTTAGTCTCTCTCTCGAAACTCGCGCAGCAATTTCCGATCTTCTTGCTGTGCACCAGTCACGGTATCAAGAAATTCGAGAATAAGAAAGATTTTTGCGCACTGGTGGATACACTCACTCGTTACCAGTAATCATTAAAGCGACTCGTACGACATGAATAGTCAAGTAATGTACTAAGCTATATTAGATTACGATTGGCTGCAGATGGAGAGGTATGACTATGCCTAAAGATTTCGTTTTTGCGACGTTGTGGATAGAATTAGAAAAAAAAGCTGACGAGAGAAAAGACGGTGCAGTAAAAAAATGTGGCTGTCTCGGGGACAGCCGATAGAAGTGCATACTTAAATAGATGGTGTGAAATTTTGGAAAATTTTGAATAGTTTAGTTGTCAGAGAATGAAACGTATACGAAGTGAGAAATGTACTAGTCTTCGCAGCGGGACTGTAAATGTACGCAAGAGTTCAAAATGTATATTATGACGGGCGATATTAGCACGTCATAAGCTCAGCATGCCGCGAGAAGAAAGACTTGTACTAAATTCACACTGTTACAGGTACTAGCGCTGGCAAGGCGGGGAGAGCCGCTGGACGACGCGAGAGAGGCGGAGAGAGAGGGAGAGAGAGAGAAAATTCGGCGACACGCGACTGAGACGCGTGCCGCCAGATACGATCCGACCTTTGAACTGACTCCTCGCGAGACGCTCAGTACTTTCGGGAGATAGCTGTTAGGAGAGTAAAAGTTGAAGTGTGTGAGTGTGCGTGCGTATACGACATTGCGTCTCGCTACCGCATCCGGAACTGCACCGATGGGGTTCCGACTGCTGACAGCGAACATCAGGGCGATACCGGCTAATTGTAAGTGCCAGCTCTCTCTCTCTCTCTCTCTCTCTCTCTCTCTCTCTCTCTCTCTCTCTCACGCTACACTCGCCAGGGCTCTCCTTATCCTCCCTCGTACCTGCGACCTCGCCTGCTCGCATGCAAGCCCTGTATATAGTTTGTCAATAAACGCTGTGACAGTTCCTCAACAATCTCGACAGTCGTTATTTTGCATGTTCCTACGCGTATACTTGTACCTCGCTCCATCACCGACCCAGCCGCCTCCGCGGGCTTGCGTCTCGCATATGTACGAGATCGCAGCATAACTGGCCTGGCCGGAACCTATTCAGCACTAGGTGCTATCCCGACGACTCTCTTTCTCGAGAGTAACGAGGTCTACGTACCTTGATTATAGCGGAGCTGGAAACTGAGCAACTGCATCCAGTACACCGTTATATTGGCGCCCAACGTCTGGGATTAAACAATATTTGTTTAGAAGATTTCAAATTTCGGCATCGCAAGAAAAATAATAGTCGCACCGAAATAAAATCTATACAGCGAACAAAAGCTTATATTAGAGCGAGAACGCAAGTTACACGCTAAGCATAGCGACGCGCGACTTTGTTGACATCGCGGTCGAGCGAGCTCGCCGCACGAGATAAACAACACCGGTCTCCGGCGTTGTAGACGTTCGACGAAGTCGACGCGGCCGAAATATTATATTACGACTTATTACATTTAGCGTATAAGTTTCGGAAAGAGTTTTTGCGATTCGCTTTAACAGTTGTTGTGGGCGGTTCGTATCTCTGTGTACGTTTTTTTCCTTTTCGTGTTATCTAAATTTTTTTTTGATACGACTTCAAATGTATCGTAGAAAATTTGTTTAGTCGTAGTTAGTAACAGAAAATACGAATTCACAAACAATTATTTTTGTTCTTCTCCTTCTATTTTTTTTTGTCCCATACAGTTACTACTATAAGTACGACACATAAGTCGAAGCGAATATTTACCGCGCGCAGTGTAGTCAGTATAGTATAGCAGCGCACTGTACATGCACATAGGTATATAGTTGCGTACATACAGTCTGATCTATAGGATAGCTGCGTACGATACATATAGGCATACAGACGTACAGTACAACGCTTACAGTAACACAGGTGGTTTTATACGGCACGCGCTCACGCTATAGAGGTACATACTCACTGAGTATTCCTAAGCGTCCCACACGTATACGGCCCTAAATATAAACATATTACCTGCTTGCCGAATTTAAATTCTAGCGCACCGTTATATAACGCACAGTGAGTAAGACTGTCAATAGTCTCCGAAGCTTAAAGTACACTCTTAAAAATACAGCTGCTCGTAGCTAACGCGAGTAATTCAAACATTATTTTATTTATTTACTCAGTGATTACATCTGTTTGAATTACTTTTCCCCTTATTGTCAATTTATTACCTCCTGGTGAAATCAAACTTTTCTTTATTAATCGGACCCTCACAATACTAATTAAATATTGGAGGCAGAGGTATTGTTTAAGAGCGACACGCGGAAATAAATTCGACTTGATTATTTTATTTTTTACAAACGCTTATAAAATTTAAGGAGAACAAAGCTTACTCATCTGACGAGCGCTCACTTGTTTCTCTTGTTTGTTGGAAATACAGTGAGTCAGAACCGCGTGAATTATTTTTTCTTCTCTCTTTACCCTTTCGTTATAGCAAACCAAAAAGAATTTTTCAGAGGATGGCGCTTTTTCAAGAAGAACTAGATTTACAAATAGAAAACTGGGCGCTTTCCCTGTCGCCATTGGAATTACAAAATAGATTAATCGAACTAGATCTTATTCGGAGTAATTCAAGGCTAGAAAATGTAAGTAGGTTAGCTAGACGACTTCGCGGAGACTACACTGCAGAAGATTTTCAAGAATCAAGTGATCCAATATTTATAGTTAGTTCAAGAAGAGACACAGATCTTCACAGATTAATACGGACAGATAAAACGTTACCTACGTCGCTGAAGAATAGCATAATAGCACAGCGCAGAGGAAGCAGAGTAAACGTGTTCGACACAAATTCGACATTCATAGATGAGTTCGAACCTCAGATTAATAATCCACAAATGTCAAGCATAACGCAAACGGGTACAAGTGTGTTGCCGACTAGCAACAGCACAGCGGCAACGACAAGTACCAGCACAATAACAACGCAAGCACAAGGAACAAGGCAAGCGAATGCGCAAGTAACGTACTCAAACAATGCCCAGAGAAACGAAGAGTACCTCAGGCAACAAAACGAACAACTGATTAGAATGCGCATCGCAGACGTCAAAGAGAAGGAAGCTTTACGACAACAACTAGAACAGCTGGAACAAGTTATTTTAGATATGGCAGAATCCAGTAATGCGTACACTCCGACGACGCCAGCTGATAGTAGGAAAGTTCGATTTCAAGAGACGCTAGATATTCGACACCCTGAACCTGACGCGCATAGTACGCGATACGCAAGCGAAAACCCGTGGATAATTAATTTAGACGGTACACAGAACTATCAGACCAGGCAAAATCCATTCAGAAGGCAGAGTAACACTCCAGACTATCAAGAGTCTAAGGGGAGGGGCGGATCACCGATTGGTAATAACAATCCATTCCTCAAGCCTTGGGAAACACCATACGCTAATAGCACGAATCCTTTTTGGCCATTTGACGCCACGCAAACGAATCCGTTCAACCACACACCCACTCCTACGTGGACATCACAGTCACGTAAAGACATCGGAAAAATCGCCCGAGAATGGAAAATAAAGTTTGATGGCAGCCAAGACACTTGCATCGAAGAGTTCCTACAGAGAGTCAACGAATGCAGAATGTCATCTCATCTAGACGACACCGATTCACTGAATGCTATGTTGCACGTATTAACGGGGCCAGCACTAATCTGGTGTAGACAACTGCGACACACTTGGTGTACATGGACAGATTTCTGCAAAGCTGCAAGGCGAAGTTACGGAGTCGATCAGGACATCCAAATGCAGCTGTTAGCCGAAGCCCAAGCGCGTACCCAAGGGAAAAAGGAGTCAGTGAGGGAACACATCTTTGCAGTACTGACGATCCTCAGCAGGTTAGATGAACCTCCACCGGTAGACGTACAATTGAAGATGATTTATGACAATATGTTGCCAGAAATCAAGATGATTGTACCACGTAAAGACGTCACAGACTTAGACGCCCTAGTTACGTTAGCGAGGGACGCCGAGAAGTTGGTTCACGATCGAGACAACTACAAGCCGCCACCTCCACCGGAACGTAGCCTGCTACCGCATGTCGCCTATAAGGAAAAGCCGGCTACACCAACAGCCACCACTGCGAAAACTCCTAGCATGAACGCTGTAACAGAACCCGTCGAAACAGCGAGCTCGCTCCAGAGCACGCTAGTCGTGACGGCAGTAAAGGAGGCCCTAGCCCAATTAGGCCTTGCGGGCATTGCTGCTTTTCAGCAGCAACCAGCGCAACTACAGCCGAAAGCCATCACAGCGGGTAGAAATAACCCGAAGAACGGCAAGAAGTCGAAGCCGGAAAGTGTCTCTACCGTGACAGTTGAAGAGGTAGTAGAGGAGAAAACGAGACGAACGGTACGCAAACCGGATAGTGACCACAATAAAGACCAGAAGGCTCGTGGGCCATATAAGCCCCACATTAAATGCTATGGTTGCAGTTGGCCACAACACGTAAAAAGTTCGTGCCCAGAATGCTCCCAGAAGTCGGGAAAAGACCAAGGGAAGAAGTGAGTCAGGCCAACACTTCTCCCGAGGCAACAACGGCCTCTAGCGAATCGCTCGATTTAAAGAGCGAGGACGCACTCATGCCGTTGAAGGCCGAAGATCCAAGTCCGGAGGATCACCGCCGCTGGTGGGTGCAGGTTGGAATTGCAGGGTTCAGAGTCCGCTCTTTGTTCGACTCTGGAGCTGCACGCACCGCCATTGGCCCGGTCGGCATTCAGATTGCCTCGGCCTGTGGACAAACTATTACGCCCTATAAAGGACCAGGAGCGAAGCTCGCTAACGGCCAGTTAGTGCCGATTTATGGTCACGTCGACCTACCCTTTGATGTACAGGGTCGTCGAAAAGTACTGAAAGTCATGATCATGAGCGAACTTGATTCCTCCTGCATTTTAGGGACGGATTTCATCCGTGCATTTGGCGCCACGCTTAGACCTCGTCAGAATGTCCTAGAGATTGAGGGCACGTCGGAGACTATCCCTCTGGAGTTATCTAGTCTCACTGACGGCGAGAGTAATGCCCTGGCGGCCATTGGCCTAGTTGATGTTACGCCGCGGCAGCGTAACCATTTAAACGAACTGCTGGATAGGTGGCTACCAGAGAACGAACAACCACTTGGCTGCACTTCATTGATCATGCACGCCATTGATGTGGGTTCCGCTCGACCTATCAAGCAGAGGTACTACCCCGTGTCGAAGAAGATTGAGGAGGAGATGCATAAGCAAGTGTTGGAAATGCTAGAAGCAGGAATAATTCGACGGTCGAACAGTGAATGGTCGAGTCCCGTAGTCATGGTGCGAAAAGCCAATGGATCCTACCGGTTTTGCATAGACTACCGTAAACTCAACGCCGTTTCCAAGACCAGTGCGTATCCGCTTCCATTCATGGACTCCATCCTTAGCAAATTGCAGAATGCTCGTTACATCTCGACGATCGACTTGAGTAGTGCCTACCACCAGATCCCCATGAAGGAGGAAGACATGCACCTCACGGCATTTACGGTGCCCGGACTCGGACTTTTTGAGTTCACCCGGCTTCCTTATGGCGTGGTTGGTGGCCCTGCGACGTTCCAACAGCTTAGCGATAAGATTATCGGGCCTGAGTTGGAACCTCATGCTTTTTCGTACCTGGATGATATTATTATCACTACCGACACGTTCGAAGACCATTTACATTGGTTAGAAGTCGTACTCAAGCGGATCAGCGATGCTGGACACACGATTAATTGGGAGAAAAGCAAATTCTGTTGCAGCGAGGTTAAGTACCTTGGGGTGATGGTAAATCGAGATGGCTTCCGTCCCGATCCGGATAAGGTTGCTCCAATTTTAGACTACCCGGCCCCCAAGAATCTAAAACAACTCCGCAGGTTCCTAGGGATGGTCTCTTGGTATAGGAAATTCCTGGACAATTTTGCGACACTCGCCGATCCTCTCACTCAGTTAACCAGGAAAGAAGTGAGATATAACTGGGGCGAATCGCAGCGAGAAGCGTTCCTACAAATTAAAACGCTGATAGCTTCGGCTCCAATCCTACATAGTCCATCATTCGACGAAACTTTCACGATTCAGACGGATGCTAGTGACACCGGCCTGGGTGCAGTGTTGACTCAAGTCCATGATAGCGAAGAACGCGTGTTAAGCTTTGCGAGCCGCACCCTGTCAAAAGCCGAGAGAAATTACTCTGTCACTGAACGCGAATGTTTGGCTGTATTGTGGGCGATACGCAAATTTAGGGCCTATGTTGAGGGTTATCACTTCCAAGTTATTACCGACCACAGTAGTCTGAAGTGGCTGCGTAATATGCGTAACCCCAACGGTCGCTTAGCTAGGTGGGCTCTCGAATTGCAAGCCTATGATTTCGAGATTATCCATCGAAAGGGCTCATTACATTGCGTACCAGACGCCTTATCCCGAATGTACGAGGATGAAGACGAGAATACGCCCTTAGCCACACTTGGTATAGGAGGAAAATTTACAGACGACCCATGGTATACTGACATGTGTGCCAAGGTAAGGGAAAACCCAACCGATCATCCAAACTGGAAGATTTCGGAGGGCAGACTGTATCATCTACGTCCTGATCCTCTCTTAGACGATATCCTAGACGAACAGGACGAATGGAAAATGGTTTTGCCACCAGAGAAGACCGTAGAAGCGATGCGGGAATCGCACTGCGAGCCCACAGCTGGTCACTTGGGCCGCCGCAAGACTTACGAGCGAATCGCACGATACTTCTACTGGAAGGGAATGTATAGAGATGTAAGTAACTTTGTTCGTACTTGCACGGTCTGCCAGCAGTGCAAGGTAGAACAAGCGTTACCCGCTGGGTTAATGGGTCAGAGAAGAGTCCCTGGACCCTGGGAAATTGTCGCCGCTGACATTATGGGTCCGTTCCCCCGGTCGACTCAAGGTTACCAATACATCCTCATCTTCTTAGATGTTTTCACGAAGTGGATCGAAGTCATCTCAATTCGCAAGGCGGATGGAAAAACGATCCGGAAAAACCTAAATGAACGTGTTATTCTACGTTTCGGAGTGCCCGAGGCATTTTTATCTGACAACGGGACGGAATTTCGAAACAAGGTGCTAGCCCAATTTCTTAAAGAACTGATGATACAACATCGAACTATCCCACCGTATCACGCTCAAGCCAACCCGGTAGAACGTGTCAATCGCACTTTCAAGACAATGATTACGACGTTTATCGAAGGTGAACACAGGTCCTGGGATAAACACATTCCCCAACTAATGTTTGCATACAACACGGCTATCCAAGAGACCACAGGTGTTAGTCCGGCCTTTCTAAATTTTGGACGGCACTTAGAGCCACCCCACAACAGCCGCCGAGCAGAAGAGATTCTCAAGAAAGAAGAGGCAGAAGAACAAGCCATCAAGGACTGGGAAGATAGAATGCAACGTTTGTTGGATCTGCAAGTCCGTACAGCGAGACACGCACAGAGAGCTTCTGAAAAACAAGCAACTTACTATAACGCGAAACGCAGACAATCCGAGTATCAGGTCGGTGACCTAGTCTGGAAGCGTAATCGCATTCTTTCGTCCGCTCTATTAGGCATACATGCGAAGCTCGCGCCGAAGTTTGCTGGCCCATTCAGAATTACGGCCAAAATTGGACAAGATGTGTACACCCTCGAGAACGACAAAGGTGACAAGTTCGAAAAGATACATGTAGTCGATTTGAAGAAATATGAGGACGACGAAGACCCATCGAGCGACGAAGAACCAACAGGCACCGCAACGACGACTGCGAATCCACAAGATGCTGCCCCGGCTTCGACTAATACGTCTGTAAACGTGGAAGAGCCACGTAAGCGAGGTAGACCGCGGAAGACGCGCATCGTTGTTAACCGTGCGATAACTAGAGTCACGCGCGGAAAGAAAACTAGCGAACCACCTCCTAGTATCGAGAATGAGGAGGTAACCCCGTTAGTAGTACCCCTGAAAAAGCGAGGTCGCCCAAAAGGTTCCGTGAACAAGCGAGGACTCCTCCTGTCCCCTCGTCGTACTCGGTCCAAAAGGCCCTCATAAACTTCCTAGAACTCCCTCTTACTAACCTTTTTATTGCATGCTGGCGAGTTTTATAGAGTGAGAGCTGGTACACCTGGCGGTTACCCAGCGACTGGAGGGGGGGTGTATGACGGGCGATATTAGCACGTCATAAGCTCAGCATGCCGCGAGAAAGACTTGTACTAAATTCACACTGTTACAGGTACCAGCGCTGGCAAGGCGGGGAGAGCCACTGGACGACGCGAGAGAGGCGGAGAGAGAGGGAGAGAGAGAGAAAATTCGGCGACACGCGACTGAGACGCGTGCCGCCAGATACGATCCGACCTTTGAACTGACTCCTCGCGAGACGCTCAGTACTTTCGGGAGATAGCTGTTAGGAGAGTAAAAGTTGAAGTGTGTGAGTGTGCGTGCGTATACGACATTGCGTCTCGCTACCGCATCCGGAACTGCACCGATGGGGTTCCGACTGCTGACAGCGAACATCAGGGCGATACCGGCTAATTGTAAGTGCCAGCTCTCTCTCTCTCTCTCTCTCACGCTACACTCGCCAGGGCTCTCCTTATCCTCCCTCGTACCTGCGACCTCGCCTGCACGCATGCAAGCCCTGTATATAGTTTGTCAATAAACGCTGTGACAGTTCCTCAACAATCTCGACAGTCGTTATTTTTCATGTTCCTACGCGTATACTTGTACCTCGCTCCATCACCGACCCAGCCGCCTCCGCGGGCTTGCGTCTCGCATATGTACGAGATCGCAGCATAACTGGCCTGGACGGAACCTATTCAGCACTAGGTGCTATCCCGACGACTCTCTTTCTCGAGAGTAACGAGGTCTACGGACCTTGATTATAGCGGAGCTGGAAACTGAGCAACTGCATCCAGTACACCGTTATAATATATACTATAGTCTTCGCTGCAAAACTGAAATGAATTAGTCTTCGACGCAAATTAAAATGCGCCTTTGTTGAGTGTATAGTACAATTCTACAAGGATACATTTAATTGTGACTTTTTAATAAATTTTTATAATTTTTTGATTTAGTGATTTTGATGCGTAAATCGCCGCCATTTTCTTATTTTTCCAACTTAATCGCATATTTTATAACTTTGACAGAGAGTTAAAAAATCTTAGGTAAAGTAATCATTGATCAACTAGTAAATTTAGGATAGGCAAAATGTGATACGAATATAGAAAATATAATAAGAATAATAGTATCGTACGATATTTTATGACAAAACGTGCGCATATGTTTACCGCAATAAGTCAATAATGTTTACCTGCAAATGTTTTGCGCATATTAAAAAAGTCACGTCGTCTAGTTGACGCAAAAAAAATTGAAGTACCATGAAAAGGTACCGCTATATTAGCGCGTCCGAAATCCGATGAAACCCGATAGTCATTTCCAGCGTGTGTAAATAAGTGCGGCTGATATGTAAGAGAAGAGCTAAGCTGTGCGAGCATGCTAACATGTGCGGCGAAGAGTGCGTGATGGGGGAGATAGCTGCCGCTGCTTTCATGACGATCGGTCTGTCGCGCCGTCGTGACGGTCGCCGCTTGCCGATTCAGTCCCAAGTAAAATATGTACCCGGTGAGCCAATAGAAGTATTCACTTAAAAAATAAAGATGCAGTTGTTGGCCTTGTCCTTCTAACAGCCTTGCGTCGGTGGTTCAGTATATGGCTGGAGATGGGCTATCTATGGCTCACCGTACTTGTCCTTCACGCGTAGGGCAGCTGCCATCGTAAAGGCGCCTCTTAGTGTCCCTTGCCTGCGGCTTAGAGTTACAGATCCAGAGATAATTCGTCCGTTTGTTGGGGAAAGTAACACTTTGGTTTCTTCTTTTGTACAGCGCAATATTGTTTTTTTTTTATTTACTCCAGAATATTACAGAGTATAACTAATTGATATAGTCACTCAGTACCTTGCAGAGGTAATCAATGTTACCGGTTCGCAAGCACTGGCATTACATAAGAAAATACAAAATTAAAAAACACTTAAAATTAAAAAATACTTAAAACTAGAAAAACTTTTCTTCTTACTCTATATGTTACAAACGAACGTTTCACAAATAACTTGTTTATATTTTATTTCGCACGCAGTATTAACAAACTTTCTTTAAATAATTCATATGTTAAATTATGACATATTAATAGTCAACAATTAATTATAATTCACTTCTTGATTAAATTCTTACCCAATGGTTTATTTATATCTACTACTTTTAGACTATTTGGTAACGCATTATATGTAATGATAGCTTTGTTAATACTTTTTTTTTGTCACTGACTCTTTTATAACTTTTAGGTACAATTAAACTCTTTTTCCTATTAACACTTGTTTAATTTACTTAAGTACTGGGTTTTGGGATGTTATAATGTAACCTTACTGCCTCGAAGATAATGAGTTGTTCTTGGATTTTAACTTCTATGTGAGCCGGTACACTATTACAATAGCTTCCGAATGTCATGCAGACTGTTTTATCTACATTCAGCTATAATTTATTTATCGCCAGGCAGCTATCAATAGGAATTTATTCATGGTACTTTGCGCCTCTAACCAAGTCTCACCAGTGGCTATTACGGCAGTATCATCAGCATAAGACAGAATAGAGTCCAGGGGTATCTCCTTCAAGATATCATTAATATATAACTAGCAACAAACGCTCGTTTCGCTCGCGATTAACAAATTAATTGTAATGGAAGGGGATGTCGTCCCAAAAAACACTGTTTTTCTATTACATAAGACTTTTTAAATAAAGTTTGCTAATAAAAACCCGAGTCTGTAGCACCTTAGTATCAAGGTAGTTAGTTCACTTGGCCCAGTGGTGCTCAATTCGAGGTTGAATTAGAAAATTAATTTTTATAAATATTATGCAGTGTTATCAAGTGTGAAAACTCTAGAATTTTTAGTTTTGTATATCAAAATATCGATAGACAGTATTTAAGGCATCAAATATCCTCAATTTGCTTCAATCCTTTATTTACTTAATTTGTATTATAATTTTACATCATGACCTAGTTTTTGAAAAAGATGTAAGATTTATTTTCTTCGTAATTAAACAAAATGTACACTGAATTTAGATGTAGCCTACGCTTCCCATGATAAAATACACAACTTCAAGACCCGATATCTTAAAAAATCATACCACTTGGAGGGTAAAAAATTTTACCACGTTATAAAAGGCACTTAATAGGATATATTTACAAAATTGCAGCAATCTGTGAAACTATTAATTTTTGAATGAACTACCTTAACTTTAATGAATCGTTCTAACGAAAAAAAAATTCGATCGGACTTTTTGTTTTTCTAAAATCTTGGAAATATGAACAGATGTTTATGCGTACTTCGTCGTACTCATGCGATTGCAGCGTCAACCTTAAAATCTAATTTTACATAAAACTTTTTAAATAAAGCTTGTAAATGAAAAACCGAGTCTCTAGCGCCGTTATGCTAACAAGTTTAATGAATCGTTCTACAAAAAGAAAAATTCTATCGGACTTTCTGTTTTTCTAGAAGTTTGAAAATACAAAATACTCCGTGGTGGATTTGCGAAGCTTTTGCGCCGACATCCCCTTAATTATTTGACGTGTCATTATTAAATATACTGTTAAATATTAGATGTACACTCAATGGTAGTTAATTCTTATAGAACGTTTCTGAAATACTCCAATAAGATTGACAGATTGATAAATTCTAACAAATCAAAAGCACGACTTCGGAAACGTTTCATAAGAATTAATTACCATCGAGTATAAATGAATATATTCAATACAGGCAACTTTCTATGAAAATAGTTACTAGTACACAGGACCGGCTTTAAAATTATAGAATAAAATAGAAATAGGTTTTAAATATTAAAAAATGTTTTTCAACTCTTTGTAATTATTTGATGACAGTATTAATTATATTAACAAAATCTAACCAAAAAATAATGTGAATTGTGTGATTATAACAATCATAACATTCATATTCTGTACTAAAATCTAATACATAATACGATCAATGATTACTTTACCTAAGATTTTTTAACTCTCTGTCAAAGTTGCGATTGAGTTAGAGAAATAAGAAAATGGCGGCGATCTACGCATCAAAATCAAAAAATTATAAAAATTTATCAAAAAAGTCACAATTAAATGTATCCTTGTAGATTAGTATTTTCCAATCAACAAAGGCGCATTTCAATTTGCTTCGAAGACTAATTAATTTTAGTTTTGCCGCCAAGACTGTAGTATATATATTTTGAACTCTTGCGACGAAGCTGTAGTCCCGCTGCAAAGACTAGTTACATTTCTCACTTCATATACGTTCGATTCTCTGGAAACGAAACTATTTAAAATTTTCTGAAATTCCACACCATCTATTTAAGTATTCTATCAGCTTCTGTCACTTCTATCAGCTGTCCCCGAGACAGCTGCATTTTTCTAATTGATCAGTATATAAATTAACTTAACTTGTGTTGAGTAAGCTCTTTATTGACAAAAAAAAAATGTTGTTGCTTCATTATGATTAAATATAATAAACTGGAATTTGGTTGATTGATCTCAGTTATTTTTTATCTGTTATTTCGTTGCGGAATATATCAAACTCGCCTAACCGTTTACTTTTTCAAAAGTTAATTTTTTGAGATTTTAGTCCTTTTTAGTAAATTTTTTTTAAGTGTTTCATATTTTTCCTAAAAATAAAATATAAGCATCTTTAGAACCTTTTGACTATGGTTTTATTAAAACATTTGTATCACTAACATGAAATCACTAATTGTTCTGATACACTACCCTTGAATGATTTCTACACCTAGACACCAAAACCAAGTGCAAACTACCTAGATCTCGTCATCGACCACCCTGTACACCAAGACGCCGTCCACGTATTATGTATGTACCTAAAAATAAAAAACCATGGAGTGCACCATCTAGACTTTGTCATCGGCCACCCTGTACACCTAGACGCCGTTCCCGCATGATTTATTTACCTAGACACAAAAAGCCACAAAGCGCACCACCTAGACCTCCTTATCAGCCACCCCGTACACCTAGACATGGTCTTCGAATATCCATTTATCGTCTATATATATATATATATATATATATATGTGTACACATATACTAGGGGGGGTCACCTTCTTCGCGGGTTAACGCGGCCATCACGTGCTAGAAAGCTGCTTGCAGCTTCTCGGGACTCCTAAGCATATAAAATTTCTATCTTAGGTCCGCAGCTCTTTGTGCGCGCGTTTTTCGCGGTGACGTCGAAGGGTTAGTAATCGTCGTTGCATGCCCGCGGTTGCGCGAACTCTTCGGGAGACCAGGCCTCCTCTTCTCGGTGTCGACTTCCACTCTCGGAGTTTCTGGCGTAGGTCTAACCCACCTAGCCGTGTACACCTTTTTTCCCGGACGGCCTCTCTTCTTGGTCGCAGGGTTTACTACGATCGCGCGCGGTTTTTTCGCTCGCTTCGAATGGTCGGCGACTTCGCTCGCTTCAGACGCAATATCGCTCTGTTAAAGACAGAGTCTCGCTCGCTTGGCGCTGGTACTTCGCTAGCACCCACGTCTGCGCTCGCATCCCTCGGAGGTTGAGCGTCGCCATCTTCTTCGCTCTTCTGCAACTCTTCGTCCGTAGCTGGTGCATAAAACGGCTTCAACTGCGCAGCTGGCGCAAGATCGACTTGCTCTGCCATTTCATCGACCAGTCGATATGTATTGGTGCCACGTATCTCCACTATTTTATACAGCCCAATATATGGTTGCGCTAGTTTCGCGGAGCGCTGCTCCGCTCCAGAATAGAGTCTGTGATTTCGCCTCATCACTAGGTCTCCTACTTTGTATGTCGGTGGTTTACGCTTGGCGTCATAATAGCGCTTCTGACGATCTTGCGCGCTTTGCGTCCTTTGCAACGCTTGCTCGCGCAGCTGGGGTAAGTCCCACATTCGATCGTGCCATGCATCGATCGCGTGTCGCTGCAATTATTCTTCTGCGGCGACGTCCTGCTCGCGCTTCGCTGCAGAAGGCTTCCTCGGTTGAGTCCCGTACATAAGGATCGCCGGACTCACGCCTGTCAAGGAATGGGGCACGATATTATACCCGAAGGCGATGTCGCTTAATCGCTCGTCCCATGTGTTATGGTTCTCCGCGATGAGCGCGCGCACCATGTTGTTTATGGTGCGATTCACCCTCTCCACTGGGTTCGCCTGGGGGTGATAAGGTGGCGTCAACTCATGTCGCACGCCTTGTTCTCTGAGGTATTGATCAATGGCCTTATTTTTTAATTCTGTGCCATTGTCCGACAGGAATACCTCTGACGCACCGTATCGCAAGAAGCTTGGCTCTCGGAGATGCTACAGGATTGCCTTCGCATTCGACCGCTTAATCGGAATGCACTCTATTAAGCGGGTGAACAAGTCTTCGAATATAAGAATATATTCGTTTACTCGAGCGGTCTTTGGTTTCAGCCCCATGATATCTCTCGCTATGATCTGCCATGGCCGAGTAATCAATCGTTTTCCCAACAGGCCGCTTGGCGAGCGCTGCTCGACTTTGCATTGCTGACAAACGAAGCATCGTATAACATACTCAGCGACGTCGGTGTACATACCGGGCCAGTAATAGTACATTGAGACGCGCGCACAAGTTTCACGCCCCTGGTGACCGGCTGATGGCTCGTCGTGACACTCTTGCAAGATCTCTGCTGGCTTTTCTTTTGGCACGACGATTTTCCATGCCGTATCGTCGTTCATAGACGCTGGCAATTTTTCACCCGGGCAGAAGTAGTACAGCTGCCCGCCGTACATCTTATACAGCGGATCTTTGTTCGGATGCAGCTGTATCTCACGGACTTTTTCGCAGTACCATTCGTCCTGGATTTCGCTTGCCCATCCGATTGCCTCGACTGGTACTGCGTCTTCTTCGTACATACGCGACAATGCGTCTGGTACGGCATTTAGCAGGCCTTTTCTATGCTCCACAGTGTAGACGTGACCCTGCATTTCTAGTACCCATCTTGCCAGGCGTCCAGTTGGATTATGCAAGTTGCATAGCCACCGCAAACTACTGTGGTCCGTGACGATCTTAAATTCATATCCCTCAATATAAGGTCTAAACTTCCGTATAGCCCAGATGACAGCGAGACATCACTCTCTCTGTGACACTGTAATTTTTCTCGGCTTTCGACATCGTGCGGCTCGCGAATTCTAGAACCTGCTCTTCTCCGTTGAATACTTGGAAAAGTACCGCGCCGAGCCCGGTGTCACTAGCGTCCGTTTGCAACACGAACTGTGATTCGAAATCTGGGCGATGAAGACTCGGTGCAGACGCTATCAGCGCTTTTACTTGTTGGAAAACGTCTTGCTGTTTTGCCCCCACTCGTATTTTCTGCCATTCTTCGTCAGGCGATGGAGCGGTTCAGCGACGATCGCGAATTCTTGCAAGAATTTGCGATACCACGACGCCATTCCTAGGAAACGTCTCAGCTGTTTAAGGTTTTTCGGCGCTGGATACGCCACAATGGGCGCTATCTTCTCTGGATCTGGCCGAAAACCATCGTGATTAACCAGGACGCCGTGGTACTTCACCTCTTCTCGGCAAAAGACACTTTTGTCCCGGTTGATCGTCAATCCAGCCGCGTTCACTCTCTGGAGCACTTTCTCTAAGTACTCGAGATGCTCTTCAAACGTCTCTGTCGCGATGATGATATCATTTTCGGGGACGATTGCTACATCGGGCTTCAGAGGTACTCAATACGAGGCTTCGCATGCTAGAGCGGCCTCGACTTCGACTGCTGCCACGAGTACCTGCTCCACGGTGGAGAAATCTTTCCGCTGGAGCCCACGTTTAAGACTAGGCAGCATAATATGGTAGATCCGATCCAGTTGCTGGCTAGTGTCTGGTCGGGGAACCATCCTCCGCATTATACCTTGCAGGTTATTCACGTACACCCGCACGCGTTCGCCAGGCCCCTGCGTCTTCGAAATTACTTCGCTCAGTAGTTTCTGCTGGTAGCCTTGCGTCTACCCGTACCATCGCTTGATGCACTGGCAGTAATTGTCCCAGCTAGACCATTCTCCCTGTTCGGAGAGCCGGTTCTGTAACCACTCGTACGCATTATCCGTCAATACTTCTTGTAATGATGCTAGCATCTGCGCATCGGACAGGTCGTCCAGCATTCTGCGTCCTTCTATGCGTTGCAGGAAGCTTTCAACGCTCTGTGACGAGTTTCCGGTGAACTTAATCCCCCATTTGTTCACCACAGGACCGATGGGTCTGTTGTTCTGTCTTCGCGACCCATCGTAGTTGCTACTATCACTCAGCGCTTGCGTATACGCGTTCGTCGCATTCGCATTCCTCCCCCCCCCCCTAGCAACTACTGGGGGTTGCGAATAGAGAGGATTCGCCGGGATCCAAGAGTTGGAAGCTCCACCAGCCACCGCGCCCGCGTCTTCGCGGAAGCTGCTGTGGTTCATGTGATTGATACTATACGTATCCTGGAAATTCACATGACCGGTTTTCGTGAGCTCTGGCCCTAAAGGCCCCTTTGCCACCTCGCTTTAGCACAGATGAACTCAACAAGCATTTCAGCTCGATCTCCAATGATCCATTAGCTCCTGCTGTTGAGGAGTATCTTCTAACCCTGGAAAGTCTTGACCTCCCGGAACATTTCGAGTTTGGCACCATAACGGAATTGGACGTGATGGCTGCAGTATCGCACTTCGACACCCAGGCCAGGGGAAGCATCCCTCAGGTTGTTATCTCAAAAGCACTGCCAGTTTTCGCTCCTCTACTATGTCACATTTTCAACCTGTCTCTGAGCGAAACCCGTTTCCCATCTGCCTGGAAATTGTCACTTGTGCGTGCATTCAGCAAAGTCAGTTCACTAACAGCCCTGACTGACTACCGTCCGATTTCACTTCTCTGCTTTATCTCCAAGGCCCTGGAGTGGCTGGTGCACAGGCAAGTCTCACGATACCTTGAATCAAGGCTCTTACTAGACAACTATCAAACAGGCTTCCGCACTGGCCACAGCACTCAGTCTGGCCTAATTAAGCTAACTGATGATGTAAGGGTCGGGATAAACAAAAAGAAAGTGACACTCCTTCTACTCTTTGATTTTAGCAAGGCGTTTGACACTGTATGTCACGTCCGGCTCCTGAGGAAGCTATCCACTGTCGGCTTCTCTAAGCAGGTTATCCGCTGGTTTGCCTCCTATCTCACTGGGAGAGAGCAAACCGTCGTTGGTGACAATAGCGAGCGTTCCTCCTCGCAGCGTCTCAACATCGGCGTCCCACAGGGCTCCGTCTTAGGTCCCCAGCTGTTTGCATTGTACATCAACGACATCGGTTTCTGTCTAGACTCCGATGTTTCCCATCTTATTTACGCGGATGACTTGCAAATGTACAGTCATTGCCACCTCGAGGAGCTCGATTCTTTATCAAACAAGATGAGTGCTAATGCGGAGAGGATAATGGGCTGGGCTCCGCAAAACAAGCTTAAACTTAATGTACAAAAACCTGTCCTGGGCTCCCCATACTACATAAATCTAATTCCCTCAACAGCTAACACTTTCATTAATATCGGGGGTGCCCAGGTCAGCTTTGAATCCTCTGTACGTAATCTGGGACTGGTGCTTGACTCTAAACTCTCGTGGAAGGAGCACGTTACACAAGTGTGTAAACGTGCTCACTCGCTAATGTACAGGCTTTACTTTTTCAGAAAGAGCACCAATCTCAGATTGCGCAAACATCTCGTGCAAGCACTCCTATTTCCGATCATCGACTACTGTTCTCTTGTATACTGTGACTTGACGCAGGAACTCGACTTAAAACTACAGAGGCTCGTGAATGCAGGAATCCGGTACATCTATGGTGTAAGGAGAGATGAGCACATCTCCCCTTACAGGCGGGAGCTGCAGTGGCTAACCACTACCGGACGCAGGAAGTACTTCACAGCTTGTTTCCTACGTAAAATGTTTAACTCGGTCGTACCATCATACGTACTGGCCTTTTCGGACTTCCGCGTCTCGCTCCGGCCTGTGAGGGGCGAGGTGATATGTTTTATTTTGTTGTAGTTTAATAATTCTAGAGGTTTAATTTAATCTGTTTTCATTTTGCTGACTGCAATAAAAATAGGGTAGTAGTCAGTTATTGTAACTTTGAGGTAACTGTGTCAAAGTTATTAGTTTTTATAAATATATTGTCAATGCAGGATCCTTTGGCTAAGCCCATGGGTGGTCTAGTTACACCAAAAAATCCAGGTTTATAACCTTTTTCTAGAAAATTGCACAGAAATTCCTAGCTCATGTAATTGGATTCTAACAGATCTACATTAAAATCGCTAATTACAAGATGATTTTTGTTGTTTTTCTTTTTGATTAAGTATTTATTCAGATCCATTATAAATTCAGTTTTTTGTAACATATTTAACTACTTTGATATTTTGTACTAAATTATTATTAACAAAGACTATAACCCCATATTTTTTATTTAACCTACTATCGTTGTAATAGCAGTCATATTTTCCATTGGATCCTATCAGTTCATATATACTATGGTAAGTCTATGGTAAGTCTAACATTATCAACAAGTCGCTCTGCCTGTTTAACATCTTTTTAATGTGTTTTCTCACTCGATTGAGTGATTCTACGCAGCGAGAAGGATCCTCTAACCGGCTCGCATGCTAGCGCTAAAAAAAACCACGGCTTTTCGTGTGTTTTACGAGCCTGGAGGATTTTTTTTCGCAAGCTGGTGATAACATAACCTCATCTCAACTACTGAACGACTGCTGACGGCGAAGATACTTATGGCTGTTCCATCAGGAGGACATAACATCAGTGTTCAACATCGCTAAAAATGAAAAAAAGGAAAATCACGTTTCTGTGATCATCAGCTCCAAATTGCACCGAACCGAGGTCTTCTTCAGAAATGTTTTGAGGTTAGAAACATATAGCTCTATCTCTCTCTAAAGAGCGCGAGATCAGTTGTCGCCGTCGCTGCGCGTCTAGTACCAATTTTCGCCACCAGAGTGCAACACCATCGACTCTGGAAAAACGTTGGTACATATGACTGATCGGCCATGGTAATTTTGGTGCGTGTCTCAAGAATCTGCTATAGCGGGAGTTTTGAAAATTGAAAAAGGAAGGAAGGTTTCTTTCTTTTCTCTCGAAAATTTTGATAAGCATTACAAGCTGAAAAAACACATACGTCCTCACATGCCAAAATGGCGCCGGGCCGAAACAAGCCTCCTGACAAGTGTCGCAGTAATTTTGCATGTTGCAAACAAAAACCTGCAACAACAGCAGTGTGCGTGATCTGTGATGAGGCATATTACCTTAGCTGCCTTAAGAACAAGAATGAAAACTTTAAATTCATTGGTAATAACCTTATAGTATGCTCTGAACACAGTGATCGGAACATAACCTCAAAAATTGATGGGGATGTCCTAAGTGAGTCAGCATCACTTTTAATTGCACAGATTAAACTAAAAAAATCAGAAGATGTGAGGAATGACCTTCTGGCAGAAACTAGTAACAAGACTCAAGACTTGCAAGAAACTGATTCCATAGATGAAAGTGATCTTGAACTGCTGAAAACGGAAAACATGCTGTTAAGGAGACTAGTTAGTGAATTAACTGAGAAAAATGACCTCCTAAAAGAAAAATTACAAAACACCAGAAGTAAAACTGACAACAATGTCCTCTAGACCAATCCATAAAAAAATTCCTAAAATATCCGTAAGAAAAAACAACAACAGTAATATAGATGTTATGAAGTCAGTTATTGAATATCTAACAGCTGAAAAAAACATCCAAACAAAGAACATCTACGTAAATAAAAATGAAGAAGTCATTATAAGCTGTCTTAATGAGAATAGTGCGGTATTGACAGAGACAGTACTAAAGGAAAAACTAGAGGACCAATGTGATGTCATGAAAAATGAACTTAACAACCCGAAAATTAAGATATATTAGGTATAGATAATCACGCAAATATGGACATCAAGGATATTGAAAAGGACATAAACGAAAGGAACTTCAGTTATTTTGAAAAGGGAAGACCAGTCCTACACATGTATAAGAATAATTATAATAGCTTGAGTACGGTCGTAATGGTAGTCCCAGCTGACATCTACAAGCATATAAGAGAAAATAATAACAAAGTTTTTGTTGGATATCAGCAATGCAAAGCCTATGATTTGGTTAACGTTTGCCCATGTTTCTAGTGCGGTAGATTTGGACACAGTGCCAGGAAATGCCAAAATGAGTTTCTGTGTTTGAAATGTTCCGGGAAGCATAATACGTGTAATTGTGACAAAGATTATGCTAAGTGCCACTATAGTATTAACATTAACTGTCACTATAGTAACACAAAATACAAGTCAAAGTTAGACACAAAATATCATACTTATGACTCTAACTTGTGCAGCATCTTGAAAAAGAAAATTGACTCTATTGATTACCCGATAAAACCTACTCTACCTGAAACTGAATCGATCTATCACAGCATAGAATTGGCAAACAGGCGTAAAGTATCCACAGAGGCTAATAATGTCGTAGATAGTGAACAACAGGAAAATGACACTCCACGCAACAAAACAAAGCCAGAAACTGAACACAACAGAAGACCAATCACAAGACGTGATCCACAAATTCCACTGAACCATCTAAAACCGCAATCCTCTGCATTGTCACCAGCCAACAAGAGTGATAAAAACAAGATCAAGAAATAGGTAAAAATGGATATTTTTGATTATTTAGATAGGTTTCAAAATGAATCGATGCAAAAAGAACGGACATGCGGTAATATTAAAAATTTTAACAAAGCTATAAACAATAAGAAGGACTTTATCATGCATATAAACATTCGTAGTATGAATGCAAATTTTGATAAGCTGAAAATTTTAATACAAAGTTTAGCTATCAAACCAGCGATTGTGATATGTTCAGAAGCTTTTGAGCAAGTTAATTATAATTTCTATCAACTGAATGGTTCAGATTATGAATATAAAACTTATTATAACGAAAGTAGGATAAACAGGAATGATGGAGTCTTTGTTTTTATCAATAGCAATCTAGTCCAAAATACCAAAGTCATTGAAGCAGGGAGAATTAAAATAATAAATACTAAAATAAACTTAAATGATAAAAGCGGTCTTGAAATATCAGCCATGTATAGGTCACATGGGATACCGAAAACAGAATTTATACTAGATCTTAATAAGTACTTAATTTATAAAAAAAATGTAAAGAATCACTTAGTCATAGGTGATTTTAATATTGGCCTGCTAGAATGTGATCATTATAGCCAAGATTTTCTATGTAACTTCCTTGATAAGGGATTTATTCAGGGTTTTGTTGGTATTACAAAGCCAGCTATCGGTAGAGCTAAAGGATCATTTATCGACAACATTTTCATTAAATCTCACAACATTAACACAGCCACATACAAGCTTAAGCATGATGTAACGGATCATTACCCGATTATCGAAAAATTGTTAAATGAAATCAAGCAATGCGTACAATTGTCAAAAACAAGAAAAAAGGCTAATAGACAAAATGGTAGAAAAAACTGGATTACCGACGTAATAATAAGATCATGTGAACCCAAAGAATTTTTGTATAATTTGTGGCAACTAGATGTGCAGAATAAACAGCTTAAAATACAGTATAAAACCTACTCTAAAATCTTGGATAAAGTAATTACCGATGCCAAAATGAAATATGAATTGAATCTAGTGCAGAATAATTACAACAACCCAAAAAAACTATGGGAAATAATAAATACAAAAATCGGTAAAGTTAAAAAATCTAATGATGCCATAAATTATATAAAGGTTAATGATAGGAAAATTACAGACAAAGTCGAAATAGCTCAAAACATGAATACTTTCTTCTGCGAAATTGGGAGAAAATTAAGTGCAAATATCGTGAAACCTGTCAACGCAGAACTTAGACTACCTGACATGAATCCTATATCGATTTTCTTAAAGCCAACCAGTATGGCTGAAATAATAAGTATAATCAATACGCTAAAACTGAAAAATGGGGGATTTGATAAGATAAATGCCAAGACTTTAAAATTGCTATGTAATCATATAGTAGGTCCTCTGACCCATATTTTCAATAAGTGTATTGAAAAAGCGGTATGGCCTGATGCTCTAAAGAGTGCTGAAGTAGTGCCGATTTATAAATCAGGCGAAAAACATAAGATCACGAATTATCGACCTATCTCTCTTATATCGAATGTTGCAAAAATTCTTGAGCGAATTATGTATAATAGAATAAATGATTTTGTAGAAAAGAGTAATATAATTTCTAAGCAACAATTTGGTTTTATGAGAGGGATTGGTACGAAGGATGCTTTAAACTGCCTAACCAATGTATTATATAATAATATCGATAAGAGTAAGCCTACGATAATAACCTTTCTTGACCTGGCGAAGGCTTTTGATACTGTTGACCACAGTATACGACTGGCCAAATTATATCGTATTGGAATCAGGGGTCAAGCGTTGGATCTCCTTTCCAGCTATCTAAATGACAGATATCAAGTAGTCAAAATAGACGGTAATGAAAGTGATAGAACTTTAGTTAACACAGGAGTCCCGCAAGGAACGATATTAGGACCGCTACTATTTATCCTATATATTAATGATGTCTTAAAGGAGATTCCCCCCGAGTCATAAGTTTATTTTCTTCTTCAATATGTTGCATAGGTTGTGATCACTAGCGACATGTTTAATGTCAAATGTGGTGTTGTAGTTAACATTTGAATATTCACAATTTAAGCACTTTATTAAATTGATTGTGCATCCACTGGTCTTATAACTATCTGCAAAATTTAGACAAACTATATTATTTTTACATTTGTGTAGTATATTTCAATTGAAGATTTTTTGAGTTGACGTAGCTTGTATAGTCGGTGATTCTTTAAACGACACAGTCTGAAGTCTGAAGTCGAAGGAGCCTTATATGATGGTGTAATACCTTCAGTATTTAGTTCTTGTTGTGCACTCATAGATCTTGGAGTTATGTTATTTCTGTACAATCGAGTACGACGTCGTGTGCTTGTGGTGGAAAATGTTGTTAAATTAGCACCAACTTTATCTTCAAAAAATGTTACTCTTTCTGGATTCTTTCTTGTTTCTTCCCCTTATTCTGATTTCTTTGTAAAAGCAGGAATTTGATCGACGTGTCGTTTATACTTTTTATCCATGTAAGTGATTTCATAATGCAGATCTCCTAGACGAGAATTAATTTGTCCTGGAATCCATTCATTTAATTTTGGATTACCGAAAAGAAAATAAACATGTTCGAGTGGTTCAAATTCTCGGTACGTGGTTGTCCAGTAGTTGAATGAGGAGCTTTTCTATATTGTCTCAAGATTTCATTCAAGTTCCGCTGCAAAGAACCTTGTGTCGTATCTATTTTAAGTAAGGCTCTTTTTGTTGTACCCACGCATTTTACTGCTTGATCATTTGTCGAAGGGTGATAAGGAGCAGTAAGTTTGTGACATTTCACTCCACTTATCTTCAGAAATGTTTCAAACTCATCTGAAACAAATTGACGGCCATTATCTGAAACAATAATGCTAGGTACACCATAAGTAACGAATTACTGATCGAGAATATTGATTGTAGCAGTGCTAGTACTGGAACTTGTGACCTTGACTTTAAGCCATTTACTTTAAGCATCAGTGATTACTACAAGCAATTTACCAGCTACTGGTCTAGCATAGTCTATATGGATACGTTCCCATAGACCTTTAGGATATTCTCAATGATATGTGTTGAATTTAGGAAGAGCATGAGCATGCTTGGCACACTCAGCACAAGATTTAGTAATAAGTTCAATATCTGCATCAATTCCTGGTCAGTAAACAAATGATCGTGCCATACCTTTCATTTTGACAATGCCCAAATGCGCTGAATGAATGTCGTTTAAAATTGCTTGTCGAAGATACGATGGAATCCCAACTCGATGTTCAAAAATCAAGCAATTTGAAGATAGACCATAAGAAGACTCAGGCGCTTTGTATCTATGACGAGATAGATCTTGACCAGCTTCGAGTAGTAAAATAATTTTACCTAGGTTAGAATCTTTACGAGTTTCCTTCGCAATCTGCTCTGCTCATACAGGAAACTGATTGATCTGGTTGATAATAAATGTGTCAAAAGAATCAAGCTCTGAAATTTCTTCAATAGCGTCAACCGTTGAAGGAAGTTGAGCACGTGAACAATAATCAGCATTTGTATTAGCTTTAGTTGGCTTGAGCTTAATATCGTAGTTGAAATGAGCTAAATAATCAGCATAATTAGCCATTCGACTGATGCAAAGCATAGGAAGTGATTTTTCGGGTTAAAAAATCTGTGTCAATGGCTTGTGATCTGTAAACAGCGTAAAATGACAAGTGTATAAATAATTGAAAAATTTTTGACAAGCCCATACAATAAGCTTCCTTGTCGATTTAAGGATAGCGTTGTTCAGTAGCAGTTAATGTACGGCTCGCATAAGCAATTGGCCTTTCGATTCCGTTGCTAAGTTGATGTGATAAAACAGCTCCGAGTCCTACTTTGTTTGCATCAGTGGCGAGTATGAGAGGTATGAATGGGTCGTATGGCATCAAAGCTTGAGGAGAAATGAGAATATTTTTAAGCTCTTCGTATGCTTTATCAGCAGTTGGTGACCATTGAAAAGATGATATAAGAAGCATGTCCCGAAGTGGTCGAGCTTATGTAGCTAATTCAGGAATTAATGAATTGTAGTACGTAGCTTTACCAATAAACAATTCTAATTCTTGAGGTGTAGAAGGTTTAGGTGCATCACGAATTGCATTGATTTGAGAATGAGATTTATGAATACTTTGTGTATCTAGTTTATGACCCAAAAATTCTACGGAATTTGTAGCGAAGAGACATTTACGTCGATTAAGACGAACACCATTTTCAAGAAGATGGATCAAACACGTTTATAGAATAATCAACAATTCGTCGAAACTTTCAGCCGATACAATGATGTCGTCGAAAAAATTTTCAACGTTTTTTAGACCCCGTAAGATTTCTTTTAATCGATGTTGCCAAACTGGAGGAACGTTAGTTGCGCCGTAAACAGCTGGTGTAGGACGAACCAACCCATGTGTAGGAGTATTGAGGGTTAAAGCATGACTGTACTCGTCGTTAGCAGGCAGATGGGTATACGCATCTGTAATATCAAGATGTGCGTAAATTTTGGCTCCTATTACTTTGTTGAAAATGTCACTAGATTTGGAATGAGACATTCATCTATTATGATACGTGGATTCAACGTAGGTTTATAATTTCCAGTTATACGAATATCACCATTTTTTTAATAACGACGTGTGTAGGCGAAGCCCACTCGGAAAAATCAACTTTTTTGTAAAATCTGGACGCAAGTTTAGCGTCAACTGTTTTAGAATATTTGTCGCGTAACGCATATGCTATATCTTGAGCACGAGCAAAAACAGGAGAAGTTCCAGGTTTAAAATGTAACTTAACTGAAAGTCCTTGTCAAAACTTCAGCGTACCTTGTCAAAAGTTGATCCAGCTGTGATTTTTGATCACGAGTTAATGAAGATAGAAGAGTAGAAAGGGCATTAAATCTTTACCATCTTCAAGTGTTGAGATGTCTACGACTACAACGGAAGCTTAATCCTCAACATCTCACGCATCTCTTCCACCTACCGTAAATGATTCATTCCAAAATCAATCAACCTCTGCAACTCTTCAAGAAGAATTACCGTTACAAACTCAAGATCAACGTACTGAACATTTACCTCAAGAACAGTCATTTTTCATTCCAAACACACCGCCGATTCAACGATCATCTCGGATACGCAAATCACGAATTATTTACTCTCCACCATGATAATTCGAGAAATCTTTATCAAGGAGGGAGGAAATGTAGTATATTTCAATTAACGTTCTTTTTACGTTCTATTGTTTTTCATGCAACTTCATATTATTGATTGTAAATAATAACTGTCATTCAAAATAAACCTATCTTTGAGTAAACATCTAACATATACAATAATTTGTTTCCACTATGATCATATCTACCACAGTTAAAACATGGTCTTATACTTAAATAGTCGTAGACTTTGCAGCTTTGGTATCCTACGAAGATTTTGCTGTTATTCTCCTTGATGAACTTGTATACCTCAGAAGGAACCTGCATTAATACTGTAATTGTATCACTACGTTTGCTTTTGCACATATGCAGGGCTAGGCCTTTTTTTGAAAAACTGCTGAAGTTCCTCGAGTTTATATTACCCTCTATCTCAGCTTGACTCTAATTCAAGTAGTTGTCAAAACCAACTATTTTAATTTTAGGATTTATAAATTTTTCTTTGCTAACCTCAGAAACTCCTTCTAGGTTTTCCTTTAATACAACTTCGGTTAGTTCAACACTCACTATTTACACAGTTAATGACTAGTTCTTCTTTTTTGTTATAATACATATTTTTAGTTTCTATCTTTTTTTTCTCGCGTTAAACACTCTATAACCTTATTTTTCATATGTATAGTCTCCTTTCCCATGTTACTTACTGTTATTTTTGGCACTTTTTTGCGGAGCAGTTTTGGCTGGTTTATCACCTCAGCATAGGATACTCTGGGTAATACACTATCATACTATTTAATTATAAGTTTTTCCTTCAATAAATTTTTTTTCCCAGTTCTTCGACTAGTTGCTTCAATAGCAAATTTTCAGCTTTCAGTATGTTGTACTTCTCATTAAAATCACAATCCTGTAGATCTTGCGCTGAACTAGTTAGTTCCTTTAAGAGTTTTTTCCTTAATTCTTAATATTTCTTCAACTTTATTTGCACAATTAACACTTTTGCTGACTCGTTTATGTTGTCGTCCTCAATTTTTGAGGTTATGTCCTTGTAGCTATGTTCTGGGCAAACCATTAAGTTGTTACTCACTTGCCGATAATTTTTTACTTTCTGCGCTAAGCAGCTTGGGTGATACGCTGCATCGCAGATAATGCAGACAATTGTTGTCGCTTTCGTATGTTTATGACTGTTGAAATAGCTGGGATACTTGTCGGGAAGCAACCGCACACCCGCCATGTTGGCTAAGTGCAACCCCATTGCTATGACTTTATTCTATGCTATTTACTTTATTCTATGTTATTACGCTTGAACTTTTTACTAATAGGTCTGTCGACTAGCAGACTAACAAGCTGTTCACGCTCTTTCGGAAAACTGGCGATGCTTAGCCCTTTGCTCCCAGTCTTAATATACTGAAACTTTCAATTGGCGTCGTAGGTGCGTAATGGAATCAGGGATTTCATTACACAATCAAGTTTCGAAATTGCTATACACACCGACCGCTATTGTAACGAATCTCGACACGTCCGATCAGCTAGGATCGGATAGGGTTGCCATCTTTAAAGGTAAAAATAGAACCGGAATTTACTCCTACTACGGAGTTGCACCCGTATCAAAGCATCATCTCGATCGACTCGGAAAAAACTGCGCACGATTCGACTTGAATAAAAAAAAACCGCTGCCAATTTTTTGGCACGTAGCTTCTTCCAACAAAATGTATAGTTTAAATAGATAAAATATTATTCAAATATACAGTATATTAATGATTTTCAAAATACTTTTAATTTTAATTATTTTACATAAAGAGCACCCGTCATAATATCAAATCATATAATTTTCATGAGAAAATTTAAACCTCAATATTTTAAATACCATAGGGTCCTCATAACCTCATAAAATCATGAATTTTCTTAAAACATTCTGAACTTTAGTTTGCGAGTTATAAGGTTTAACAGTGTGACAGTGCACACGCACACGCCGAAGGTGTGCAAACAGCACACACAAGTACGCAAGCGGCGCTTACGCGCACACATACACTACACGACATGCGCTCTAAGAGACGCATGCCGAGGCAACAAGAATCACCCGCGAAGCATAACATAGGGTAAGAGAGGTAGATGCAAGAGAGAGAGAGAGAGAGAGAGAGAGAGAGAGAGAGAGAGAGAGAGAGAGAGAGAGAGAGACAGAGAGAAGGTATAGTGCGACACGAGAGCCAGCGCTGTATCCGAGACGATGCCTAGTCGTCAAGCGAACAGACAACAACACATCCCGAAGGGCGAGGAGAGGGGAGATCTGAGCCGTGACACTCTTCCGATAGCTGCGATAGCAGCAAAAAGCGCTCAGCGCTCTCGACGAGGCGAGTAGCAGACGGAGCAGGACTCTAATACGGCGATCCTGATCAATCAGGGCGAGCATCAGCCTGATCGGCGAGAAATGCGCACCAGCAAACAGAATCTCCTTGGCACGTGAGGGCGAGAAGAGACAGGGCGTAATCAGCTCGACGGATTTCCGGAGCAGCGTGCTGCCGACTTCGAACGACGTAGCGGAGACCGACAGCGCATCTAAGCGAGCAACTTGTCCGTACTTCCGGGGTCCCGCAGGGATCACTGTCTGGTCCACTGCTCTTTTCATTATATATTGATGATATGCCCGACATCTGTAGTGGCTGTAAATACCATCTCTACATAGACGATTTTTGCATCTACGCACATAGCAATGTCCGTGACATTGGCTGTATCATTGACCAAGTCAACGCCACCCTCGTCAACATTGTATCATGGGCACAGGCTAACGGGCTTTGCATAAACAGCAACAAAACCAAGGCCATTTAGTTCAGCTCACGGAGGTTCTGTGGACAGCTCGAGCAGCTGAACATGCATCCCATCATAGTCGATGGTTAGTGCATAACTCCTGACATTACACTAAAGATGCTGGGTTTCACTTTTGATAGTTGTCTGTCTATGAGGGACCAGTGTAACTCCATTGCAAAGAAATACTTTGCTGCCCTTGCTCGGCTTAGAAGGAGTGCGTACTTTTTCCCGCAACATACTAAACTTATGTTTGTTAAAGCCCTCGTTTTTCCATACTTGGAGTTCTGCCCTTCGCTGTATCTCGGTATGACTGACGAGCTTGCTACGAAGCTCGGTAGATGCAAAAACGCTGCTCTGCGATTTGTAGAAGGAGTCAACCAAATCCAACATATTTCGCCAACATACAAAAAGTACGGCATCGCCTCTTACAAATGCTGATTGAAAGCATTAACTCTAGGTCTTCCTGCTGCCGTGCATAGGTCAGATACTCCTTCCTATCTGAGCGACCATCTTGTTTTCCGCAATACTGATAGACCAGGCTCGAAAAGGGCCAGCGAGCTTGACCTTGTTGTAAAATCTTACCGAACTCGTTCCGTGTAGGTGCGGTTTAACTCTGGAACGAACTTCCTGTTGAACTACGCGAACTTTATAAAGAGCAATATCCGGCATCGGCTTTTAAATCTAGTCTTAGCGAAATTATCGCAGCGACTGACCCTCGTCTTCAATGACCTGTGTCTCATATGCGACAAGCCTTGCGTCTTTTTTTCTGATCTCGCTCATGTTTTCGTATATTTATTTATGTATTTATTAGTCTGTTAATCGCTTGCTCACTGAATGTATATATTTATATTTTATTTTTTCTTGTCACGTCTGACGTACATGTCCGTAAGTATCGCGGTATCTATTTTATATGTTGATATTTTAGTGTTTAAGTTATTTTTTACTATTTATACACGATATGCCAGATTTGTAAGGGCTCTGCGTAAGCCTGTTTCCGCCTTCTTTCTGTATATGCATATAATGTATCGGCTACGACTATAACGGACCCTGCGTCCCCAGTCGATAATACACGAATCAAAAATGTTGGAGACTGACGAAATACTCCCGCACATAATCGACGATTTTCTTTCGTCAGTCAACAACGAAAAATTAGAACGCGCGTTGAAAGAATTAAAACTTGATCTATACGGACCGACTATATATGGACTATCTATATGGACATCAGACAGACTCGCGAGACTTCGAAGCGGAGGAAGAAGCTCAAACGATACGCGACAAAGCGTGAGAAAATTTCCTAGATAAATTCAAGGATCAAAACTTGACCGACGCACAGCAGCGTGGAATTTCGACGACCAAAATGTCACAAAGCGAGCGCCCCAAAATCCATTAAATCAAGATGACTCGTTGTTAACCGCAAATACAAAAATAGGGACTATACCTAAAAGAGAAATTAGTAAATTCACCCGAGTAACGTAAGATACGGGAGAGCAAATTAAAATCTCGATCGAACTCGTAAAATTCCGGAAAACCTCGAGCGCGGAAGAAGAAATCGCACTTATACAAGAATTAATTTAGAATCAAACGACGCGCATACCGATGGGTAATAGCACGCCGAATAGACCGCGCTTAACCGGGTAAACTAGACGAATCAGTTAACCGAATACACGATTTAGCAGCGCAACAACAAGAATTAATTAATTAAGGAAATACGAAGATTTACGAATTTTAAATGAATAATTAAGCGCGCATAATGCACAACTAGAATCAACGAACCGCGGAACCAATAGTGCACAACCACGCCAAGCACCATTCAACAATAGAGACACAAACCGAAAGACGTAGCGAAATCGGTTTCGTCATGGGATTTTAGATTAAGCGAAGACGACGAAAGATTATAAATCAATCAATTATGAAGCCGAGTACAAGAATGCCGAATAACAGCAGCTTTCACCGACGAAGAATTGCTGAGGAGCCTACCGATATTATTAAAAGTAGCGGCGCACGACGCACTCCGCGTAAATCAAGAAAAAATTCGATTAAGATCAGTTAAGATCGGAAGGTTATTCCAAGCAATTCAAAGACGAAATCCGCGAGAGAAAACAAAAACCGAACAAAACGATGAACATTATTTAAACGCAATGCTAGCGATGTTTAAGAAACTACCAGAACAATGATCCGATCTGAAAAAAATAAATCGTATTTATAGTAATATGCGCGGAGAATTTCTCACGTTATTAGGTATGTTTAAAAACGAAACCCTCGAAAATTTTTTGAGCCAAGCGAGAACCATAGGCCAAGCCTACGAAACCGGTAAACGTGTAAATGAAAAATCAGCCAACGCTACACCGCTAAAACCGAATGTACATTAAACGGTCAACACACAGAAAAAGCCAGACAAGTATTCCAAACAATTCGCAGAACACCAATAATAATTATTCGCGAGGCAATAAACAGTACAATAATCGGTATAGAGAACGGAATAATAACAACCGTGGGTACTATAACAACAACAATAACGACGAAAATAGAAATGACCCCGACAATGGCAATAATTGGCGAAATTAACGGAATGATAATAACTCACAAAATAATAGAGGGGATTCCAACAATCGAGGTGGATATCAAATCGTCGGCAATAGAGGCAGTTTTAACCATAATAGAGGAAGAGGCGGCTATAACGGAAATAACGCAAACCCTAATCCCAATTAGAACCGCGGTCCACCTAAGAACGCGACAGAAACCAAAGAGATGGGAAACGAGGAGTGGGCAGCGTAAGTGAGACCACTACGCTAGCCAAAAAGTCTAAGGTCTCAAAAATACGAAAGGGAAAATTAAAAAACGGCGACACTAGACGGCAGCCCAGCATTAACTCACCGAAGCCACTATCAGTACCGGACGTGGGAAAACCAGTAGAACATCCGCGATATTGGCTAAAAATAAGAGTCGGCAACACGGAATTTAAAGCCCTAGTCGACTTAAGGGCAGCACGTACAATAATAGGAAAACACGGAAAAGGAATAGCGCGGAGGTTAGGCGCAGAACTTAAACCGACGATTTATAAAAATGCCGTAATGGCGAATGGCTTTCCTGATCCAATCGACGGAGAAATGACCGTACCGTTGGAAATAGCGAAAGTGAGCAAGAAAGTGCAAATTCTCGTTATTTCTGGAATACGACGCGATACATTTAAACTCCCAGACCGAAAAGACAAGAAAGGAATTGCTTTTGAAGTGTGGTCAATCGACACATGCGACAGTCCGATAAATGTTGCGAGTTACAGAGTATCTCAAATATCGGCTAGCGAGCAACAGTAGATCAACAATCTGATAGACGAGTTACTACCGCGCGACAAACAACACAATAAAATTCTAAAAACAACTGACCTCGATGAACATGAAATACAGTTATTACCTAACGCAAAAACCAGTTAAACGGAGATATCACCCAGTTCCGGATAAAATGTAAAAAAAAAAAAAAAAATATCAGATCAGTTAGATAAATTAATAGAAGCAGGAATAGTCGAAAAGTCGCACAGCGCATGGAACAGCCCGATAGTTATGGTGAAAAAGAGCAACGGATCATTTAGAACGTGCGTAAATATGCAGGTCGCGAATAATTTATCAAAGAAAGACGCGTATTCATTACCATATATGACTGTCATTTTAAAAAAATTAAAACGCGCAAAGTACATAACTACGATCGACTTAAGCAATGCGTATTACCAAATACGACTGACGGAAGCGTCGATAGAAATTACGGCATTTATGATACCAGGCCGCGGATTATGGCAATAGACGCGTTTACCCATGGGACTGAGCTGTAACGGAGCGACATTCCAGAGACTGCTAGAAGAATTAATCGGCGATCTCGAACCATACGCGTATAATTATCTCGATGATATTGTACTCGCAATAGAAACGTTTGAAGAGCATCTGCGAATGCTACGAAAAATAATAAACCGTATTACCGGCACCGCATTAACAATAAACCGCAATAAAAGCAAATTCGGTTGTAAAATAGTGAAATTTCTAGATTTCCTAGTTAACAAAAAAGGGTTTATGATAGACCTTGACAAGACCGAAGCAGTTAGAAATTACCCGAAGCCAAGAACTCTGCGACAGCTGCGTTGATTCCTCGGAATGACCTCGTGGTACAGAAAATTCATTAAAGATTTCGCATCAATAGCAGATCCGCTTACAAAACTGACACAAAAAGTCAAATTCGCGTGGAAAGAGGAGCACGGAAACGCGTTTCAAATAATAAAGAAAGCTCTCAGCAAAGCACCTCTTTTACACAGGCCGGATTCTGACGCAGAATTTATTTTGCATTGCGACGCATCGAACAAAGGTTTAGGAAGCATTATTACACAAATAATTAACGACAAGGAGAAAGTAATAGCATACGCGAGTAGAACATTACGCAAAAATGAATTAAACTATAGCACGACCAAACGTGAGTGCTTAGCGATAAAATTCGGCGATAGAAAAATTCCGACCGAATATAGAAGGAAGTAGCTTTACCGTGATAACCAATCATAGCGCACTGCATTGGCTTTTCAAGAAAAAAGACCCTGCAGGAAGATTAGGCCGATGGGCGCAAGAGCTCATGAGTTACGATTTCAAAATCGTTCACCGAAAAGGCAAATATAACGTAGTGCCAAATGCACAATGACCGACAGATGGTATAAGAGACGGTTTTATTAAATACTCAAATTCCCGTGCAGATATAGAGACTGGAAAATAGTCGACAAAAAAATTTATAGATACAAACCGAACAAGGATATCGGCGACATATTGACAGATTCAGACACGTGAAAACTCGTTGCTCCCAAAGAAAAACGCGAGCAAATTCTCAAGGAGTCAGACTCCGAACCTTCAGCAGGCCACTCAGGCAAAGATAAAACATATTCGCGATTAGCACAATTTTATTACTGGCCCGGTGCATACAAAGATTCAGTCTGTTTCGTTAAAAATTGCACAGTTTGCCAACAAACGAAAACTATACAGCAGCCATAGATAGAACTGATGAGCTTACGCGACGTCGATCGACCGTGGAAAATTATCGCAACCAACTTAATGGGAGATTTCCCCAAAAGCAAAACAGGTTTCGAATACCTCGTAGTATTCGAAGACTCATTTTTCAGATTTATAATCTACGTGCCAATCCGAAAGAAAACCGCAGCAAGCGTCAAAAACACATTAGAAAATATCGTATGCGCACAATTCGAAACATCAGAAATATGTATTAGATAACGGCCGCGAGTTCATTAACGAAACGATGAAAAATTTTTTAGAAGAAAATTCTATCTTTAACGAAAAAACACCGGCGCATTATCTACAAAGCAACCCGGTAGAACGAGTAAACCGCGACTTGAAAACACGCATTTCATTACACATAACGAATAATCATAAAGAATGGAATAAATTCATCCCACAATTTCATTTCATTTCGCTCATAATACTAACGTACACAGTACGACGGGAATGACCCCCGCATTTTTAGTCTTCGGCCGAGAACTACAACCACCAAAATTATGGCGACGGCTAGCAGAAGCGTAATCCGAACCAAATCACGGAGAATCGGGCCCGATAATTTGCGACGATAACGAAATCAGCGACAATTATACAGACGATTCGGACAGCTCGAGTTCACGTTCCGACAGATCTTCGCGCAAGTACAACACGAAAAATCGCGCTAAGAAAAAATCAGCAAAAGCGGAAATAAAACGACTAAACGCAACAAAAAATAATACGAACAGGGATACGACACTTAAAAGCAGTAAGTCATCCAGTAGCAAACCCGAAAAAACCACTATAAACTTCAAAAATATGAAAAAAAAATTAAGCGAATAGTCCGAGAGAATAACAAATTTAAAACACGTACACGACAACGCGCAAGTTTGAATCAAAAAAGAGAAAAGTAGGCAAGAAAGCCACTACAACAAAAATAAGCGCGAACATATTTTCAAAATCAGTCAGCTAGTTTGGAAAAGAATAAAATTTTGTCATCCGCACAAAAAGATATCAGCGCGAAAATAGCAAAGCCGTACGTCGGCCCATACGTAATTAGCAGAAGAATAGGCGAAAACGTTTACGTACTTCAAGATATCGACGGAAAAACACTAAGTAGCTCATGCCACGCAAAGGAGCTCAAAGAGTACGCGAGCGAAGAAAATACTGTTTTTAATATCCTGAAAACTGAAAAAGAAAAACACAAAGAAATATGTTTTTATCATAATAATTTATACTATACTCTAAGACACTTATCTGATCGTATTCGTGTTGATTATAAAAATCCAAAACACTTTTAATAAACACAACAGCAGACATATTTTGACTCTCCGCGATGCAACAGCTGAACAGAAACGGATGAATTTGTCCAGCTCATGCCGAAGATCAGGTCTGTTCGTTTATCTACTGGTCTGCTCGTTTGTCTGCTGGTCTGTTCGTTCATTTGGAAAACGAAATTGTGTATATAGATCGCGCTGCGAAAATCAAACCCGACAACCCATGGTAGATCCACAAACGCTAGCGTCTGTGTGGACGTATCCTAACGACTGTCGACCGTTATAGGCTGTGTCTACAATCACGAAATACGATTAAAGATACGAGGTAAAGAAGCTGTTGCGCACAGCGACGCCGGTTCCGAAGCCAATTCTGGAGTGATGCAGTCGACCGTTTGCGTGTTGATAAGAAGACGAAATCTAGCAAGTACAAGTGTTCAGTGGGATAGACTAGTAGTTACAACGAGGTGTCAAGTGCTAGAATTCGTAATCTATTCTACTATTCTTAAATTATTCTTATATACACGCTTACAGCCTGAAAGTATATGGAGAGTAATTTCGTAATTTGAGGTTATTTTTGTCATTTTGGCTTCCCGAGTTCTTCCCGAGTTTTAATCGAATTCGCGGTAAATAATTCGTCTTCGAAACTGGAAATTTACTACTATACTCGCTAGTTAAACTAGTAATGATTCGTAACTAATATTTAGGTGATAGTACGTAAGTCTATATCTAGTATAAAAGCAAGATAGGTGATATAATAAAAAATTCATTGTAGCGAGTACCAGGATTTGAAAAAAAATGAATGCTCTTATGGTGTCTTCGATTGAGAAAATGTTCTAGCCAAGCCTAAACTGTATTTTATTGTATATTAGTATTAAATATACCATCACAAAATTTAAAACCTCTATCTTTATTTACAGTGGATTGGTGAATGATTTCAAATAAAATGTACTGACTAAATATGTTTTTCGAGCAGTCAAAGGTTGCTGAATAAGTTAAAATTAGACTTAACAATTATAATTACAATTGACTGAGTTCATATTTCATCAGGGGCCGACAAAAGCAAATTTCATACTTTTTATTTGAAATGATTCACCAATCCACTGTAAATAAAGATAGAGGTTTTAAATTTTGTGATGGTATATTTAATACTAATATACAATAAAATACAGTTTAGGCTTGGCTAGAACATTTTCTCAATCGAAGACACCATAAGAGCATTCATTTTTTTTTTCAAATCCTGGTACTCGCTACAATGTATTTTTTATTGTGTCACCTATCTTGTTTTATAGTAGATATAGACTTATGTACTATAACTTTGTAGTATTTGAAATTCAAAAATTTATATTCGTGGTTTTTGTTATATTCTTTAGGAGCATGGAAGAGGAAGTAATCTGGTGACTGTGGTGGACTTAAAAGTTTCTAGTGCTTGCTTCGGCTGGATTAGTAGATTAAAAAACAAAGAAGTCATATACTGATGGAACTGATCTACCTTCGTTGAAGCTTTGCACTCTCCCAGTTTCTCCAACCAAAGAAGTGTAAATTATCTAAATTCTTTCTTGTTTATAATTTTTATTTATCAAGTAGGAAACCGGAACATCTACCGCACTATAAGAATGGACAAAAGCTCGCATCCTCACAAAACAAGCTCTTTTTAAGTCAACTTCAGCTTCCAGGCTCTGATCAGGTGAGTACAATTCCAATATTTAAAGACTGATTTCTAGCTTATAATGTTTATTTGGCTTGCATTTTCAGCACTGTATTAGAAGAAGGCAAACAATGGAAGTAAGCAGAAAACCGAAATCCCTGGTAGAACCAAAGTATAACCGGATCCAGCTCTCTGCGAGTAGAAAGTAACTCGCATCCTGATCAAACCAATTTACTTTAGGTGAACCTCAGTATTCTTCCAGGCTCCGATCAGATGAGTATAACTCTAATATTTGAAGGGTGATTTCTATTTCTATTCTTATAATGTTTATTTATATTCATTTTTATGACTACATAAGAGGAAGGAACTAATGGAAATAATTAGGCACAGCATACTCTCAGTAAAAAAAGAGAGTTGATCGCTGCCAGCAACACTGCTGGCCTCTCCCTCGGGTACTCCTGGCAGTTAGATGAAGTAGCGTCAGCGGGCCTATCGAAACTACTTCTTTACGCCAGCTTTTATACTCGACGACAGCAGTGGCGAGTATTGAAGCGGCAGTCTCAACGGTAGAAGAATGTATAGCTACTGAACAGTATTCTGGGCCGATCGCGCGAGCTTATCGCTCCGAAAATCAAGAAAGAAGGTAAGCAGCTAGTACAGAAACTAATCCCGAATCTAGCTCTCAGCCGCAAAATGTCTATCTCATGCAGGCCAAGCCATTCGAGCTTCGAGAGATTAACTTCTGGTCATCGACCACTTTGTAAATCGTTCGCTTTCACTCGAGCATTGCTTTTGGTTTGAAATATACTAAGACAGGAGCCAAGAGACCCAGCCCGTTAAAGATCGCGGATTTTAGTTTTACCGTTGAATTGTTTTAGATTGTGGGACAATTTTGTTGATATTGTATTGAACAGTAGCTTTTTTGGCTTTTTTCTAATGAACTTGCCGATTTTTTACGGATCAATATCTCGACCAACTCAGTAGTAGGGATGCTTTCACGATAATGTCATAGTTTTAGAGAACGATATGCTTGTTTAGACAGAATTCGAATTATGGACAATAAATAGAAAATAATTTAATTATCTACACTTACCTACCGTGACAGATTAAAAGTTTTAACTTTTAATTGTCTATATTTATTGAGAAAGAAGGGATTTTTTCGACATTCAACAATATTGTGCTGTGCTATTTTGCGAATATCATCCCTAAGAGCTTGATCTTAGCTGTTCCAATGGTTTATATTTAAATCTGTTCTAATATGTTATAGCGAAAACTTTTCTTTGAAAATGTGATAAGAGAGTACTTGATATTATAGTGATATTTAAAGTGAACTTGACGATTTGCTATATAGAATAAAAATTTTGATAGGAATGGTTTTTTCGATTATAAAAATATTCAAATAGGAATAACTTAGTTAATAATTATATAGTTTTAAATAAGGTATTTAACTTAAGAACGAATAAAAAATAAAATATTTATTTGAAATTCCTTTATCAAGCGATTAAATTTTTGAAACTTAAAACTATGAAATAATTTTTACATAATTCATCAAATAAAATTATCATCAATTTAACTTTAGTAATAATGAGGCTTAATTAATATTCCAATTATAAAATAAAAAAGTTAATGTTTCAACATTATCACATAATAATTTAGATCTATTGCTTGCTACTACATTTCCTGCAGTCGAAAATATCCTTTCGCTTGGTACTTGAGAACCTACAATACCTAAATAGTCCAATGCTACTTCTATTCTAGGGAATGATGTGTTGTTTTTCCAATACTTTAAAATACATTTTTCAAAACAGAGAGTTTTCTTCTAAATAACGAGAAATTTCTTCAGTTAATTCCATCTCAATTGAATTTATTGTCATTTATATTTCTTTGTAAAAGCTGCATTAATTAATTAGGCTTCGTAACTGCAAAAAGATTAATGAAACAATATATTACTCAAATCAAATTAGACAGATAGTTATAATATAATATGATCTAATTGAATACCATTTTTCGGGATTGATGTGCTTTCTTTATTTGACTTGCCTCTTCATTATTCGCATTTAATTCTTTCTCCATCAATAATTTTTTTTTAAATTTCTTCAGCTCTTTCTTGACCTTCACCCTCAAGCATCCTGTTTTTGTAACGTGGATTAACAATCATTGCAGTTATCAAAATTTCTGATTCCATGTAACCATTTAATCTAGCCTATAAAGTATACAAAAATTAGTTTATTATTAAAAAGATATATGAACAAGAAATAACCCTTTTTTATATTTTAACCTGGATATTCTTTAAAAGAGATTTTAAGAGTACTTTTTCTCCTCCTCTAGAGCTATTAATATTTGATTGTAATTGGCCAACAATCAACATTACTACAGGTATAATTTGGGAAGCTGTGGAATAAGTTTGTCCACTCATGAGTACAGTAACTTCCTTAATTGGTTGAAAAACTTCTATTTGAGCTGCATTAGAACCCAATCATCTTCTTTTAATCTCGGCACATTTCTTTTTTCTATTATCACAGCTTCTACTGGGATTCTTAAATCAAGCATCCTTAAAAACATATCATATTAGCTATTCTATCTAGTGTCAACTTGCTAAATAAATTTCAAAGGAACATTATCAGGGTTAGGTTTTTTTCATATTCCTCCAACATTTCTGCAGCATTTGTAGATTTCGAAAAATGGGTTATAACTTGGCTTACAAATTTTGTTAATTCATCAACATTTGGTAAATCTTTTCGGCAGTCTTTGACTGCCAATTGTACTGTGTGGGCAAAGCAAGCTATCCTACTCTATTGCTTATTTAAGTTTACAGCTTTAATCATATTCTTGGCGTTATCTGTCACCCAAATGATTTTCTTTCCTTCAATATCAATAACCCATTCTTCTAACATTTCCGTCAAATGTTGTTCTATGTTAACATCTGTATGCGAACCAATTATGTGCCGATTGTTTAACACGATGCTTTCGAGCTCAAAATTTTTATTTAACTAATGTATAGTCAAAGTTATAAATTCACAATTTGCTCTTGAGCTCCATCCATCTGAAGTAAAAGTCAGAAGATTCACATCTGGAATATAATATTTGAAACGTTAATATGCATATTATAATAGTAATCATTTATTGATTTAAACGCTTATAATTACGTGGCAGGTCATTTGCTAGTTTATCTTTTATTTTCTGTACTTCTTCGTTATAAATTTGTGGTATGACATTTCATGAGAATGTTCTTCTAGCAGGAATTTGATATCTGGGTTCCAAAGTGTGCATTAAATACTTGAAGCCTGTATCGTGGACAACATCAAATGGCTGTAAATCTTTACATATCATGTATGCGAGAGCTCTTGTGATTGTTTGTGCTTTACTTGATGTAGGTTCGAGTGGTGGTTTTTCGACTTTTACATCAGCTTTTGTTGTGGTTTGACAGTTATGAATGCTTGTGTAGTGCCGATGTAATGCAGACATACTTCCATGTTTTTTTTTGATTTTCCTAAAGCATAAGTTACACTTAGCTGTATTTTTGTCTATTCTAATAAAAACACTCCAAATACTACTTTTAAGTTTCTGTCTTGGTGGCTCTTCATCTTTATCATTTTCTGATTTATTCTCAATATCTAATTCTTCTTTGTTAACTTAATCAGTGAGAAAATTCAAATATTCACTTTAAAAGACTTATCAATTACAGTAAAATTATAAGTTGTTTCTCTCTCAAATATGTATAATCAATTTTTATGGCACACCGTGGCGTAAACATTGATTTACTGTACGCTCATGCAAAAAATGCACTCGTTAAATCTCGGTTTACACACGTTCTATCGTAAAATATAGTACGATACTAGGGGGGTAAAGGGATTTTATTTTTTAATAATCGTGCGGTTAATTACACCTAACATCACGGATCATAAAAAAAAAATACACACACGCGCCACTTCCCGGCGCACTCATGTGTCATACTTCATTACACGTGCGCGCGATCAGCCTATCTATAAGAACCGAAATCGCAATTACGGGTACGAAAACCCGCGAATTTGCATCAAGCCGCTCTCGACAAGATATTATCCACGTATGGTACTTGCCGTTTCTATATCCGATAATAATTGCGCTTTGATAACGAATCGATCTCCCGGCCTCATTTTTAATTATTTCGGCGCCTCGAGCGCGGAGGGAAAAAAGAATCGTTGGATAACTCACCTAATGAATTCATCATCGCAAATCACCCGTACACAGCTTCGAGAAAAAACCGTTGGATATCGTTAAAAGTATTAGAATTACGCGGCGCGTAAGTATACACCGTACTCTCTCAATTTTCTCCATCGAGCATATACGTACGCTTGTATTCATTCAATCGGTGGAATTATCGAATTATCCCCGCAACCGCTAATGCCCCCGCGGTAGTATAATCCGACGCGTGTTCGCGAACATATCGCGGACGAAAATAATCTTCGCTAATTACTATGCGAAATCGTACACACGCGAACAGATGTTTTCCTAAACGGACGAAAAACGCGTTGTAATCCCCGAATGATTTGAGCGCCAGAAAGTGTGAGAAAAGCAGGTGAATAGTTGCAGTAGAGAGAGAGAGAGAGAGAGAGAGAGAGAGAGAGAGAGAGAGAGAGAGAGAGAGAGAGAGAGAGAGAGAGAGAGAGAGAGAGTCTTGCGGGAAAAAGTAGACAATTTGATGCTCTGATAGATACACTATTGTTGAATATATTGTATAAATCATATAATAAAAAAGCAAGAATATTATTTCAAAAATCAAAAAATGGCTATAATATGACCATAAAATGGTCAGAATCATACAAGAATCAGAAAACATATATGCATGCCAAATTTTATTATGATTGATCGCGTAGTTCCAGAATCATGACGGTATACGTAGAAGAATGGAACAAAAAAAAACAATGCATCATCATTGAGTTAACGCATTCCTACGAATGAGTTCTACAGGACGGGGTTACTGTAATCAAATCTGCACATGCAAGACCGAATATTTGTTATCTGTTAATATTTATAGTCTCTCGAACTGATGTTAGAGACTTGTGGATCTCGATGGACTAGTTGGCAATCAACAAAAACACTCTCAACTGTTAATTCGAATTAAATATGCCGCAACAAAAGGGCTTTGATATGTATTGAATGATAGAGTGTATTTACAAGTGTTTAAACTACGGAAAATAAATGAAGGCACAGTATTAAAGTACTGACGCGTTAACAAACGATATTGTTTAACGGTCAACACTGTGAGGTGAGTCCTCACAGCGCTTCGGCAATACGAAAACTGAATAACATAAATCAGCGAAAGCGTCACAAGATCGCTCGCGAAACCGGCGGAGAGAGACAGAGTAGGACCGAGCGAGCGCGCGTTGCCATGGCAACCTCATTGGTGCCGTGCGGGCTAGCGAAAACCATCAAATTGGAAATTAAGATGACAAGCTTCTCGAACCTTCTCGCTCTCTCTCTTCGCATATTAAACTAATTTTCGAACAGTGAAGTTTATACAAACGTATTAAGTTTCGGACACGCACACATATATCGTGTATTGGATTTTTACTGTTTTATTAAATAAATATAAGAGTATCAAACCAAATTTCTCATTTTTATATGTACGGATCCCATCAATAAACCCCAAAGCTGAAATTTAGAGTAAGCTTTGCGGCACTGGGTAGTAGGAAATCATACATGTTATATATTATTACAGCGCAGAAAGGATCAGAGTCGGCACTACGACAATAAAAACAGGTATACGGCGACTGATAGACGGCAGCTTTAGAGAATGCGCGCGTGAGTATGGGCTCATATGGCGTAGAGAGGAAAGAGAGAGAGAGAGAGAGAGAGAGAGAGAGAGAGAGAGAGAGTCGCGCACGTACAGTTCCGGTATGGAGTAAACAAGGAAGAAGGGCTCTGGGCTGGTATAGCAAGGCTCGTATAGACGCGTGACCTATATAGCTTTTGTTAAAAAATTATTTATAATTATTTATAAATATACAAATAAAAGTAGGTCACCCATTATGACGATAACACACTTTTATCGCTCGTTTATGACAGTAGCGATCATAAATCATGTTTATTGACATACTTATCTATTGTTTATACAACAATTAGCTACTGTTGACATACTTAAGAGATCATAAATCATGTTAATTGACCTAATCAGCTACTGTTTACATAAATATTTGACTTCGCGCAGGGGACTGGTAACGTGAAGAGAGAGAGTGAGTGAAGACTCGCACGGCAACGGCGCGACCAATCGAGCGAGCGAAGAGCGCGAGGTCCGCGAGAGAAGGGGCAAGCCCGCAGAAACAGCGCGATTTCAGACTCGCAGCGATCTGCGAGGCTAGTCGGCCGACATTGCGACTCGAGGGGAGAGCGCACTGATTGGACGCGAGCGGAGAGCGGGACTGAGCGCGCGAGTCGAGAGGATCTCGCAGGAATCCTCGCTGAGCGGGTCTGCCGGGAGCGGGAGAGTGCGGTGTGTGTTGCGTGGGGGTGTGTGGAGAGAGTTATGGGGAAAGAGACAAGTAGAGGAAGTGGACGACAGCCGCAAATGTCAAGGGAAAGGTCGTCACGTTGCTGAGGAAGAAGACGAGAGAGAGCGAGAGTTGCTGAGGAAGAAGATGAGAGAGAGAGAGAGAGAGAGAGAGAGAGAGAGAGAGAGAGAGAGAGAGAGAGAGAGAGAGAGAGATTAGATTAGATTAGATTAGATTTATTTGCTGTACAATGTGTTGTACAATACTTGTATATATCGATACATAATTTAAAGTTTAATTGGATTGAGGATATGTGTGTAGGTGTGCTTGAAGGTGTGTGTTTATGTGTGTGTGTGTGTGTGTGTTTGTAGTTTTGTTTAATGATGGTGATGTATGAGACTGTATGAGAGGTAAGTGCTTGGTTTGCTATGAGGATGATTACGAATTACGAATTTTCAAGGCTAAAAAAGTATTTTTTAGCCTCGCTTTTGAAATGATTGATGGGTATGATGTCTCGTAATCGTGAGGGTAATGAATTCCAAACGTATGCGGCGAATATGTGAAATGAATTCCTCAGCGCCTCCGACGAGAAAGGAGGTATGTCTAGCGGTATCGCTTCACCCCTCACAGGACGGAGTGCGACGTGGAAGTCAAAGTAGGCAATTAAATAAGATGGTTTAGCATTGTTAAAGAGCTTTCGCAAGAAGCAGGCCGCAAAGTACTTCCTACGTCCGGCAGTGGTGAGCCATTGCAGCTCGCGTCTGTAAGGCGAGATGTGCTCGCCCCTCTTAAGACCATAGATGTAACGTATACCTGTGTTAACCAGTCTTAGTAGTTTAATGTCGAGTTCTTGTGTCAAGTTGCAGTAAACCAGTGAGCAGTAGTCTATGATCGGGAATAGTAGGGCCTGGACGAGGTGTTTACGCAGACCGAGGTTCGTGCTTTTCCTGAAAAAGTATAGCCTATACATAAGAGAGTGAGCACGCCTACACATTTGTGTTACGTGTTCTTTCCAGGTTAGTTTGGAGTCAAGCACGACCCCCAGGCTGCGCACAGAAGATTCAAAATCAACCCGGGCTCCCCCTATATTGATGTACGTGTTAGCCATTGTAGGTAGAGCATTGATATAGTAGGGCGAGCCCAGGACGATCGCCTTAGTTTTGAGGACATTGAGTTTTAGGTTGTTATGCCCAGCCCAGCACCTTATCCTCTCGGCATTAGCTCTCATTCTGTCGGAACAGGAGTCAAGATCCTCGAGGTGGCACTGGGTGTAGATCTGCAGGTCATCCGCATAGATCAGATGTGCAATATCCACGTCCAGACAGAGGCTTATGTCATTGACGTACAGTGCAAAAAGTAGAGGGCCCAGTACGGATCCTTGTGGGACTCCCGTATTGAGCGGAAGGTAAGAGGATAGTTGATTGTCGTCACCAATGACGGCCTGCCGTCTGCCCGTGAGATAAGATGCAATCCATCGGATGACCTGCTTAGAAAAGCCGAAAGAGGTTAGCTTTCTAAGGAGCTTGGCGTGACACACAGTGTCAAACACCTTGCTAAAATCAAAAAGAAGAAGAAGTGTGACCTTCTTTTTGTCTATTCCAAGCCTGACATCATCAGTCAGCTTTATTAAGCCGGACTGTGTGCTGTGACCGGTACGAAAACCTGTCTGTAGGTCATCAAGGAAGAGCCTAGTTTCCAGGTAATGAGAAAGCTGCCTATGTACCAGCCACTCCAGCGCCTTGGATAGAAAACATAAGAGTGAGATCGGACGATAGTCAGTAGTGGATTTTGGAGAACTGACTTTGTTGAGTGCACGCACCAGTGACCTTTTCCAGTCCGAGGGGAAGCATGACTCGCTCAAGGACAGGTTAAAGATACGACATAATATGGGCGCCAGTACTGGCATGGCCTTGGAGACAAGAACCTGTGGGATGCCATCAGTTCCCCTGGCCTGAGAGGTGAAATGCTGAACTGCGGCCAACACGTCCGATTGCGTAATCTCACTGAAGCTGAAGTGGACAGGATATTCCAGACGATCAAGTGATTGCAGTTGTTCGTCGACAGAAGGGGCGAGTGGATCATTGGATATCCCGCTGAAGTATCTGTTAAGATCATCTGTTGAGAAGCGAGATGGAGTGGTTTCCTTGGAGGTGGTGATTCCAAGTTTCTCGAGTTCTCTCCAGATTTCTCCTACATCTGTTATGTTTGATAGTCGTGAGTGATAGTAGTTCAGTTTGGCTTCCTCGACCTGCTTATGTGCGTTATTTACTGCTTGTGTATAAAGAAGTTGATCTCGAGGATGACGTGTCCTGCGAAATATCATGTATAGTCTGTCCCGCTCAGTCACAAGGTCTCGAAGAGCCGAGGTGAACCACGGGTGTCGTGTGGGTCCTGGCGTTACAGTCCGTAATGGGGCGAGCTGATTGAGAGAGAGAGAGAGAGAGAGTTGCTGAGGAAGACGACGAGCGAGGCCGAGAGGAAGTCCACCCAGGAGTAAGAGGCTAGGAGACGAGTGTAAGTGTTTCTTACTCAGGCGCGGCCACGAGGTGAGAGAGTGAAGAGTGTGGGGAACGAGAAAGAAATCGAGTGTTAGAGTGTGTGTTAGAGAGAGAGTAAGAGTGTGTGAGAGAATATAGAAACGTGGGAAAGCGCGAGAAGAAGACGAGAACAAGTGTGAGAGATAAAACGCGAATCGTCCACGAGAATTCAGGGACAAATTGCGAGCGTTGACAGACGAGAAGTGCGCGGCGTCCATTCCGGGAAGCCGGTTCCGCTTTGTGTTGGCGAGCGGGCGCGAGAGGGGAGGCAGTACGGGCGAGCGCGAGACGCGAGGCGACGGCCGCTCTCCGAGCGCGGAGAGGTAGCTCGCGACGTTACCGACCTCGCCGAAGTCGAGCCGCTCGCGAGCTCGTGTTGGAGAGAGAGAGAGTGTACGAGCGGCGATCGTTTGTGCGTGAGAGAGAGAGAGAGAGAGAGAGAGAGAGAGAGAGAGAGAGAGAGAGAGAGAGAGAGAGAGAAGGATAGGAAGAGCGAAGTGTTGTTGCGCGGCGGAATCTTGTAAATTTTTGAGACCGAAATAAAGAGAGAGATTCGATTGTAACTAAATTGACTCATTATTCCGACATTCCCGATTACCCCGATTCGGGTTGATCTAGCGGTCCCCCCTCTGAGATCCAGGCCGGGATCCTCTGGTTCATGTTTCTTCTCACTGGAGAGTTTCCTTTTTTTATCCTTCTGAGTCGTAATTTTTTCTGCATGACTTGTCATCTTACGGTTTGTAATTGATGCAAGTATCTCAGCACATCTTTGACGACCCAGGTTGTACTCAGAAACTACATGACCTACAGCAATTTCTACTCTAGTTTTTGATGAAGAATTATTTTTGGAGCACTTTCTCCACAGTACTGAATGTATAGCCTCGTTGGCATTTTGAGTAAGTCCTTGGGTGCACCGAGCTAATAATTCTTCATTTGACAATCTTTCATATATTGGTAGAATATTTTCTACAACAACCTGATTCAAAAACACTTGCATACTTGTATGATTATGCGGCTTTTTTTCTGCTACAGCACGCTTGTAAAAGCACCAAGACTGCTTTCCTTGAGGACACAGTGAATGATTGTGCTTTATATATCATATAATTTATTGCACTCTGTATTTTGCCCAGCCCTTCCCTACAACGCGGTGGCTGTAGTGCCGCCCGTGCACAATGTAACCACGCAGGGCTTATGCTGGCACGCTCACGTACGAGCCGCGCTCGCGCAGCAGGCGGCCCAGGTCCAGTCCGTTGACCTCACTCTCTCTCTCTCTCTCTCTCTCTCTCTCTCTCTCTCTCTCTCTCTCTCTCTCTCTCAAATCATCATCGAGCAGGTTGGCTTGTGCTGCCTTGGTACTTTTTTTTAACGTCAGATGCCAGGCGTTGTTGTAATTGCCTGTTTGTTACGTACCATCGCAATGCAGCACTGTAGAAATCTTCCCATTTCTGCTATTCCTCTCTGCTTGTATGATACTATTTGGCCGTTAGGCCCGAGAACAAGTATGGAAGTGCAGATAATTTTTCCTTCTTTAACATCTGCACGCTCGCCATGTTCTGCTCTAACTTGCTTCCCAATCTTCCCATTCGTTCTGCGCTTGAGGCGAAAAAACGTATGTCACAATTGCATACTGTTTCGATAATATTTATTGGCTTTCCTTTATTATTTTCTGCAGTCGTTAGAGCGTCTGTTTTCCTTATTTCTCGTACGAGGTCTCCTCTGATGTTGCTATCAGATGTTGTTCGGAGTTACGAGCGTACTTGTCGCGTTTTCGGCAAAGGTTACTCTTGCTGGAGCTTGCTTGCCACGGTGAGCGCTATTACAGAAGTAGCTGTACAGCTTATATCACCTGACGGCTCACTCGTCGCAAGCTTACCTTGCCGCGCAGCGCCGAAAGCCGCACGGCTCCCCCTCCCGCGCTTGCCTCTCTTCTGTTGCGGGTATGGCTCTGGTCTGATGTGGTTTAGCAATCTGCTACTATGTGCTGCGCTGCTATATTCCAGCGCAGTTTGTCACACTCTTATATCGACTCCTACACTGTGTGAGCCTGCCACACGGCTCATTTAGCTTTGGCCGGCTGACTTCTGGTGATGGCAGAAAGTATTTAGAACCAAATTATTTAAACAGGTGACAGAACATTGCTTGCTCAAAGTTCAGTACATTAAACACGGTTTCACACCAAACACAAAAAAACATGCTACTAGTTCAAAAATTGTTTATGTTAGCACGGAACCCCCGTATTTAAGTAATTCAGCTAGTATTTAAGGGGACACAACACCTTTAAACCCTAAAGTAAAGAACTCTAAGAAAAATTCATAAATTTCAAGTAACTTATTTGAAATTTTTTTATAGATATATTTAGCATAAATACCTCAAATTGTATCATGCTCAAACCTTCATTATTCCTGCTGGCCCATTGTGGCACTCGGTGGAAGAATTTGTGAACTTTTTCACTGTCCGTAGGATTCTAAGTGAATGAATGGTTCTTTTGGGCTCAAACTCAAAGACGATACTTTGCACACTTGTTTTAATATGAATGCAGGAATTTAAATTTAAATGTTTAGAAATGATTTGGCGATGCGAAAACTGCAATTTTTTCCTTTTTTTCGCTTCTTCTGGCACCTTTTTATGTATAAAACATTTTCTAAACATTTAAATCAAAATCCCTGCATTCATATTAGAACTACAGATGTATAAAGTATCCTCCTTGAGTTTGAGCTCAAAACAACTCCACACTTTTTTAAAACCTTCACTACTCTGCTTTGAGACAAACACTTCACTATTTTTTTTTGGTGGGATTATAAGCTATAAGCTATAACCAAAAACACTGCAAACATTACTTAGATTAATTTAAAAATACTTTTAAAAAATGTCAGCTTTTTGTGTATTAAAACATCAGCTGTGTTTACTCAGTGTAAAACACATCCCATGACTATATCAGCTGTGTATCGAAATATTTTCTGTCTGCTAGCAGAACAGCAGGAACGGTCGCTCTGTCCTTCTCTGACATATTGATTCTAACGTGGCTACAGGTGCCTAGGCATCAGGTATCTTGGAAATCGTCGCTGTCACGATCTTCGCGTTCAGCGACCCCAAAAACCCCCGAGTAGCAGAACTGGATTAATTTCCTCTAATATTTACCAAGTTGTTGATTATTCATTGCCTTTTTGCAATGCACTTTTAAAATGCATATTTTTAATGCACAAATGTATTTTTCAAAAAGTAATTTATCACATAGGTCACAAGTTTTTGGACGCTTTTAGGAATCGAATTCAAAAAACCGCATTAAGATCTAACTTATTGTTCAAAAAATCGACAGTTAAGCCATTTTCAGTGCTTTATTTCCTCGACAGAAAATATAGGTTATGGTTTCACGGGATTTATTTTTTACGTGAATACCAAGAAAATTATTATTCCTACAGTTCTAAGCAATCCTTTGAATCGTAAATTATTATTATAACATTTTTAAATCCATATAAAAGGAATAAAAAGCTTTATATTTATTACTTTTATTTGTTCTCGATATTCTACCGAGAACGACGTGCAAAATTCATGTGACCAGTATAGGGTACCAGGTAGATCAACCAGACAGAATCTACTGATAATGTTCATTTCTAGACAAATTCTGCTAGAAAACCCGGCAACGTTTCTACCAGGGATGGTCCCGTGAAATTTTAAAATTTTAGAAAGTTTAAAAGTATAAATTTAAACTTTTACTAAAGTTTAAAAACTTATTTTTAAACATTCAACGTGTTCCCGTAAAATTTTAAACTTTCAAATAGTTTGAAATTACAAATTTGAACTCTTCCGAAAGTTAAAAATATTATTTTTAAACTTTTGAAATAGTCTCATTAAATTGTATACCTTTGGAAAGTTGAAAATTGTCAATTTAAACTTTTGGAAAGTTTAAAATTATCAATCTAAACTTTTTCAGAAGTTTAGATTTTCTTCTTTACACTTTTAAAATGTTTTCATGCGATTCCAAAGTATAAAGTCATCAATTTAAACTTTCGTAAAGTACAAATCTAAGTAGTTATTCTATTCCTAAAGTATAAACTGATTTATTTACACTTCCTAACGTCAATTTTTCTACTTTGGGGTTAAGAGTGTACTATTTTCTTGCCTATACCAGTTTTATAGTATTTCTTTCTCGCCCGTTGTTCTCGTCTTTTGGTCCAGTGGCACACACTACGTGAACTCGCAATCTCCTTGTCCCACCAGTATACTGATGGTCGTCCACTGTATGTCACTCTTTGAGACATAGGAGCGTCACATGCTCGAGTGATGTTTACCGTCACCTGCTCCGCCTTGCTGTTTGCCGTTCCAGACAGTTGCATTTCTTCTAGTGCTAACAGGAACATCTCCTTATCGTAATTCTTCGTTTTCCAACTAACTCTATTGGTCGTTGTACTCGCGCTGAGTCCCTGTTTTAATATTCCTACCTATATTATTATGGCCTACTGATTATTATGTGTGTAGTGCTCACTTACTGTCCATGAAGCAACTGAGCCAATAAGGCTGCTGCTAACAAACGTCAGGTCGACAATAAACCCTGCGTCTCTTCTTCCAAATGTGTGGGTGCATCCTTGGTTAACTAGGACCAAATCCAGGAAAGCGATTGCTTGTAGGAGTATTCGACCTCTGTGGTTAGTCCTTATGCTGCATTACTCCACAGCCCACGCATTGAAGTCAAATGCAATCAGTACCAGTTATTTTCCTACTGCGTCTTGTATGAGCCGATATAGCAGTTGTTCGAACCATTCGATTGGAGCGTTAGTTAAAGCGTAGCAGCTGTAAACAGTGACACCTGCTACTTTAGCCCATATAAATCCTTCTTCAAGGGTCTTCATTTTTCCACAGAAAGCAACGTTTCCACATGCCCAGATTGCTGCTTTACCCGTAGTGTCCATTACCCACGATGGTTCTTTTAGATCCTTATATTGTTCGCACACAATAGCTAAGTCTACCTTTTTCTCGCGGACATACTGGTTGAGTAAGTCCTGTGCTCTTTCACAGTGGTTTAGATTTATCTGCACTATCTTCATTTTCGTTCGTTTTTTCAGATTTTTTAATGCGACTCGGTAGGCTGGGCATGTATAGCTACTAGCTGCATGGTCACTCTTCAATTCTCAATCTATTTATTGGCAGAGAATGCACTTCAGCTTATTTGTGCAACTTTTCGTTACATGTCCTTCCGTTCTTCACTTAAAACAGCATTTACTTCTGTCGTACGTCTCTGTACACTTTTTTGCCATGTGGCCAAAACCCAGTCATTTATAGCATCTAGGTAGTCGCATCTCTTGACTAATCTTCCTGATTCTGCAATTAACTCAACCTACTTTGAGCTTTTTCTGTGCGATCGCCTTCCGGGCAATATGGGCAGGCAGCTGTACAACGATGGTCTACGTATCTCCATAAATCTTCCAGAGGGCCTTTACGGACGTCTCCTCTACTACTCCCTCTCTTTTGAAAACTCTCTATTCAGGGCTTCTAGAATATCCTGTTTAGAGGTAAGCATGTCAAGGTCTTTTATTTCAAAGACTACTTCATACTGGGGTCTCTTAATTGTGGCTTCTTCTACCAGCACCGCTTTAACCGCTTTTTGAAGTTCCTGCGTTTTCACGTCTTCGGTGCGTCGTAGCTCCAAAAGAAGATCTCCTGCCACCGTTTTGCGTATCTTATTTATGTTGTTATGAAGTACTGTCAGATTGGGGTCCGCTTTTATTTTCCTCAAAATAACAGCGTACGAATTCCCCTCAGCAGCTTTTATAACAAGTGCATCAAGCCTGGTCGATCTCTCTCGTTTCTTTCTAGTGCCATTTTTGTTTTTGGCACCAGTGCCTTCATGTATCTCCTTTTTCCTCTTCTTTTCTTTCTTTTTCTCCTTTCTAGTGATAACCTCCTGCCAGGGTGGTTCTGCCTTTCCTTCCGAAGTCACCTGTGAATGGCTTTTTGATGTGACTACCACAGGGGCTACTTCCTTATCTTTCTTCGTTTTCTAAGCGAAGTTTTCTTGTCGCTCTTCTACCTGGCTTAGTGACATTGCCTTACGCTTATTTAGCGTTCTTGTCGTTACCACGTTTGATGCATCTATCGTCTGTGATGCCTTGTCCTCCGTCTGGATATGCTGCTGGTTCGGTAACATTTCCATTTTACTTAGCATCAATCCAAAGCTCTCCTTTTTTTCCAGCGCCATTTGTCCTCTTTGAAGCCGCTTAACCTGTGACATAATCACCGATAGATTCTAACAGACCTATGAATCTTGGATGCGTTAGACACAATATTATCCATATAGTCCAGCCTGTCTCGGATTTTCTCCCATATACTTTCTCGTTCTCGCTCAAAATCCCGGATTTTATTCCAGATTTCGAAAGTTGATTTTCCAGCTTTCTTTCCTTACTCGGTTGAATTATTTATGCTCAATAATAGTTTTCATCCCGGTATGTGTCCGACCACCCTTGATCCCCGGTCTATGGAGGCAGCTGACATGGCCCCAACACATAACTGTAAGCAATGCCAGACTTAGAACACCACAGCAGGGTAAAGCACGCGATACTGCCTTAGCCTACCTCTACTCTCTCGAACCTCCCACCCCGAACAAAGTGCTTGGCTCTTTGGAGAGTTTCTGGCAGACATCAAGCAATATCACGCACTCACCTTAGCCAATTGACTAGTACAGGCTATGTGCCCGATCTTCCGTCTTGCCGTCAACGGGAGCAAAAGGTGGTATAGGTCACTTTGGCTCGCAACCTCAGATTCCCTTTTCACCCATTTTTCTTTTGGCAGCTTACGGACCGCACCGCACGGCAAACGCGGCAGCCTGATTTGGTCCACGGAGCATAGTTTATTTCTGCTTTACCCTCTGAGGTATATACGACAGCGAGCTCTCCCACATCCGCCACCCGGGAGACGCGCTACATACGGGTGTCAGCAAGGCTGTGACGAACCATTTTAACATGGCGTCGATGGCAGCATGGTTCACTACTACAAGTCCAGCGCGGCCGTGTCGGTGTGAGCGCTTGGCCGAGTGATGGCCAAGCATGCGCAGTAAGTTAGGCCGAGCCAAGGCGCGAATGAAAATTTCTGAATTTTGCAGGTTATGTGTATGGGCATACATACAGGGTGGGCCATTTTAATCAAACCAGTCTAATAACTCCTAAATTAAGCCATGAACAGAAAAATTGTTCAGATGAAAGTTGTCCAGGATCAAGGGGGACATCTTTTTGTGCAATTAGTTTTGACCTTGAACTCAAATTTCAAGGTCATTTGAAGGTCAAATTTTTTTTAAAAATAGGAACCCCTATTTTTGATAGCAGATTCGGAAAGAACAGGAAATTTTACGTCCGAAACGTCCGAAAGTCAATATCCTCTAAAAGCTCTGGCAGTCGATCTCTGAGCAATGCCAAATAGCTATTCTGGTTAACATATTGACCGAAAAAATATGGCCCAATCAGGTAACCATTAATTATCCCATACCACACCATTAAACTCCATCGGTTTTGATGGTCAATAGCCCTGTACCAGTGGGGATTTACAGGTGACCAGTAGTGACTATTGTGCCTATTTAATTGACCATCACTGCGAAATATAGCCTCGTCAGAAAACATAACAAATCTGAAAAAATCTGGATCATTTTGTAAAACTCCTAAAGCCCACTGGCAAAAGTTAATACGCATTAGAAAATGGCGTGGCCTCAGCTCATGAACTAATCTTATGTGGTAATCGTGATAGTGGAGATTATTCACTCAGATATTTAAAATTATCATGTTTACACCAAAATTTACTTTTGACCACTAAAAATTTGTTAACGAATGTTAAACAAGCATCCTAGTGAGAGGCAAGGGGACTCACAGTAAACAAGCACCCCAGTGAGAGGCAAGGGGACTCACGTTAAAAAAGCACCCGAAAGGGAACATAATCCTAATACGTCCACGTCGTTGTTCCTGGGTAGCGCTGAAATTAGGGAATTATTTTGTTTTCAAGGTAAATATTTTCATGGTCATTATCACATTGGGTTTGAATATTCATCATAAAAGTACATTAACTACGATTATTCTATCAGAAAATGCGATTAAATAGCAATTACAGTATTTCTTAACATTTGACCTTGAAATGACCTTGTGAAGGTCATGAACAAAATTTTGATATACCGTTTCGGACGTAAAATTTCCTGTTCTTTCCGAATCGGCTATCAAAAATAGGGGTTCCTATTAAAAAAAATTTTTTGACCTTCAAATGACCTTGAAATTTGAGTTCAAGGTCAAAACTCATTGCACAAAAAGATGTCCCCCTTGATCCTGGACAACTTTCATCTGAACAATTTTTCTGTTCATGGCTTAATTTAGGAGTTATTAGACTGGTTTGATTAAAATGGCCCACCCTGTATATAAAGAATGACTTTCTGTGTAATAACTGAGCTGAATATCTTGTATTTCGTTTGGAATCACAGTTATTATAAGACTTTAATTAAATATCAAGTCTAAATAATGCACAAGATTTGACTTATGCAATGTTTAGTCGAAAGAATTTAAAAAAAAATAATTTATATGAAAGTGATGTATCCTACGATCTCGAAACTTGACATGCATGTAATTAATCATATTCATAGAGTGTGAACATTTACGTTGAATCAGAAGATTCAGTTTATACCAAGTAGACGCATTTGGCGCAGGTTTTCTGAAACCAACTGGATCTTCCAGTAATAGCTAATTCATCAAACTTTTGAAATATGTTTAAATTTGTTGCAAGGGCTTGTGTAACAAATTTTAAGTTAAACCATGCACTAAAAATGAGATTTGCTATTTTTAGTCATAGCATTTAGATAAAAACTGAATTTTTTCAAAAAGGGTGTATCGTACAAACTTGAAAAATGTCATGCAAGCCATTTGCATGTAATAAGCCATAATTCTGAAGTTGAAACACTTAAGTGAAACCAGAAGATCCAGTTCGTACCAAGTAGACACATTTGGCGCAGGTTTTTTGAAACCAACTGGATCTTCCAGTCATCGCTAAACCATCAAGCTATAGAAATATGTTAAAACACATTATAAGAGCTTGTCTATCAAATTTCAAGTGTAAACCATGCACCATTATTGTGTTTTGTTATATTTAATGACAGAAAATTTAAAGACCGCACTGTTTTTAACCGTTTTTAATTAAAACGCAGAACTCCAAAACGATAACACTTGGAACTAGCTAGACCACACTTCAAGGCTTCTTACAAAAAACTACTTTTAATAACAAGATATAGCTTGGCAAATCGAAGAAAGACGAGAAAGAGCGAGCCTCCAAAACAAAAATCTTTAAATCTATATACTCCACGCTCTGAGACTCCTTATACGAGTATTTTAAAACCGCTGCAAATTCATTGGCACGTAGCTTCCTCCAACTAAATTTATAGGTCCAATAGATAAAATATTGTTCTAATATACAGTATATCTGCCTGCTAATATATGAGGCGGTTTTTGATACATAATTTAATATATAAGTTTTGGATAGTTCATTGTCCAAAAGTATGCAGACCCCTCTGTTTTTTTATTATAGAATACGAACACTGACGTCAATTTTTTTCACAGAAATTCACGCATGTTAACATGTGTTCCTAACCAACCTTACCATCAAAACAACAGACTATTCATTAGATAGGTCGCTCGCGCCATTTTCAAGAAATCAATTTTTACATTTTAGCTTTTTACTAGAAAACCGCTTGACGAAATCGTTTAGAATTTCAGCAGCAGAAAGCTTTTTTACGGCAAATCACCATATAAACTTTTGAAGTATTCGACTACACTGGTTTAGAAATATAAGTAATCAAAAAAGTTTCAAAAAAAAAAAATTGAATCCTTGATATCTTACGAACGATAAGGGTTTGAAAGCTGTGCAATAAACATAGCCGGAACACATAAAATATCTACTTTTCCCAGAAATCTCAAGTGCAATAAAGTCTTTTTACGGCCGTAATCAAGGCACACAAAAAACTTATTTTTTCAGTTTTTGATTTATTACTGAAAAAATACGTAGTCTTGAACTCCGAATAGGATATAGTTTGACACGTGACCCATCAACATAAATTTTTTGGCGAGGTTATAATGTAAGGATTCAGAGATATTAATTTGAAAAAAAACACCTTTTTTATTTTATCTGCCAAACAAAGCAGTCGATCCCGAGGACCAAACAAGGAAAAGTAGGTAATTTTATTCTCTTTCAAATGCGTTACAGCTGAATTGTTTGTAACAATGGGATGATTGAAAAAAACGCGAAATAGAGTTATCGAAAATCCAAAAATTGCAATAAAAAAAATTGTTGAGAAAATAAAAATAACTGTTATTCAGAATCCAAAAATATATGTATGTCAAATTTTATTAATATTGACGGAGATTTTATAGAAATATTACAGTATTCATACACACACGCACACACACACATACGCATACATCTATACGGATATTGTCTAAAAACACTTGATTTAAACTAACCCCACAATTCAGGGCTTTGTTAAAGAAACTACTTTTAAACCAAGTACGTTGGCGAACCGCAGGAAGGCAAGCAAGAGCGAGAAGCTAAGCTCCAAAAGGAAAATTCTCAAATATTGCTACTCCAAGCTCCGAGACTCCTTATACGAGCATTTCTAAAATGAAAGTACGTCGGCAAACCGGAGAAAGGCAAGCAGGAGCGATAATCAATGCTCCAAAACGGATATCCTTTGAACTATTTACTCCACAGTTCGAGGCTACGTAGAAGAAACTATTTTCAAAGCAAGTACGTCGGCAAACCGAAGGAAGGCGAACAAAAGCGAGAAGCTAAGCTCCAAAACAAAAATTCTTAATTCTAGCTACCCCACGCTCCGAGACTCCTTATACGAGTATTTTTTTAAATAAGTTACTTCGGCAAACCGGAGAAAGGCGAGCGAGAGCGAGAATGTCGGCAAACTGGAGTAAGGCGAGCGAAAGCGAGAAGCTAAGCACCAGAACGAAAGTGGTGGTTAGCGGGTTAGCTGGTTCTAAGGGTTCCCGTTTTTGAGGCATGTTGCTTGCTCGCCCGCTTGCCTGTCTTCGGTTTACCAACGTACTTGCTTTAAAAATATTTTTTTTACAATGCCTCAAAGTGTAAGGTAAATAATTTTAAAATTTTTTCGTTTTAGAGCATTGATTTTCCCTCCCGCTCGCCTTCCTTCAGTTTGCCAAAGTACTCTCTTCTAAAAATACTCGTATGAGGAGTCTCGGTGCGTGGGGTAGCTAGATTTAAAAGTTTTTGATTTTGAGGTTTGATTCTCGCTCTCGCTCGCCTTTCTCTAGTTAGCCAACGAACTTGCATTGAAAATAGTTTCTTTTACGCAGCTTTGAAGGTAGGGTAGTTAGTTTTAAGATTTTCCGTTTTGGAGCATTGATTTTCGCTCGCACTTGCCTTTTTCGGGGGGGGGGGGGGGTAGCTGGATTCAAGAATTTTTGTTCTGAAGCTTAGCTTCTCGCTCTCGCTTGCATTTCCTTTGTTTACCGACGTACATTCTTTTTAAAAAGTTTTTTTACGGAGCCTCAATGTGTGGGACAGTTAATTAAAAGGTTATTCGTTTTTCGAGACGTACTCTCATTTTAGAAATGCTCGTATAAGGAGTCTCGGAGCGTGTAGTAGCTAGATTCAAGAATTTTCGTTTTGGAGCTTAGCTTCTCGCTCTTGCTCACCTTGTTTCAGTTTTCCAACGTACTTGGTTTGAAAATAGTTTCTTTAACGAAGCCCTTAAGTGTGGGGTAGTTAGTTTAAAAGTTTTCCGTTTTGGAGAATTGATTTTCATTCCCGCTCGCCTTTCTTCAGTTTGCCAAAGTACTCTCTTCTTATAAATACTTGTATAAGAAGTCATTATGCGTGGGGTAGCTAGATTGAAGAGTTCTTAATTTTGAGCTTTGATTCTTGCACTTGCTAGCTTTTCTCCAGTTTGCCGACGTACTTGCTTTGAAAATATTTTCTTTTACAGAGTCTTTTCCTTTTTGGAGCATTGATTTACGCTCTCGCTCGCCTTCCTTCGGTTTTTCAACGTACTCTATTTTTTTAAATTCTTCTATAAGGAGCCCTAGAGCGTGGGGTATCTAGATTTAAGGGTTTTTGTTTTGAAGGTTTGCTCTTGCTCGCCTTTCTTGGATTTTCCAAGGTATAACTCGTTATAAAAATCGTTTCCTGTAAGGAGCCTTAACGTGTGGTGTAGCTAGTTTCAAGGGTTACCGTTTTGCAGTTCTGCGTTTCAATTAAGAAAAAATTATAAAGGTGCATGGTTAACACTCAAGTGTTTAAACTTTAGAAATGTACTTATTTACATGCAAATGGCTTGCATGTCATTTTTCAAGTTTGCACGATACCCCCTTTTTGAAAAAAAAATCAGTTTTTATCAAAATGCTATGACCAAAAATAGCAAATCTCATTTTTGGTGCATGGTTTACACTTGATGTTAAATACACGAGCCCTTGCAATGTATGTCAACATTTTTTCAGTTTGATGAATTAGTGATGACTGGAAGATCCAGTTGGTTTCAGAAAACTTGCGACAAATGCGTCTACTTGGTACAAACTGGATCTTCTACGTCAACCTAAATGTTCAAACTTTATAAATATGTTCAATTATATGTAATGGGCTTGCGTGTCAAGTTTTAAGTTCGTAGGATACATTACTTTCACATAAATTGAGTTTTTTTAAATTTTTTCGACTAAACATTGTATAAGTCAAATCTTGTGCATTATTTAGACTTGATATTTAATCAAAGTCTTATAATAACTGTGATTTCAAACAAAAATCAAGATATTTAACTCAGTTGTTAAACAGAAAGTCATTCTGACTGCCCATACACATAACCTGCAAAATTCAAAAATTTTTATCTTTGCCTTAACTCGGCTGAACTCACTGCGCATGCTTGCCCATCACTTGGCCGAGTGCTCACACCGACACGGCCGCGCTGGGCTTGCAGTAGTGAGCTATGCTGCTAGTAAATTTTTTGAAGGTTGGTACGTCGGTTTTGGCCATCGACGCCATGTTGAAATGGTTCTAGGCACAGCCCTGCTGACACCCGTATGTGGCGCATCCCCCGGGTGGCACATGGGGGAGAACTCGCTGTAGTATATACCTCAGAGGTAGAGAAAAAATAAAATATGCTCTGTGGACCAAATCAGGCCGCCGCGTTTGCCGTGCAGTGCGACCCGTAAGCTGCCAAAAGGAGATCCTGGGTGGGAAAGCAAACGTCGGTTTTGGCTATCGACGCCATGCTAAAATGGTTCTAGGCACAACCCTGTGTGTGTGTGTGTGTGTGTTTGTTCGTATACGCCTTTATCTCAGCTTCTACTCAGCGGATTTTAACCCACTTAGTCTTATTTCCTTTGGTTTATACTAGCATTTAGTGGGAAATCAGACCGTTTTTACATTTTGTGGGCGATTTTTTTTTCATAGTGATTTTTTGTTTCGAGATTTGAGTTTTTTCCTAATAAAGTTATTAAAAATGTTGTTAAAAGTATATTGCTTAGTATGTCCCTGAAAAGAGAATAAAATAACCTTTATTTTTACTGCGGAAAGTTTATATTATCGTTCGTCGTTCTTTTATTATATACACCATAAAGCGCAATTTTTCTAAACTGTTAACTCAAAAACTAAATGTCAAATATTAAAAAAAAAATGTGGCTGTCTCGGGGACAGCCGAAAGAAGTTTTGGAAAAACTTGAATAGTTTCGTTGCCAGAGAATTAAACGTTTACGAAGTGAGAAATGTACTGGTCTTCGCAGCGGGACTGCAAATGTACTTCATAGTCTTTGACGCAAGAGTTTAAAATATATATACTATAGTCTTCGCGGCAAAACTGAAATGAATTAGTCCTCGACGCAAATATAAATGCGTCTTCGTTGAGTGCAAAGTACTAATCTACAAGGATACATTTAATTGTAACTTTTTTGATACATTTTTATAATTTTTGGATTAAGTAATTTTGATGCATAAATCACCGCCATTTTCTTATTTTTCCAACATAATCGCAACTTTGACAGAGAGTTCAAAAATCTTAGTTAAAGTAATCATTGATAAACTAGTAAATTTAGAATAGGCAAAATATAATACGAATAGAGAAAATATAATAAGAATAATAGTATATCGTACGATATTTTATGACACAACGTGCGTAATCCGAGATTTAGAGAGTGTATTTTTGCACGAGCGTGCGGTAAATCGAGGTTTACGCCAGGGCTTGTCATACAGTGATAATGTTTCCCGCAATAAGTCAATAATGTTTACCTGCAAACGTTTTGCGCATATTAATAAAGTCACGTCGTCTAGTTGGCGAAAAAACATTGAAGCGCCATGAAAAGGTACCGCTATATTAGCGCGTCCGAAATCCGAGAAAACCTGATAGTTGCTTGCAGCGTATGTAAATAAGTGCGGCTGATAAGAATGTAAGGGAAGAGAGAGCTGAGCGGGGGAGAGAGCTGCCGTTTGCTTATGTTATATCTCATTCACTCTGACTCTGTATACATCAAAATTTAAATTACACATTTAAGTGTTTCAACCTTATATGTTGTATAAGTAAATTAAGTACTGGATGGACTTACACAATAATTTAAATATTACAATCAACAAATTCTCACCCCGTACACCTTAAGTCAAAAGTATATTACATGCACCCTGACTCCGTATACATCAAGTCAATCAAGAGCATCACCTGAACTCTCACTTCATATAGATTGTAAAAAATGCTAGGATTATATTTGAAATATTTATATTTACATTTTTTATTTTTGAAACGTGACAATATAATAAAGAGGATATATTTGGTTCAGAATTTGCGACAGTAAGATCATCAAATAGTCATAAATTCATGCTCATAAAATTTTCCACTCATACATACACACACACACAGTAGGGATGATTATGCGATGATGATCGTTGTTAAATTAATACCACAGACGACTTTCTTAATAATTATGCGTTATACGCTCGTCAAATCGTGCGCGACGTTCGCAGCGCGGCCAAGTTATGATTACAATGAATCGACATCGAATATTATTTTTATGTTAAATATTTACTCACTGGCTGCTATGGAATTCACATACTATCTCGCACAGGAATCTAGTGGCTATAGGTCTTGGTGTTTTGGATCTGATGCTTTCGTTCGCAGTTGGTCCTGGCGATGCTATGTGCGGTCTTCAGCATGCACTGCACTGGTTAGTAGCGGGCACTGTCAAAGATATAATCGTGTGGTGCTCATCGTTACCAGGGTATGACCCGTCTATGATGTCGATAGAAGATTCGTTAGCTATGTCTCCGAGATCAACCGGTGTATCGCATCACTCTTATCCACAGGCTAAAGATTGACCTATGCTTACACACAAAAACTATCGAGGCGAACATTAGTCCCGACTCGTTACAGCTAAGACTCTAAAACTTACCCCTTCTCGGGTTTTTGTGATGTGTACGTCGTCTGGATTTCTCTACAAATTTAATTGAGAACCCGAAGCGTCTTTCTGGGTTTCTCACAGCGTTCTGGCGACGCAGCGCGTAGATTTTCCTTAAACTTGTTCGCATATCACACACACCATTATTCTACACGCGCATACACGTACTTGGTTCTCCCTACATTCGTCTTTCTTTCTCGGTATCAAGGCTTCGTTTAAAATCAAATCAACTCTGGAGTAGGTACGATCCGTTACAAAATCAATATTACAAATACACATTTAAGTGTAAAAACCTTGTATGTTAAATCAGTACATTTAGTAATTTATACACTAAGAAAAAAACAAAGTTAGGGTTACCGGAGAATCCGGTGGACACTACCGGAGTTGCTTAAATAAGCATTGTCAAGTAGCCCTAACCGGAGAAAGTCTGGTAGCCAGTACCGGACAGAATCCATAGGCCAGAGTAGATGACTTTTCGAACTCGTGCTACCGCATCTACATTGTTTGTAAACTAGAAAATTATCAATAATAGATAATATAATCGATTAATGCAGTATAACTAGAAGCAAAATGCGATTTACGAGTAAGACAGCGTAGGTACGTTTAGAGGTTATGTTGGACTCCGGCTCTGGCTACCAGACTCTCCGGTTGTGGCTACTGGAGACTTTCCGGTTGGTGCTACTTTGTGCTATAAAGAAACCCTAACTTTTCTCAGTGTACAACCATACAATGAATTATTTAAAATACCACTCATTATCCAATTTCATTTATACATTACAGATGTAGTTTTTAATCACTTTTTTAAAGCTTAACCAAGAAACTAAAAGAAATAAAAGCTATACAACAATGACCTGTTTGATTATTTGCAATATACTGAATGGAATCATTAGCTTGAGCTTGACCATCATCATGCGCAATAGGTTAAACAAAAACGTTTTAATTATTGATATTTGCATCCGCATTATTCTGTTCTAATAATAGAACTTCTGCAATAACGACAGTGCCATTATTTTCAGTCATCAAATTTTTGAAAATAATGAACTTTGTCATGAAGTCAGAAAGGCATTCTGTATTTTCATTTTTCAAAATGCTTGTTAATTTAGGAATATCCATGAAATAAAAATTACTGTCGTCAATGCCATTTGCTAACTAAAATAAAAAAGATTATAATGAATGCAAGGTACATTAAAATCACAACATCAAGTGGCGCGGTAGCGCCACGAAGGCGAGTTTGAGAAGCAGATGAAGCTGCGGCGCCCGTGACACTATTTACTTCTATATTGGTGTTCGGATTTTCCATGAGACAGAAAAAAATGCTTATTGTTACTGTTCATAAGATTTTTTGGCTTATTAGTATGTTTTCTGAGCTAAACTATGATTTCCAACAAAAATATTAGTCAAAAGGCTACTTATTTTTATAATATGTGAGCGTATAATCCACAAATGCTGAAATTACGTTTTTCTTCTTCAGCCCGAAATGTGAAAGGACCGTTAAGTTAGCCGCAAGAAGTGTTAGGACCGTGAAGTTGGCCGCAAAGCTATATACAAATGACAATTGCTTTCTCAAGAAAATATAATAATATATTACGATATTTTGAATTAAGAGGTTGCCAGTACATACTCTGCGTTCCGAAGCTGTAACAGTAACTAGCTTGCTAAGGTAGCCGATGACAAGGTCTAGGTGGCGCGCTCCGTGTTTTTCTGTGTCTAGTTGTAAAAATCATTCGAGGAAGGTGTCTAGAGGTACAGGGTGGCCGATAACGACGTCTAGTTAGTTAGCCCCGTGGTTTTTGGTGTCTAGGTGTAAAAATTATTCAAGGGCGGTGTCTAGATGTACAAAGTGGCTGATGACGAGGTCTAGGTGGTGGGCTCCACGGTTTTTGGTGTCTAGGTGTAAAAATCATTTAAGGGCGGCGTCTAGGTGTACAGGGTGGCCAATGACGAGGTCTGGGTAGTTCGCACCGTGGTTCTTGGTGTCTAGGTGTAGAAATAATTCGAGGGTGATGTATATTAGAACAATCAGTGATTTCATCTTAGTAGTAAAAATGTTACAAAAAGCTGTGGTCGAATGGTGCTAAAGATGCTTATATTTTATTTTTACGACTTTGAATATGAAATAGTCTAAACAATTTAAAAAAAAGGATTGAAATCTCTAAAAAAAAATAACTCTTCAAAAAGTAAAAGGTTAGGCGAGTTTGATATATTCAGTTCTTTTCTATCTATAATTTTGTTGCGGAATATATCAAACTCGCCTGAAATTTTACTTTTTGAAGAGTTAATTTTTTTTAGAGTTAGATATACTTCAAAAGCATCAGTGCATTTACAGGTTATAATTTTACATGCCTTGTTTTCTGTACAAAATAATAATACACTTACATTCAAATAAGTGCTTATGGTGGTTTATATAACACTGTTGAAAGAACTGGTCCATTGTCTGCCAATATTCCTTTTTTTGTTTACGTGCTGTACATAATTTGAGAAACACTCTCAACGATTAGCACGAACTACTTATCTCGTTAGCAGTTAGGTGAACAGGTGTGCCCTGTCGTAGTACCGAATATGCTCGCAAGCCGAGAGAGCGCTGTTGTGCCTTGCAGTAGGTATAGTAAATGCGCCGTTCAAGGTAATTTTTTGCCCGAAAACGACGAACAAATCGTGCCGTTAAAAAGCACAACGAAAGTGCCGACTCGCATAATACTTTTTATACGTTTCGGTAGATTTTTTCTACCGTTTCCTTTTCAGTGTACCTTTTAGAATAATCAGTTTCATAAGCTGCAAAAAGGACTTAACCGAGGTGAGCAAAAGATCTATCTTTTCTCAATAATTAAACTTAATTAATCATCATAGTCTTTTTACTTCCGTAATCTTACGACATCGAAAACAAATTTTTTTTTCGTATTTTCATTATTAGCTTGTAACGGTTTAACTTTCCCCAAGAGACTGGATAGTCAGTCGGTTCCAGGATCAGGATAGGGGAAAGGAGCAAAAAAGAGTCTGTTTTTATATTCTCAACAATAACAAAATATATTTCTTAATTAAACAATAGCACTTGGAATTAGTTGTTAAATCCCGGCTGAAACAGAAATCAATTATGCGCCTTGTTAAAAATACTTCGCCTTTAAAGTAGAATAGTTTAAACTAATGCGGTTAACAATTTACAAGAGTATATACGCGATTTCGTTACAAGAATGATTCGGTGTTCGCGGCTGCGGTGTATCGTTTCGGTGGCGGTATGACAGGTCGGTGACGGATTTTGAGGTTAGGAATTCATTCGGTACGGTGGAGTCGTGTGCGCAAGAGTGGCTTGTGTCGCTCAGGTGTTCCGGGTTGCCTCGTGTGCACACGATGGCAATTCGGAGTATCGGGTTTCGGAGTATCGGGTTTCAGAGTTTCGGGTTTTGGTTCGTCTACCAAATCATCACGTGGGCTTACGAGACGATTTCGTCGGCGCACAGTGGGAGAAAATGGACAAAATTCGAGCCACGCGTCATTCTTAATCGGAGAGCCATCATTTTTTTTAAACTCTTTAAAAAAGCATCAAGTTTAAGCTACAGGTGCGGAAATTATTGTATCACCTTCCCCTAAACCCATGCAACCCCTAGAAGTCACCCCTACCAAACCACAAGCAGTCTAACTCATCTATCCCAGGGAACAGCGAGTTAATCGCTTTATTTTTTCTTAAAATAATTAAGCCACACACCATAAGCCAGCCAATCACCTATATACCTACCCCTAACCTGCTTAACCCCTAGAAACCACCCCTACCAAACCACAAGCAATAAAACATGATTTAAAAAAAAATCTTTATTCATGTCGATTTTTCACATTGAAATCATTTAAGATTTAATGTTTAGAGCGAAGAAATCGTGTCCTCGAGACTTAAACTTCAGTGTCACAGTTTACAAACAAAGGTAAAAGCACATAAAATGGCGGCTAACACGGGAAAATCGTGAAAAATTTCCAGAATTTTTTCTTGAGAAGGATAGAATTTAGAAAAAAATTTACTGAAGAAAAAGTTCTTAGATTAAATAAAAAAATACGTTGAAATTCTATCAGAATTTTTTGAAGATTTCTCGAATTTATTATATTATAGTATAATTTAATATAATTAAATCTATTGATCATACGAGTGTTTGATGGTTAAATGTTTAATTTTGAATTTATTAGATTATAGTATAATACATACAAATATTGATCATACGATTTTTTGATGGCTAAATAGCAACCTTGACGTGGTAAAGGGGCTTAAATCTGTTTGAACACAGATGACTAATAGCAGTTCATTCAACAATTACAGCTAACAAATAATGTGACTAATTTACTTGCAATAATGTCTTGAATTACGTGGTTATACGATTCTGCGTGTTTCCGGTCTGGCCTGTGAAGTGGGTTTTTATTATTTTTAGAAAAAATAAAGCGATTTAACTCTCTGTTACCAGGGTTATGTTAGTTAGCCTGCTTGTGGTTTGGTAGGGGTGGTTTCTAGGGGTAGGGGGGTAAGTGGTTAGGTGGTTAGCTTGGCTTATGGTGTGTGGCTTTATTATTTTAAGAAAAAATTAAGCGATTTAACTCGCTGTTCCCAGGGTTAGGCTAGTTAGCCTGCTTGTGGTTTGGTAGGGGTGGTTTATAGGGGTTAAGCGAGTTAGGGGTAGGTATTTAGGTTATTAGCAGGCTTATGGTGAGTGGCTTAATTATTTTAAGAAAAAATAAAGCGATTTAACTCGCTGTTCCCTGGGATAGATGAGTTAGACTGCTTGTGGTTTGGTAGGGGTGGCTTCTAGGGGTCTGATGGGTTTAGGAGAAGGTGATACAATAATTTCCGCACCTGTAGCTTAAACTTGATGCTTTTTTAAAGAGTTTTAAAAAATTGATGGCTCTACGATTAAAAATGACGCGTGGCTCGAATTTTATCTATTTTCTCCCACTGTGCGGCGTAGGTCTATCTTTCGCTGTTCCTTGTAGTAACTTGTGCGCACGATACTACCCGGAGTGAAGCTCGAGTAGAATTGCCCGTTGCGCCGCGCGATCCGCCTTATAAAGGCGCGCGGCGCGAATGTATATAGGTGCGTTCACGGCGCACCGCGTGCGCCGCCTGGCGCGTCGCCGCTGAGTCGATCGCTGGCTGCCGCGCTCCGCGCTCGTGCGGACTCGCCTTGCGGATGTTGCACGCGCGCGCTCAATTCGCGTAGTGCGGATTCGCCTTTTGTTTGTTGCGCGCTCGCTGCGCATGCCGCGTCTATTGCGGCCGCCTTTACACGTATTTACATGTGCGAGACTCGTGTCTCGTCACAAGTTAAAAACTTGTCGCCAAAATGGCTTTAAATTTTTACAACAAATTGATATTATTGTTTTTTATTGTCATAATTTTTTTCCAAACGTTTCACAATTTAATTTTGGAGATATTAAAATTTTTTTAATCTACTTTTTTATCATACAAAATTGAACGGAATAGTCAATCTGGAAAATCATGCACGATAAAGTAGGCAATTTTATGCTTTTTAAAATACACTATTGTTAAATATATTGCATAAATCATATCATCAAGAAAAAACCGCAGCCAATTCATCGGCACGTAGCTTCCTCTAACTAAATGTATAGGTCCAATAAATAAAATATTGTTTTAATATACAGTATATCTGCCTGCTAATGTATGAGGCGGTTTTTGATACATATTTTAATATATAAGTTTTGGATGGTTCACTGTCCTAAAGTTTGCAGACCACTCTGTTTTTTTTTTTATTATAGAATACAAACGCTGCTGTCATTTTTATGCCACAGAAATTCACGCATGTTTAAATGTGTTCCTAACCAACCTAACTATCAAAACAACGGGCTATTCATTAGATAGGTCGCTCGCGCAATTTTCGAGAAAACGATTCTTACATTTTAGCTCTTTACTTGAGAACCGCTAGACAAAATCGTTTAAAATTTTGGCAGCAGATAGCTTTTTTTATGATGAATCACCAAATAAAATTTTGAGTATTTGATTACATTATTTTAGAGATATAAGAAATCGAAAAAATTAAAAAAAAAAAAAAATTGAAACCTTGGTATCAATACCGTAGGGGATTGAAAGCTGTGCAATAAACTTAGCCAAAGCACATAAAATATATACTTTTTCTCGAAATCTCAAGTGCAATAACGCCTTTTGAAGTCCGTAATCAAGGCACAAAAAAACTCATTTTTCTCAGTTTTCAATTTATTATTGAAAAAATAAGTAGTCAAATCACTTGAAATTTTAATGGGATATAGTTTGATACGTGACCCATAGAAATAATTTTTTTCGCGAAGTTATAATGTTTAGTTTCAGAGATATAAATTTTTAAAATTATTACCTTTTTCATTTTATCTGCCGAACAAAGCGGTCGATCCCTTAGACCAAACGTTTTTTCTCTATCAAATACATTATAGCTGAATTGTTTGTAACAATAAGATGATCGAAAAAAAAACACAAAATAGTATTTTTCAAAAATCAAAAAATAGCCATAAAAAATATAGTTAAAAAAATAAAAAATAACTGTTTTTCCCAAATTCAGAATCTAAAAATATATATGCATTTCAAATTTTATTAATATTGACGGAGTAGTTCCAGAAATTTTACGGTATACATACACACACATCCACACACACACACACACACAAATTCCGCTTGACCAGTCCCAAGCCCGGGGCCCCACCACACAAGAGGTGGGGTAGGAGGAGGAGGAGGAGTAGCAACATCGTTAAAATAACCGAGGCTCATCTGGCCCGGATAACAGCACCTTGTTAAAGGGCTCCTTCCTAGGATACAGGATGTGGGAAGAAACCCCGAATATAAATTAATTATGGACAGTCAGTTATTTATAACACTGCACCAAGCGTGTCAAGCTTTACAGCCCACTCCCGACGTTGGTTCCGATCAGGTAAAAGCCACGGTGGCCGACGCGGGCTCCCTGAATGTTAGGGGGAGCCAATTAACTCAAACAAGACAGGAGGTTATAGAGGTGGGTCACTCGGCCCTCAAAAGAAGATTAGCCTCAAGTGACGCATCAAGATGTGATGGGGTCATAAACAGGGGAATGCACGAGGTATGGTCTAAAATTCAGACATAAGATCGTGCGGAAGAAGAGTTGATGAACAAGATTCAGAACCATCTGGATAAGATGGATGCTGTAGTAGGTCCAGCCAAAAACATTCACAAGAGTGTTAAAGATGACATGAGGAAGGTCATGTGTTTCTGGAAACGGCTCATTAGCGTAAGAGAAGCGTCGAGCAAGACCAAGTCTAGCTTTGGACTGATGATGTCAAATAGCTCACGGATCTTGCTCACCTCAGAAGAAAAACGGGAGGTAGAAAATCCAAGGAAGAGGAAGGAACGATCTCCTACACAGAAAAATCGACGCTAGTGCGCCACTAGCGTTGATTTCCAGCACTACTCAGTGCCCAACGCCCACAACAGGGACATAACCACTCTGGCAAAGGGAGGAATTAAGAAAGAAAAAGAAGAAAAAGGAAAAAGAAGACGATAAGATCAACAATGGTCTTGTAGATCAGAAAGGCACTAGAAAATCTTAGCCGCCAAGGGCAAGACCAACCCGACCAGAGGCTCTAATCATAAAAGCTTCCGACAGGAAGTCCTACGCTAATATCCTGCGAAAGATAAAAGCAGACCCAAAACTGAAGATGCTAGGGGATAGCGTAAATAGGATACGCAAAACGGCGGTTGGCGACCTACTTTTGGAACTCCAACGCACATCGGAAGGGAAGGTAACGGAACTTTGTCAAGCGGTGCAAGAAGTGCTAGAAGAGGGTGTCACCGTAAGAACCATACAAGATGTGGAGGTCTTTGGAGTTAAGGATCTTGATGTTCTAACCAATAAGGAGGACATCGTGGAAGCGCTATGAAGGGAGTTTCAAAATAGCGGCTCAAATGCAGTGAAGAAAACGGCAGTAAAGTCTGTGCGCAAGGCATATGGCGATACGCAGACGGCGGTCATTCAAATGCCAGCAAAAATGGCTTAGCAGATGATCGCAAAGCAGAAAATTAGGATAGACTGGGTAGTATGCAGAATTCGAGAGATAAAGCGGAATGCACGTCCACTTTGCTGCTATAAATGTCAAAAACAGCACAGCAACATAGGATTGAAGTAACCACTGTTACAAGTGTGAAGTAGAAGGATATAATGCAAGAGATTGTAAAAAAACCGAGCTGCGTCCTCTGCCAAGAAAGAGGAGCAACAGAGAAAAGTGATCATGCTGCTGGCAGCTACACATGCCCAGTATACCATGCGGCAGTAGTGAAGTTGAAGAAACAAAGATAATAAAGATAGTGCAGTTGAACTTAAATTACTGAGAGACAGCACAGGATTTACTTAACCAGTACTTTCATGAGACGGAGGTCGGCGTAGTCATTATATGTGAACCACACAGGGCTTTGAACGAGATATCGTGGGAAACAGACAACACTGGAAGAGCAGCGATTTGGGCATGTGGGAACGTGGCATTCCAGGACAAAATGTTGACCAGCGAGGAAGAATTTGTTCGTGCAAAGATAGCAGGAATACATATATACAGCTGCTTTGCTTCGCCTAACGCACCGATCGAATAGTTCGAGCGGCAGTGAAATTTACTCGTGCAGGATATTGCGGGAAGAAAGCCAGTAATTATCGCAGGTGATTTTAACGCATGGGCCGTACAGTAAGGCAGTCTAAGGACTAACCAAAGAGGATGAGTACTGCTAGAAGCATCTGCTCTCCTGGACTTGGTGTTAGTTAATGAGGGTAGCACTAACACCTTTAGGAAAGGAGACGCAGGATCTATTGTAGACCTGACCTTTGTTAGTAGTTGCCTTATTTGCTCAATTGACAAGTGGACCGTGAGTGAACACTACACAAATAGTGATCACTAGGTCATAATAATGGAGGTAAGAAAATCAGAGCAGAGACCCAGCACGAGTACAAGGACCAACAAAGTCGGTTGGAAAACGGAGGATTATGATAAGTAGATGTTCCTACTAGCACTGGAAGAATTGCTCGGGGACGGCGAACAGCAAGGCGGAACAGGTGATGGGTAATATCACACGAGCCTGCGACGCGGCCATGCCGAAAAGAGCGCCCAATTGTAGACGACCACCAGTATACTGGTGGAATAAAGAGGTTGAGAGTGCGAGCAGTGAGTGTCACCGGACCAGAAGAAGAGAACAACAAGCAAGAAAGAAATACTATAAAGCCGGAAGTGGCCAGGAAATAGTAGATGCCCGCGGACAAGAAATGAAGGACGGTAAGAAGAAGCTTCAAAAGACAATCCGCGAAAACAAGCGACGGTGCCATAAAGAACTAGAGGATAAGGTCGAACAGGGCCCTTCGGGTCAACCTTACAAAATAGTAATGAAGAAGATTAAAGGTAGCTACGTACCTCCTCAAAAATGCCCGGAACTGGGTAGCAAACACACTGTTCCCCAGGCAACTGGAAGAGCTAAGAGTCATCGAAAAAGGTGAGAATAAAGAGGCTGTTCCACCGACCACGACTGAGGAATTGTTAGCCGCCTGCAGAAGGGTAGGAAACAACAAGGCTCCAGGGCCGGATGGTATTCCCAATATTGCATTGAAGCATGCCATCCATGCTTATCCAGAGGTCTTCGTAGACTTGTACCATGCATGTATATAAGAGTGAACATTCCTCACAAACTGGAAGAAACAGCGTCTCGTGCTTCTGCCGAAAGGAAATAAGCCACCCCAGGATTCCTCATCATACAGACCGCTCTGCATGTTAGACACCCTGGATAAGATCCTTGAACACATAATCTGCGTCAGAATTGATCATTTTCTAGAAGAAAAAGGTAGATTAGCGGAACACCAATATAGCAATAGAAAGAATCGTTCAACCCTGGACGCGGTGAGCCTAGTGATCGACACCGCGCAAACAGCGATAGAAAGGAAAAGATGGAAGGGAGGAAAAAAGGAGTACTGCGCCATAGTTACATTGAATGTCAAAAATGCATTCAATTCGGACAAATAGTGTGAAATACACGAAGCACTCCGGAAACAGGATGTGCCCTTATATATAAGAAGAATGATGTCCAACTATACCAAAGGACAGAATCCAATTATATGACACGGAGGACGGTACCGAGACCTATAAAGTTACAGGAGGCGTAACCCAAGGGTCAGTGCTTGGCCCACCGACGTGGAACATCATGTACGATGGGGTATTAAGACTACAATTACCTGACGACATAGCAGTAGTGATAGTAGCGAAACATAAAGAAGAGGTTACAGAAATAGCGAAAAAGGTGACCCGTAAAATACACGAATGGCTAACGGAGACGGGTCTGAAACTAGCCAGTCACAAAACGGAAGTTATTCGTATCTTTAGTAAAAAGAAGATGGAGGAAATCACATTGACGGTGGATGGACATGAGATCGTTTTTCAACCAACCATCAAGTACTTGGGCATCAACATCGATACAACACTAACTTTCAAACAAATCTCGAAATAGTCAGCAATAAAGCAGCAAAAGTCGGCGCTGCTCTATCACGATTAATGACAAATGTAGGAGGCCCAACTCAGTAGCGAAGGTTACTCTTAGCCAGTGAACCACATCGATTATGCTACATGAAGCTCTAATATCGGCAGATGCGATGCTGGTGAAATCGTATGCCCGAATGCTAACCACTGTGTACAGACGAAGATAACTAAAAGTGGCGTCCGCTTACCGTACAGTGTCGGACGATGCGGTGTGCATTATTGCTGGTATGCCGCCGATTGACCTATTGGCGATGGAAAGTAAGGAAGTATTCCAAACTAAAAGAAGAACAAGTAACAAAACTCAAAAGGAGATCTGGCATGCAGCAAGAAAGAAGACAATTGACGAATGGCAAACAAGATGGGATGTTAGTGACAAATAGCGATGGACACTGTAATGGAATCCCCGATTCCATTACGCGCCTACGACACCAATTTAAGTAGGTCACACAATTTTTCTACGCACGAAACAAGAAACACACATACGTGAGACACTCGCGAACATCGTCATCGCAGCAGCCGCAAGAAGCAGTATTTCCCACCACAACGTATTCCTACAAAAATAGGATTAGAGGCGTAGCGACAAACCGCGCTCTAGGCGAAGAACGAGTCGCGATATTCCTCACGAAAAGCGACGAAAATCAAAATAGCTATGCGACGAGCAAGCATCGGTCGAGCACGCTCTCCCGAAAACGAATCGGGAAAAGCAGGTGACGAAAAGCAGCAGGAGAGCTGTCACAAGACGCTTTTCCTAAAAACTCAAGGTAATAAATTTTTACGAGGTCACGCAAAGTCAAGAGAAAAGTCGTGAGAATATTAGGCACTCCTAATATGGAAAATCGAGGCTACAGAATTTCCAGTATATAAAGGCCGGGAGCAAAAGGGTGCACATGGTCAGTTTCCTTGAACTCGTCATACTAAACGAATCGCTGCTAGTCGCCAGATCCAGTCGATATCAGTTATACTATTCAAATCAGTATCGAATCAATTAGTCAGCCAGAACAGCGCGGACGAACTTTGTCGCCACAATAAAACTAGTGCGCACTAAACCAATTAAAAAGTGCGGATACGTTAAAGAGTTCGATAAAGAATAGCTTATACAAAAACTAAGTGATCGTGTCAAGAATAAGACAAACGCCACTTTCACCGTCCTCTCTCATCACGGAAAGAGAGCCGACGCATCGGAGCACCCGTCTGTCAACACCTGCTTCAAAGAGGGACAAGCTAGGAGGACCGAGACGCACACCAGCCTGACCGCACTGAACCACAGACGCCAGGCTCCAGAGCGCCAAGGACCCACAGCTGCAGCTTTCTGCTGAGACATCGATACATCCACACACACACACACACACACACACACACACACACACACACACACACACACACACACATATTGTAAAAGTTACTTCTCTCTTTCTTTTCTAATCGAGTGAATAAAATCGTAGTTCTCTTAAAATTCTAACGGCTTTAAAGTGATTTCGTTATCCGGCTCCCTTTCCCGGAAGGTAGTGACCGCGTCTGCGGTAGCCAAAAGGGATTTCTTTTGAATAAATAAAAATAATAAATAATAGCCGAAGATAGGGACTCGACACCGTAAGTATATTGGTGGGTTACGCACATTCCGACGTAACAACACATCGCCTTATACTAAAAATAGACGATTGGACTGGAAGAGAACATGGGGAGTCAACTACTACCTCATACAGTTTTTAACCGGGCATGGATGCTTTCGGGCTTATCTGCACCGATTTAAATTAAACGACAGTCCGAACTACCCAGCTTGTTTGGACGCTAAAAAAGATGCGGAGCATGTTCTCTGTGACTGTTTGCGATTCCAAATATAGCGAGAAGAACTTGATTGTTATCTTCAGACCAGAGTGACACCTGAGTCAATGATGACAACTATGTTGACGTCGGAGGATGGTTGGAACGCACTAAACAACTACGTAAGGATTATCCTCAAGAAGGTTAGAAATGACGAAGAGAAAAAAAGGCAAAGACAAGGCGAAACAGCGGATTAAAAATGTAGCTAGACGAAGGTCACTGAGCCGTGTCGGGGTTGAGGCTGTCCAGAGGATAACCAGACGATGCCGCACGAAGCAGACGACCAAACGATGCGGAAAGAAGCAGACACCCGGACGACGCAGAAAAAAGAAGACGTGATGACGACCACATCAATTAGAAGAGGGCGTAAAAGCCTTTCGCCCCCCCCCCCCCCCCCCCGCGAAGCACTACTCGACGGTCGTACCGCAGGGAACAAGGGCACAGAAGATGGAGATAGGTGCGCTTTTATTGAGGGTCGATAAAGGCAAAGAGGGCGTTCCTTAGTACGGTTGGGTGTTTTTCATCTGACCGTAAAAAGGATGGGTTTAGTCGGTGTGAATCCGACACACGGCCGATATTGCGGATGGGACTGTTTTGACGACCCCATAAACAGAGTCACGCTATGGTCTTTCTAAGATTTTCCCTAACACCTCTTCTCCGAGACAGAAGAAACACACACACACACACCTAGTGGAAGGCGCCACAATAAAAGCACTCTAGCAAATAGAAATCATTAAAGTAAGAAATCTGGAAATGCTTATCTCAAAAGAAGAGGTACTAGAAGCACGACAGAAGGAAATTGGCGAAGAAAACGTCATAGAAGACTTTAGGATAGGATAAGGTCTCTGCGAAAGTCGTACAAAGACTTGCAGATTGCAATGATACGGATACCAGCTCAGATAGTGGCGAAGATCACTAAGCTACAAAAGATCAAAATAGGATGAGTCAACTGTAGGATCCGGGTGGCTAACCGCAAAAACGAGCCGCTTAGGTGTCATAAATGCCTAGGTTTTGGCCATATCGGCAGAAACTGCACAGTAACTGAAAATAGAAGCAAGCTTTGCTCAAAATGTGGAAAAGATGGGCACAAAGCAAAGGAGTGTAAGAACTAACCTAACTGTGTACTTTGCAAAGGAGGCATAGGAGGAAAAAGTGACCACGCAGCTGGTAGCTATGCATGCCCGATTTACCAAGATGCAGTAGAAGCCCCTACTTAGGCTAGAGCTACCTGAAGAGGCAATAGTTGTAGGGTTTGCAGATAACATAGCAGTAGTGGTAGTAGCAAAGCAAAAGGATGAGGTGATGAATCGCGAATGAGCGATCGCTAACGAGGCAGTAGGTATAATCCACGATTGGCTGAAGCAGACTGGACTGAGACAATAACGCTGACAGTGAACGGACACGAAATAGACTCTCAGCCGACCATTGAGTACCTGGGAATTACTATGGACGCCAGACTAACGTTTAAGCAGCATCTTAAGAGGGTGAGCAATAAGCCAGTAAGCCAGTTGGTGCTGCATTATCGCGAATAATGCCAAATGTGGGTGAACCAATGCAGGGTCGAAGGTTACTGATAGCCAGTGTAACTACATCAATTATGTTATACGGTGCCCCAATATGGGCAGACGCTATACTGGTAAAGTCCTACGCACGAAAGCTGTCAACAGTTTATGGGAGAAGTGCATTGCGGGTCGCTACTGATTACCGAACAGTATCAGAAGATGCAGTGTGCGTTATCTCAAATATGCCGCCTATTGACCTTCTAGTAACAGAAAGAAAGAATATATACAAAGAAAGCCGGCGCGGTGACAATACTCAAAAGGACATTTTGAAATATACAAGGAAACAAACTCTAGCTGAGTGGCAAAGACGATGGGACTTCAGTAGAAAGGGGCGATGGACGCACCGCCTTATATCGCGTATTGTTGGCTGGACCAAAAGACGACACGGGGAAGTGAATTACTACCTTACGCAGTTTTTAAGTGGACATGGGTGTTTCCAAGCATATCCACACCGTTTCAAGATAGAGGACAACCCAAATTATCCAGTATGTTTGGAAGCAAACGAAGATGCGAAGCATGTATGTTCGCGATACGAAACAGAACGAGAAGAACTTGAGTGTTACCTTCAGACTGGGGTGACCCCTGAGTCAATGATGACAGCTATGCTAGCGTCAAAGAATGGCTGGTGTGCAGTAAACAACTACGTTACTAACGTAAGGACCATTCTCAAGAAGGTTCGAAATTACGAAGAGACTAGAAGGAAAGGACAAGTCGAAACAGCTTAGTAAAACTGTTGCTAGACGAAGGCTACTAGGTAGTAGATACGAAACGCTCCTAGACTGATGCAGAGGAACGTAAGTCATAGAGTTGAGCTCTCACTTCCCTGCACGATGCAGAGGAACGTAGGTGTCGGGGTTGAGTCCGTCCAAAGGATGACAGGTCGATGCTGCTTGAAGTAGATGACTGGACCATGCTGCAGGAAGCAGACGGATAGACGATGCAGAATGAAGAAGACGAGTTTGATCCTGAACCCTTAATCACCTTGGTGGATGGGGGATGTACGGGAATATCAAATTATAAAGGAGAAGACAAAAAATGTTAGTTAACGGGCCCCACGGAAGTATCGTTTAACGATAGTATCTGTGTTGAGGTCTCCTCAACCGGTTGAAGGTTGGAGCAGAAATAAAATATGCTTAGCGAACCAAACAGGCTCGAGAAAGAAACCCTGAAGATAAATCGAACATGAATATTGAGGTAACAACATTACTATCCGGAAAGCCCCGGTGGTCGGCGCTGGCCCCATGGAGATTTGGAAGAGGGCGAGGCAAACTTACTTAGAAGCCGCAGACGTTGGTCACCTAACCCCTGCTGCATTTAGAGACGCAGGTAATATGGAAATGGAGGTTGATGCTGACAGAGATAAGAGAGCTGTTCGGATAACGCAAAAGAATGCGCACTTCGACCGCCTTGGCAGCAGAATCGAGAAATTGATGAACTATGTCAAGGGCGGACACAATCTGCACAAAAACAATTTAATGATCTTACCCGAATCATAAGAGCAAGCTATAAGAATCTTTGCATGGCAGATAATAATTTACAGAAATGACAACACCCGGGGACTAAGAGAAGGGAAACTCAGACAACCCCAAGTCTTAGATCTCGGAAGGCGGGTACAACAAAGGAAGCCCCAATTACGAGACAAATGTCATCACAAGAAAGTCAAAAAAAAGTCGAAAAGCTGGCCATCCAAAAACGGTCGTAAAAAGGTTTAAGCCTGTTCTTTTTTGATATCGTTTCGTACTATTTTGTATCAAAGAGTCGATAGGTGGGGAACAAAATGGCGGCAAAAGTGCAGTAAGTTGTAAAATATTTATGCAAAGTGACGTTATAAGGTTTAATTCTGCAATTTTGGCTAGGGATTCCTTACATCATTAATAAGCAGTAAACAAAATGTCAGAAGTATAGATGGGAGACAAGTATCGAAAAAATTAACCTAAAGTTGCTGAATTTCGTGAATGAGCTGACTGGTATCATCTGTACTTCTTTTTATTTTATATCGATTTCTAATCCACCGTAATTCAATGCACTATGCAATTTTATAAAAGCATAGTTTGTAGTTATTTGACATTGAAATAATTATGGCAAAACCTATTTATTATTTGTATTGATAATAGTATAACAACAACAATAATAAGGATTGTTATTATTATCATTATTATTATTAATCTATTTTTTGTTATTTTGTTGTTGTTATTATTAACTAAAATTCGCAATTATATCAATGGTTTTATTAGTGGTAAACACTTTAATAGCTCACACCCTCTCGTTGTTGTAGGTTTACAAATACTACATTTTAAAAAATGTCTTAAAATATATTATCTGTATATTGAAGATAGATTAGTAGAGATGATTAAAAATTGTCAAACCTAAAAAATTATAAGTAACTTCTTTGATAATGCTAAATTGATACAAATAACTTTAAAATATGTTATATTAAAAAATTACACATTACCCGCATCTCACGCATTTTTCGATGACAAAAATATAAGGCACGTCCGTGTCGCAGTCGTGCCTAAAAAGTACAAGATGTGACTTTTGATTTAAAAAAACATCAATTAAGCAAGGACTCTTTACAACTTAATAAATTTATCGAAGAAATCGAAAAAAATATAAATTCTTTTACCACAATAAGTTAGATGATGACTTATTATATATCATTAGTACAGGCCAAAGCGCATAAAAGGAAGTCGCTACCTTTCTCTTAGATGTAGAGAGATGGTAATCAGTTACGTGAAACATTTATTGAAAAAGAGAGATTTAAGGAGCCTATAAAAAAGATAAAATATTAAATTTTGCTTTTTGCAATGCAGTTAAGAAACTAAAAATTAATAATAAAGTGCAAGAAGTAAGGTTGCAAAGAGATTTAGTTAGAAGGGTATGCTTGGAATTTATTCACTGAAAATACTAATGGACGGCACTATATATAAAATAGAAGAATCAATATTGCTTAAGTGTTGTAGAGCCGAAAATACTCCCCCACCTTATGTCGATATTCAAATAATAGATG